>NC_090445.1:1501291930-1501594960 GCF_031143425.1 Pleurodeles waltl | reverse complement strand
GCAGATTAATTTTATTTTAAATGCCGACAAAAGAAAACAAACCTACAGCACTGTTAATTTAAAATTAATGTTCAATTAAATGCATTAAAATTGTTTTTTTTTTTAAGTATAAATTGAAAACTAAATTCCCATTTAAAGTAAAAGTAAAGTCTATTATACATCAGTATTAAAAGTGCTGTACAGAATTAAAAGTAGTTTAATTGTATTTCAATAAAAATGTTACATTTGTTTAAAATTTTAAAAAAAGGTTAAAAGGAGAAAATAATGTCAAATTTTAAAAAATTACTTTCATAGTTGCTTAACATTAAATTATATTTATGTATGTTTTAAACTATTTAAAACATTTAATTTAACATCGTATCCCCTGGAATTTTATTTTAGGCTCCTATCTCTATTATTCTCTGTGGGAACGTGCAGCAGTATGAGTGTACGACCAGGTGTGGTGCAGGACCTACTACTGTTTCTGTTATCTACTGTAACTTACACTGTTAAATTTGGCTTCATCTCCTTTTTCGTGGGGTGGAGTATGGAAGCCTACATTTTGAGTTACTTTACACTCCGATGTTGTGAATAGCAAAATATTCAAGTTACTCAAAAGTGTAAAAGAAAATTACAAAATGTGTAAGTTACTCACTCTCAAGCGAAATTTGCCTTTGTGAATAAGCTGAAAAAGTCTAATGCCACAGGCACCTTCAATAAATCAAGTTGGAACCTCTAATGTTTGTTTTTACACATAACAAATTGGGCACTGCAAGTTGTAGACTTATTGTACACATGCTGGCTACCACATAACATTAAGGGGGTCATTCTGACCCTAAGCACCGCCAACAGGCTGGCGGTGCTTCCTGGGCCATTCTGACCGCGGCGGTAAAGCCGCGGTCAGAAACGGGGAACCGGCGGTTTCCCGCCGGTTTACCTCTGGCCCAGGGAATCCTCCATGGCGGCGCTGCTTGCAGCGCCGCCATGGGGATTCCGACCCCCTTCCCGCCATCCTGTTCCTGGCGGTTTTTACTGCCAGGAACAGGATGGCGGGAACGGGTGTCGTGGGGCCCCTGGGGGCCCCTGCACTGCCTATGCCACTGGCATGGGCAGTGCAGGGGCCCCCTAACAGGGCCCCACAAAGATTTTCAGTGTCTGCTTGGCAGACACTGAAAATCACGACGGGTGCCACTGCACCCGTCGCACCCCTGCAAATCCGCCGGCTCCATTCGGAGCTGGCTTCCTCTTTGCAGCGGCTTTCCCGCTGGGCCGGCGGGCGATCTTTTGGAGATCGCCCGCCGGCCCAGCGGGAAAGTCAGAATGACCGCCGCGGTCATTTGACCGCGGTGCAGTCTTTTGGTGGTCTCCGCCCGGCGGGCGGCGCCCGGCGGGGTCGGAATGACCACCTAAATGTGCATAGAGGCTTCACCTAATGGCACAGTTTATGTTTATGGGAAAGGATTGGTCTTTCATATATTTGTGTTACCAGAGGAGCAGGCTATGTACCTAAGCACTGTGTAGATATCCAAGATGTTGGGTATGTTAGTAAAGGGAATTTATTAAGAAGAGGTTCTGCACTTAAGGGCAGTATTTGTTGAGTGTGGGGTCCAGACGTATCCCGGAGGAGGAAGATACTACTGGACCAAATCTGAGATGCGGGCCAGCCCAGTGAAACACGTTGAATTTGTCCAGGGGCAAGTTCTCGACACAGAGACATATTCAGGGCCTGCACTGTGTGTGTCCATGGAAGCAATTTACGGGGAGAAACGGGTGGGGCGGGGGAAATTAGAGATGCTTATTTTCAGTTCCACCTGAGAACAATATAAACGCCTCACTTAAAGTTCTATAAGCACTGCTTTTGTTTGTGTCTACTCCTGAATGGGTGCGATCTGAATCTTAACACACTGATGTAAGGAAGCAAAGAAAATCAGCTTGTCCCTTCCAAATTACTTAAGAGAAACCATGATACAGAGGTAGGTTTTTACTCGGCCAACTGAGTGTAAGAGATAGACGCATGCAAAGTAAGAATGGCAGATATAAGAGTATATAGGAGTCATTACATTGAAACATATACTTATCACTAACATACAAGTGTTTAGTACTATCCAGAACACATGCATCTGAAACTAAACCAGTAAGCCACCAAGTTAGTTACATAAATTACAAATCCGAGACCTGCATAGTGTATGCTGTGATTTACAGCATGCGCATTAACCCTCTAAATTATTTTATGTTGACTCAAACCTATGATTGGACTGCACACAGATTTCTCAAGGAAGTGCATTAGCTACCACAGTCTTCTTACCACTGTCATGCCCTGTACTTTCTGGGTACACAAAAATCTCGACAGCATGTGCCTTAACCAAACTAGAGATTTTATAACGCTTTATGTTTGCACTAGAAAAAGGAAGATTTAATAATAGATCCTTCTTCCAAATGACTGAGGGGAAAGTTTAAAAAAATATATATTTATAAAAAATAAGTAAGTTCAAAGTCAGTCTCTGCTCCTCAGGACTTTACCTTTTGTGAGTTCACTCCGTTTCTCCACAATGTATGGGATACTTCAGTATTTTTTTACCATTCCAAGGACCAGTTCATAAACCCACTTCTTTAATAGCATTGGCTATATACTCTGGGTGCTCTTTAGTGCAAAGCTCACTCTGTATACAAAATGCTGTGTCTGTGGAGCCCAGCGTACTTTACGCACTCACAAAAAACCTGGTCTTACCTTGGCAGGTGGACACACACACACAGATACACACACACACACAGCCCAAGTGCCTTGCATTGTAATTGAAATTATACAGAGCTTACGGCCCGAAGAGGCTGTTGAAACAATTTGTGGCAAGTAGCACGCCACTTCTGAATCCAAGGCTAGTGATTCATACAATGGTTATCAGCTAGTATTGGTTGCTGGGGTTAGTCTAGCTCTATCAAGGAAGTCATTTCATGCATTTACTCCAGTTGCATTGTGATAGCTTGAATTCACTGGAGTAAAATGTGATAACTCGGGATATGACAGTTCCTGCAATGGTTGGTGGTATGAATGGATAGGAGAGGAGGAAAGGATACTATGTATTGTTAGGTTGCAGGATTAAAGTTTCAAAGGACGTTGTGAGCTAGAAGGAGAGGTGTGGGCAAACTGTCAAAATACAATAATAGGTAGTAATCAAAAAGGCAGGTGGACTTAAAGTAGGCTACACTCATACAGAGTAAGGCATGAAAAGGGTGGAAGCTAAGGAGAGGGTTATTTGATTGATAGAGAGAAAGGAAAAATAACCATTTGCCTGTTTTAAGTCAATGTCACTATTTAGGTCTGGCCTAAAGACAGCTTTAGCTGTTTTGCCAGCCTAATGTTTCTCAAAAGCAATCCTATAAAGTATACATACATATATAGGGGCTCTCAATCAACACTCTTCAACCATTAGTCATTTGACAAGTCACTAAAACTATACTCCCTCCCACCCAAGCAAACCGTACAGATCAGTAGACCAGCCTACTTCAGCCATTCGATGCCTTCACTTTAAATGGCTGCATTGTTCTTTTGCTCATGTACACATACCAAGAAAATAGTCTGACACAAAACAGAATTATTAAGACACTTGCCCTTCCTAATGACTGATAGTCCCTATGTATGGTAGGGTTCGTAAACTATTTTAATTACTCAATACATTTACTGTAAATTACAACGTTCATTCCTCACTATAAACAGGACTTGGTATGTGCATTTATCCTACTAAAAATAAGCATAAGGCAGTAGAAAGCTCAAGTGTATATATGTAGATTCTTAAGTTGAAACCACACACTTCCACAGCTTTGTGACTGACATTTCAAACACTTGCATCTGAATTGAGAGTCCTCTAGTAATTACATGTTCAACTGCAACACCCCTACTGGAGTGTTGTACAAGGACTGCTGATATGCAGAAAACACTCCTCTCAAATGAAAGATAAAGCTTACACGTACCAAAACATAAAACAACCAAAATTAATTATCCATTTATACTTGTACTTACCAGTGATTTAAGGTTCCTATAAATAGTAGGGTATGATATTATGCCATTTTAGTTTGAAATAAATATAAATATAGTGCCACACAAAAAAGGTTTCCCAACAATACAGTAAAAGGAACAAGACTTAACCAATGAGTGCTATTACACACACACATATACACACACACGGCTGTTTTTACAAGTGTTCCAAAAGATCAAATACATTTAGTGAAAGTTGCAATTTGATTCATCATCATATCAAGTGTTGGCATTTTTACTTATCCTATTGAAATCAAGCAATTATTGGAGTAGCAAAAGTGGCTATGTACATTTTTTTGTTGAAGCTTTGTGAAGGACATTTTAGCAGTTGCATCTTATTCAAGGGAGACATTTAGTAACAACAACAGTTACTGCAGCTTTGTGACAGACTTGTTACGCAGTTACTTCTGACACACTAGGGACATATAGTAAGGTCCTGAAGGGCTGCAATCTTGTTAAAGGATTCACACAGTATTTCCTGGATCGAAAAGGACATCTTATAATTACTTGATGTAACTGTGGCTATGTGAATGACCCCACCAATTGGCTTTGCTAAAGCTTCTTCAAGCATCGTTATAGAAAAATAGAAGAATCTCTTACGTTATCTACACCACCTTGTCCCCTTCCGAGTAACCTATTTCTTGCATGGATTTTTTTTCTTTAGTTTCTCAGAGTTTGTATGCGCCAGTCTTTGACCAGAGTGCCATACTAGTCTTGCCTTTGTTTTAAAAATACTGGAATTCAATAACAAATACGTGCAAGTGTCTTCTGGTCCCTTGGAGTAAATAACGTACATGCTAAATGTTCATCGTTTAAAGCAACTTTTAGCTTGCAATTTGGGCAGAATTTAAATAGAATGGGCTCCATCATTAATTCCAAATTAGCATCAAATAGCACCAAGATAAATACAAATAAAAAAATAAAACAATCGCAAGCATGGTTTCTGCTGGTAAAAGCTATATTACTTTAAACCGGGCTATTGTCCCCCCCCCCCCTAACAGACTACTCTTTGACTTCTATGACAGCATGACACCTTAACAGTTTGTAACATCCTCCTGGAAGGCAAACTATCTGTCTTAAGTCTAAGATAAAAGGGTTTCATAACTCATACGAGTTATCTCTTAAAAACAATAAATCTTTGTTTCCATGAAGCCTCAAAACATTCCATCAGTTAAATTCTACAATGGCTCCCAAGAAGGCTTTAAATTCACCGATGATGATATCTATATTTCTTTCAGGTACCAGGTATCCTGGTGAGAGTGGTTATTTCATCATTTGCTGTCTGCCTCTCCTTGACTTCACAGAACAGGCAGACATGGACAAGCCAACAAATTAACAGAGAGCCAAGCTAAGGATTTGGCCTAGCTGTAAGATTCCCTGCCTGAGCTGAGCTTTCAAAATATTTGAGATAAAAATCAAGCAAAATATAGCATGTAAAAGCCGAAAACTGTATTTCTTTAACAAGCAGAAGTGTTTCAATTTAGCACATCAGATATACTACTTCGTTAAGAGGCATTTTCAAATATGAACTTGGAAACATTCACGCCGCATACACACCAGCCATAGTAACAACTGTAATAGTAAGCTAAGAGGGAAGTAGGTTGTCATGTTGTCATATATGCGCCTACATCAGTGGTTCCCAAACTTTTTAGAACCAAGACCCACTTTTTAGAACAGGCTTTTGAGATCCACATACCTTTAACGGACACAGGGAGGGGCGATTTTTGGATGAGACTAAAACATCTTATGGTGGCCCACTGCCATTTACAGGCAGTACATTAGCAAATAAACGGCAACTACCTTTGCACAACCCGTTTTTGTGATAAAACTGTACAGAATACAAATGAAAGTGTGTAGAAATCTGGTTCATGTGAAACTTTAACATTTGTTCATTACCAAGTAAAGTGTGCTTCTTTCTTTGATCCTATTAAAATCTGTTTCCAGCACTCTTCAGGATTACAAAGAGAAATGTGCTTCATTTTGTTTACTAACTGCTGAATGCATAATGTTTATTTACAGGTATTTACATTTTGTTGTGTTCTTCATAAAACAGACATACTACAGCCTTTACATTCACACTCCCTGTACCCCAGCAAGATTGTGACACAATTCACTTTAAATCTCCAAAAGTAAACACCAATCCCACGTTAAAAGAAAAAGCAGCAATCTTTCAGAAGACAAAACCGGACATTGGACCTCGGTCTTTGAAGCACTAGCAAATGTGATAAGATAAACACAGAATTTAAAGGCATCTTTATTTATCACTCAGACTTTCGAACGCATCAAAAAATCTGCTCCTGACCCACTAGTGAGTAGCTATGCAAAGTATGGGAAATGCGAGCCTGGATTCTTAATATGCATGGAGCAACCTGATAGTCTTAAATCAGACAAACGTTTTGGTACAGCTTGCACACCGAACTCACATATTTGATGCTGCTTTCACGTTATAATGAAAAAAAGAGGAGTTTTGGAGAAATAAAATATTTGCCTAGGAGCACAGAATTTAGTCTAGCAGGAGTGATCCCACATTTTCTGGTTTCACATTGTGCAATTCAGTAACTAGACTGGTATCTCTGTGTCTTTATTTATTTTATTTTTAAAGTCCATTGCTTTGTTTTGCTTTATTTCTATTAACTATCTGTGCAATAGGTTAGGACATGGGTGGCAGGTAGAAAATCGCCCACCTCTAAGAATACTAAACCGCTCCGTTTCTTATCAGCCAGAGACATATGAAAGAAGGCATTCCTTTTCGGACCAGTTATTATTCTTTTCTTTTAAACAAAAAATATGGAAACTGCGGTTTCCAACAGATCCTGTCCACTTAAAGTACTGAAGTAATCCAAAAGCCATTTACAGGTAGAGTAGGCTTTATGTGGTGGTTCATTGTTCTTGTGCCTCATGGTGTCACTCTCTTCCTAATTAGCCCACTTGCAGAGTGCCCATAAAATACATCAGCCCCCACAGGGACTTTAGGGAGTACACTTCCAGAGTGGAATTCCACTCTGCACAATTATAAGAGGACGAGTGTTCCTGCACCTGGAGTTATGGGGTGCTGAAACAAGGAATCTGATTTGACCAGCTGGAATATTCATCTGGTGCAGTATTTTTTGGGGGGAAGGGCTGCATTGTAGCCCTGACCCCCTCCATCACCACTGCCTGAGCTTCAGAATAGGTACAAGGTGGAGTGGGACATTACATGCTCTCCCCTACCAGCCAACATTCTCCACTCTATCAATCACCCATCCCCCAGCTTACACAGCCCCGTGCACCCTTTCACCACCTTCTCAAGATGGTAGTGAGTGCTTAAAACCCCATGGAAAATGGAATTGGAGGAAGAATCCCATGAGGCAAATCCAAGTCTGTACAAAATTACCCATTCTGTGGTGTTTAACTCGAAATTGCATGGTACCGGCAGGCTGTCACAACACAGTATTAGTCATTATTGGTGAAGTGTTTGTAGCCGGCCATGGTGGGCTATTTAAAGTGCCTGATGATCAATTAATAGGTACAAAAAGGTCCAATTATCAGATCCCAATGGACCTACAAATACACAAACTGGGGTACTTCACCACACTATAACTTCAATAAAAAACAGAGGGCCTCACTACGAGTCTGGCAGTCCATGGACCGCCAGACTTGCGGTGGCGCTCGGACCTCTGCCAACTGGGGCAGTCTGACTGCCATATTATGACCGTGACGGAGACTCAACGGTCTGACCACCGGCACCGCCAGCCGATGGCCTGGCGGTACCGGTGGTCTTAATTCGCCAGGGCAGCTCCGGATTACGACCCGCGTTTCCGCCAGCCTTTGCATAGTGCTCCCACAGTCATGCAAAGGCTGGCAGAAACAGGGTGCCAGTGGCCCAATGGGGGGCCCCTGCACTGCCCATCCGTCTCGATCACTACCGGGAGGCAATGTTGTGGCCCAGCGGGAAACTCGTAGTAAGGCCAGTGGGTGGAAAACCAGAGAGGTGGTTTTCCACCCCAAAGAGTTTGGCCTCGTAATAAGGCCCAGAGACTGCAAGTATCCATCATAAAGTAATAGAGACACAGTGATACCGTATTGTATTGTATTGCCATTGGTATAGTACTTTCCCAAACCTTGAGAGACCAAAACACAAATATGGCTGAAACATTGCTTTGTTTTATTTTCTTACTGCTTTGAACCCATTGATGATGTAAGGCACCATTTATATTGAAACTAAACAAAAATACAATATATTCTCTCATCTCTGCAATACAATTGCATATTATAGGCAGGAGAGGGGGAGTGAGGTGTGGATATACGAGTGTATGCTCTTGCACTTTGATTACTACATAGAGAACAGCTAAATAATCATGCACAGATATGGATAATACTGTCCGATATGTCAAATGCCCTGTCTTTGGGGACAATCCAAAGATCTGGCAGAGAAATGAAAACCATGGCTTCTGCCACTGAGACATGGGATCATCTGCCTCGCCTAAAATCTCCTACCTGCCTGGCTGGGATTTCTGTGCTGTGAGGGCAGCAGCTATGGTGGCACCCACTTCAAAGCATGGCAAACTTGCTGAGCAGGAAGGATTTTAAAAGCACCCAATCAGCAAAGTTCTTTGTATTGAGAAAATACACTCTCAAAGCAGAGTTGGTTTTATCAATACAAAACACAAATGTCCTGACAAGGTGTTTTCTCACTTCGCATGCAGTCCATGCTACACTTTTCCCGACTGTGTACACCATGCCATGGCTCCATTTCTTTCTGTTTTGTAATGTGTGCTCTCTTGTGATATGAAAAATAGGATCATTTTATATGTAGGAAGGCTCTTAAAACTCATTTTTTTTTTTTTTAACTATCTTCAAATCTTTTTTGATGTTAGTAGTCTGTTCAGCATCAAGATGACTTTGGGCTTCAGTGTACTTAAAAAGTAACAAATCATCTCATACCATATATATTACTTAGTGGCGGTCGCCACTAGGTAGTTATAGATAGGACTTTTACCACAGACAGAGCTTATTTTGGTTTGCCAATAAGTTTGGCACCGCTTGGCGAAACTTTCAAAAACGTATACTTTGGTCAGTTCAGCTGCTTTCTAGAAATTTTTGGGGTGATCTGTCACACAGGGCCGAGAAAAAGGGGGTGGGGGCAAAACATATTTTCCTCATTTCAGGTCATTGAGATTTTTCAAAATTTTTAACACAACTACAGACCGAATGAATTCAAACCCAATTTGGCAAGGGAAGGGGGGGGGGGGGGGGGGGGGGGGGGGGGGGGGTGAACGACAAAACAAAAAAAACAAACACATACACACACACACACACACGGCATCCAAGCTCATGCTGCGCACGGCTAAAAGCGGTGCGCAGCTTGGGTTCGGGTGCCTGCAGGAGGATGGCCAGGTCCGGTGGCCAACCCCTGCTGCGCATGGCCAAAGGCTGTGCACAACATGGGGTTGGATGGTTATAGGGGTTAGCCACAGGGCCTGGCCATGCAGCCGACCCCTACTGCGCATGGCCGAAGGCCGTGAGCAGGGTTGGAAGGTTATAGGGGTCGGTTGCAGGGACTGGCCGCAGGTCCTGTGGCTCATCGCCACTGCGCATTGCCTAAGGCCATGCGCAGCATGGAGTTGGGGTATTATATAAGGTTGAACACAGGGCAGGCCCTGCGGCCAAACCCTGCTGCGCATGGGCAAAGGACGTGCCCAGCACATGGTCGGGTTGTTATAGGGGTTAGCCAAAGGCAGTGCGCAGGTTTGGGCTATTATAGTGGTTGGGTGGTTATAAGGGTTGGCTCCAGGGTAGCCCTGCAACCACCCACAGCCAACACTGCGGAAGGATGAACAGTGGCATGATTGGATTAACGTATAGTAATGAAAATTACTTTGCTAATAAAAAATCCTCGGAAATTCATTGGTTACAGGGACATTAGTTAAGAAATTGAATTTAAAAAATAAAAATAAAATAGAAATTCACTTAAAAACCCAACAGGTTACAGGGACGTTATAGTTAGGCTCACATTTTAAATGTACGAAACCATAGAACTTCACTAGTTATAGTTACCTCAAGTAACTATAATTTGTGCCCTAATGTAACTATAACTTGCACCATGCACTCCTAATGACCCCACAAATTATGGCACTTATTATACTTTTGATAACATCAATGTAATATTTGTAGTAAAACTTTTGACGAAAAAATACCGCCAGTGCTGGCAGTCCTAAGACCGCCCTAATATGACTGATCTCTAACTTCTGATCGAAATAGGGTGGAATTCCGAGACCAGTTGTGCCAGTGGTGGAACCGCCAGGACCCGTCCCCTCCCAGACGACCTCCTCGATGGACGAGGTAAGTAGTTCATCCAACAAGGGAGGAGGGTGTGTGTGTGTGTGTGTGTGGGGGTGGTGTTTGTGGGTGTGTGTCTGCGTGTGTAAGTGTTTGTGGATGGGGGAGTGCATGTGTGAGCGACTGAGTGTGATTGAGCGAATTGAAGGGGTGAGTGCATGTGTATGTAAGTGGATGGGGAGGGGGTGAGTTTGTGAGTGCATGTATGCGGTTCAGAGGGGGGTGTAAATGTATGCATGCGCTGGGGGAGGGGGTGTGAATATATGTATGAGCTGAGGGAAGGGGTGTGAATGTATGTATGAGCTGGGGGAGTGGGTGTGAATGTATGTATGAGCTAGGGGAGAGGGTGTGAATGTATGTATGAGCTGGGGGAGGGAATGTGAATGTTTGTATGAGCTGGGGGAGGGAATGTGAATGTTTGTATGAGCTGGGGGAGGGGGATGTGAATATATATGTGCTGGGGGAGGGGGGTAAATTTATGTATGCGCTGGTGGGAGAGGGGTGAATCTATGTATGCGCTGGTGGGAGGGGGTGGGAATGTATGTATCCCCTAGGGAGGAAGTGTGAATGTATGTATGCGCCGGGGGTGGCGGTGTGAATGTATGTATGCGTCGGAGAGAGGTGGTGTAAATGTATGTATGCACTGGGCTGAGTGAATGCGTGCGTGAGTGCGGTGTTTGTGTATGTATGTTAGTGTGTATGGGGGTGATTGACGTGAGTCCATGGGTGAATGGGTGTGTGTGTGTGTGTGTGTGGGGGGGGGGGGGGAGTATGTGAGTGCATGTGTGTGAGTGTATCCTGACGACAGAAATACTTATTCCTGTCGCCAGGGTGCAAGCTTTTGCTGGTGGTGCGACCAGCAGAAAAATGCGGACGGTCTCCCGCCTCGTGACACCACTACCAGTGCTCACCTCTAGCCCGGCAGAACGCAGTAGTTTGACTTCGGCCAAACTCCTAATTTGGCAGTATTCACCGCCAGCCCATCAACGGTGACAAAGCCACCGCTGCCCAGCGGAGTTCGGACCGCCAAGGTTGTAACGAGGGCCATCGTTTTTCTGCTTCAAAAGCAAATGCCTCTATGATCTGCTTCTCAGAGTGCATTGTAAGAGAGATAAATAATTTAATTTAACAAATGCCTTGCATGTTTTTTCCTCTGTTATGGTGTCTATCCAGAGACAGTACACCAGCAACCCTCTTGTGTAGACATTTGGCATGTACCGCCTCATCAAACTAGTGTGGTTTAGCGGCAAAATGCGTAAGAAACCTTATTCTACTGTACAATTAAGCCTAAAGATGTCAAGAGCAGCATGATTTGAATACTGGGTATTACATGTTACCAACGCGAAAGTATCACATAGTGAAAACATACTTTGCTCTCTACTTGTTTCAGTGTTACCATAAACTGGTAAACATGTTGTTTGCCAGGTATCTCTCTTATACTCCACTCAGGGTTACCCCTTTGTCTATGCAAGCCAGGCTAATTGCTTTAATTAGTATAAACACCAATATTACAGAACATGGGCATTATTATCAAAGGAACGAGGAGAGATTTGTAACAAATCTTGCATTCTATAATACACGTTGCTTCTTCAGGATTTAAAAACATTGATATTTTAGGGGACTTTACACTTATGTACCGGTAGGATCAAACCTGAATTGAAAGCAGAGCTGTTGTTATAATAATTTATTAAGAAGGCACAATTTCTCTTTCTGTTGGAGTGACCTCTGCAGAACATTGACCATCAGCCATTGTGTTTATATGTTCTGAAACTTAATACTTATATGCTTTGCATGCTAGAACACTCAGTTACATGTGATATAACTTTGTAACAAAGTCTTTCGATAGTTCTTTAGCCCTGTTGGCTTCCAGTCATGGATGTAGCTCAGTCACGTCATATGAGAACTGCCCAGTGTGGGGTGCAATAACTATTTTATTTTGATTTAGGATAGCACAGAGTCCTGGAAGAGTGATTAACAAGTGATAATATGGACAAGTGATTGGTACTCATGTATTCGGTCTCGGGAGGAATGGAGCTTTAGTAAGCAAACCGCCAGTCACATATTCCGAAACCAGGAGCATAACCCACTTACCTCAATATTCTGAGACCTTATACAAGTGTGTGGCCTCAAACAAAAATATACTGCAGCATCCTAGTGAGCAGACAGAGAACGTACCTTTGTGCAACTCTCAGGTATGAGGGCCTTTCTGAAGATGGAGCTCAAAATATCTCATGGGCTCATTATCATGTCACAGAGTAAACTGGTGAAAAGGGGTACCCTCTTAAAATAGTGTTGCAAAAACTGGTTCTAAAGTTCTTTGTACAAGCTGCTTTTTAGTTGCCCAATCTCTCACCTCCCTTTATAAAGAGCCCTGTGATTAACCTAGAAACATTGCCAAATCCACTAAAACGTGTTTCTTGTAATCGCATAGGGAACACCAATATGTTTAAAATGCACAATGGATCACCATTTTCTGTTATTGACTGCAAAGGATGGTTTGAGGTTAGCCCCACCTCCAGTGGTTGTTGTTACACCTCCTCTCCCCTGCCCCCCCCCCAAAAAAAAAAAGTTCGGGTCTTGTTACGCCCCTGGTTAAGGTCATACTTTGAGAGTTCGCACTATGTATAGTACACTAATGACTCCATAAGTGACAACACGCTTCATGCAGAAGGCAGTCCTTCCGCACTCCGTGCACCTGTGCACTAACGGTGCCTCGCAAGCAACCTATCCAACCTCATCACCTCAGTAACAGACTCACCATTCGAGCGCAGAATGCTCTTTACACACACACTGTAGTAAGACGTATCCATTCTAATCAACCCACAGAATGTGCCCAACCTACCCTATGTACACACAATGGTCGTATGTCGATGGTGCCTACCTTCTCCCTGCACTTACATTGGTCTTTAAGGGCCAGAGCCTTCGTTATCCCCGAGCTACTGTATATTTATTTACACTATGGACTCACGTACCTTCTCCTACCCCCAACAACGTTTATTATTTACCTAATATATATTCATCACAGAGGCGGTGCGGTTGTGTCTGAAATCTCATAATGTGCTCTGAAGTACACCAGTTCATACGTTATTACATATTATCTTTGGTGTCTCGGGCACTGATACACTACCACACACACCATACTGTGGGGGCGCGTAGCCTTCTCTGGGTAAATGTTGCGCGCTGATGTGCCAAAGTCGTATTGCAGATACACGTTGTGCCCTATGAGACATGCCTTGCCCTGTACCCAGTAGTGTCTTGCTAGATTTCCATGCTGTTTACCTAACTCTTTATCCTCCCACGGTGCACTACGACATTTCTGGGAAATGTAGTTTCCTCGATCCTCATGCGTCTTACCTATCAACGACACCAAGAGTCAGCGTAACAGCTCCTCGTTTTGCGAGGAGTAGGAGACCCCACCCGCATCCTGCTTTGGGAAATCGTGCTTACCCTTCGGATAAGTTTTGCCTCGAAAGAATTAGCTTACACAACCCAAACTACAAATCCCAGAGTGCCGCAAGACGGCCGCTATAGAGGCAGGAATCGCTGCGCGGTAGATGGCAGTGGGATGAAGGGTTACTCACTATCAGGTTTTATCCCTTCCCAAACAACCCTTTCGCGCCCCACCCGCGGAGGTACCTCACCGATGTCTATGGCGAACCTCTTGGCGTTTTCCAGGTTACGGAAGATCTCGTCCGGCGGCAGCGTGATGCTTTTATCCAGGCAGTCCCCGCTCCTGCCACTAGTAATCGCCGCCATCTTGGATTTCCTTCATCGGCATGTTAAAATATGCGCATATATTTGCATACCTAAAGAGTGTATGCATAAATTATGCTAATGACCAAAATGTAGATTATTTTTTTTATCATCAGAGTAAACCATAAGATGTGGTAGTGCCAGAGAACAAGTTGCTAAACTTGGGCTCTAATACCTTCTCAACTTTCTGAATCTAAGTATAATATTTTAAGGTATGGGCGTAATTGTTAATAGAAAGTCAACTAAAATTAAGGAGAGCCCAGTCACAAAACTTATTTAGCTACAAAAGCATGAGTCGAACCGCCCACTTGTTGGCATCTGACTCGTGCAACCACTTCTAAAAAATAAATAAGCGGTGTTCAAAATTCGAAATAGTGTAATACTGTTTTTTTTTAACATGCAGACGCGTTTCTCTTCAGAACGTTAGATTGTAATCCCTGTAAGGAGTTGTATTTATTAGGCGTTATAGTTGCTAAATATGAATTTATGGTACCTTGAAATAGCGAACTAATTGAGTGCACTCCATACGATCCAAACGTTGATCGAGTATACAAAGAGAGTTTGCTAATGTAGATGTATTGTGTGTGTGGAGTGTTACATCCCCCTAATAAATGTATTTTGTGAGAAATAGTTGGGAGCAGATGCTTTCAGTCGGTAATAGTGATGTGTCTGTCAGATTTCACCAGGAATATTTACACACACACACAAAAACGCACACACGCACTCTCCCTTTCTCTGTTTGGAAAGTCTTAAAAAAATTTGGTTAGATCAGTAAATAATGCACCTTCTCTCACTTAGCACACCTACCAATACACATTCCTCTTTGTTTCCACTGCCCCTTAAGTCCCTCTCGTGTGTCCTGCTTGTTGTGTAATGCAGGGGCGGCTCCTCTATTAGGATGGAGGAGGGTCGCCACCCACCAGCAGCAGCTGTTGCAAAAATTTTAAAAGAAAAGGATAATAAACTTTGTTTATTATCCTTTTAAAGGGGCAGAGTCACGGGGGTAAAGAGCAGCGAGAGGGAGTGCTCAGCACTTCCCCTCACTACGCATATATGTTTGGCCGGCCGTGTTGGGCCGGCCAAACACACATGTGCAGTAGGCTTTCTCAAGCCTGGCAACACAGTTGCCGGGCTTGAGAGAGCCTACACAGGCTCCTAGTCTGCCTGGGCGCTCCCAGCCAATCATGACTCTGCTTTGGGCAGCGTCATGATTGGCCACGGGGCAGGCTGGGAGCCTGTGCCTGCAGCAGCAGTGAGGGACAGAGGAGCGGTGCACGGTGTAGGAGGCTGGACTGGTTTGTAGTGAGTACCAAGGGGTACTTGCACCTTGCACCAGGCCCAGTTATCCCTTATTAGCGTATAGGGTGTCTAGCAGCATAGGCTGATAGATAATGGTAGCTTAGCAGAGCAGCGTAGGCTGAACTAGGAGACGAGTGAAGCTCCTACAGTACCACTAGTGTCATATGCACAATATCATAAGAAAACACAATACACAGATATACTAAAAATAAAGGTACTTTATTTTTATGACAATATGCCAAAAGTATCTCAGAGTGTACCCTCAGTATGAGGATAGCAAATATACACAAGATATATGTACACAATACCAAAATATGCAGTAATAGTATTAGAAAACAGTGCAAACAATGTATAGTTACAATAGGATGCAATGGAGACACATAGGGATAGGGGCAACACAAACCATATACTCCAAAAGTGGAATGCGAACCACGAATGGACCCCAAACCTATGTGACCTTGTAGAGGGTCGCTGGGACTATTAGAAAATAGTAAGGGTTAGAAAAATAGCCCACCCCAAGACCCTGAAAAGTGAGTGCAAAGTGCACTAAAGTTCCCCAAAGGACATAGAAGTCGTGATAGGGGAATTCTGCAGGAAAGACACAAACCAGCAATGCAACAACAATGGATTTCCAGTCGAGGGTACCTGTGGAACAAGGGGACCAAGTCCAAAAGTCACAAGCAAGTCGGAGATGGGCAGATGCCCAGGAAATGCCAGCTGTGGGTGCAAAGAAGCTGCTACTGGACAGTAGAAGCTTAGGGTTCTGCAGGAACGACAAGGGCTAGAGACTTCCCCTTTGGAGGACGGATCCCTCACGCCGTGGAGAGTCGCGCAGAAGTGTTTTCCCGCCGAAAGACCGCCAACAAGCCTTGCTAGCTGCAAATCGTGCGGTAAGGGTTTTTGGATGCTGGTGTGGCCCAGGAGGGACCAAGATGTCGCCAATTGCGTCAGGGGACAGAGGGGGCGTCGAGCAAGGCAAGGAGCCCTCTCAGCAGCAGGCAGCACCCGCAGAAGTGCCAGAAACAGGCACTACAAGGATGCGTGAAACGGTGCTCACCCGAAGTCACACAAAGGAGTCCCACGTCGCCGGAGAACAGCTTAGGAGGTCGTGCAATGCAGGTTAGAGTGCCGTGGACCCAGGCTGGACTGTGCACAAAGGATTTCCGCCGGAAGTGCACGGAGGCCGGAGTAGCTGCAAAAGTCGCGGTTCCCAGCAATGCAGTCTGGCGTGGGGAGGCAAGGACTTACCTCCACCAAACTTGGACTGAAGAGTCACTGGACTGTGGGAGTCACTTGGACAGAGTTGCTGGATTCAAGGGACCTCGCTCGTCGTGCTGAGAGGAGACCCAGGAGACCGGTGATGCAGTTCTTTGGTGCCTGCGGTTGCAGGGGGACAATTCCGTCGACCCACGGGAGATTTCTTCGGAGCTTCTAGTGCAGAGAGGAGGCAGACTACCCCCACAGCATGCACCACCAGGAAAACAGTTGAGAAGGCGGCAGCATCAGCGTTACAGAGTTGCAGTAGTCGTCTTTGCTACTATGTTGCAGTTTTGCAGGCTTCCAGCGCGGTCAGCAGTCGATTCCTTGGTAGAAGGTGAAGAGAGAGATGCAGAGGAACTCGGATGAGCTCTTGCATTCGTTATCTAAGGAATCCCAAGAGACAGAGACCCTAAATAGCCAGAAAAGAGGGTTTGGCTACCTAGGAGAGAGGATAGGCTAGCAACACCTGAAGGAGCCTATCAGAAGGAGTCTCTGACGTCACCTGATGGCACTGGCCACTCAGAGCAGTCCAGTGTGCCAGCAGCACCTCTGTTTCCAAGATGGCAGAGGTCTGGAGCCCACTGGAGGAGCTCTGGGCACCTCCCAGGGGAGGTACAGGTCAGGGGAGTGGTCACTCCCCTTTCCTTTGTCCAGTTTCGCGCCAGAGCAGGGCTAAGGGGTCCCTGAACCGGTGTAGACTGGCTTATGCAGAAATGGGCACCAAATGTGCCCATGAAAGCATTTCCAGAGGCTGGGGGAGGCTACTCCTCCCCTGCCTTCACACCATTTTCCAAAGGGAGAGGGTGTAACACACTCTCTCAGAGGAAGTCCTTTGTTCTGCCATCCTGGGCCAGGCCTGGCTGGACCCCAGGAGGGCAGAAGCCTGTCTGAGGGGTTGGCAGCAGCAGCAGCTGCAGTGAAACCCCAGGAAAGGCGGTTTGGCAGTACCAGGGTCTGTGCTACAGACCACTGGGATCATGGGATTGTGCCAACTATGCCAGGATGGCATAGAGGGGGCAATTCCATGATCATAGACATGTTACATGGCCATATTCGGAGTTACCATTGTGAAGCTACATATAGGTAGTGACCTATATGTAGTGCACGCGTGTAATGGTGTCCCCGCACTCACAAAGTCCGGGGAATTGGCCCTGAACAATGTGGGGGCACCTTGGCTAGTGTCAGGGTGCCCTCACACTAGGTAACTTTGCACCTAACCTTTACCAGGTAAAGGTTAGACATATAGGTGACTTATAAGTTACTTAAGTGCAGTGGTAAATGGCTGTGAAATAACGTGGACGTTATTTCACTCAGGCTGCAGTGGCAGGCCTGTGTAAGAATTGTCAGAGCTCCCTAT
Organism: Pleurodeles waltl; assembly: GCF_031143425.1. Taxonomy (NCBI): domain Eukaryota; kingdom Metazoa; phylum Chordata; class Amphibia; order Caudata; family Salamandridae; genus Pleurodeles; species Pleurodeles waltl. The sequence goes on along the minus strand of NC_090445.1, from coordinate 1,501,576,964 downwards.
GGGTGGCAAAAGAAGTGCTGCAGCCCATAGGGATCTCCTGGAACCCCAATACCCTGGGTACCTCAGTACCATATACTAGGGAATTATAAGAGTGTTCCAGTAAGCCAATGTAAATTGGTAAAATTGGTCACTAGCCTGTTAGTGACAATTTGAAAGAAATGAGAGAGCATAACCACTGAGGTTCTGGTTAGCAGAGCCTCAGTGAGACAGTTAGGCACCACACAGGGAACACATACATATAGGTCACAAACTTATGAGCACTGGGGTCCTGACTAGCAGGGTCCCAGTGACACATAACAAACATACTGAAAACATAGGGTTTTCACTATGAGCACTGGGCCCTGGCTGGCAGGATCCCAGTGAGACAGTGAAAACACCCTGACATACACTCATAAACAGGCCTAAAGTGGGGGTAACAAGGCTAGAAAGAGGCTACTTTCTCACACATGGAGCATAGAGGGGGAGGTAAGTGTTTTTCTTTTTTCTTTAATTTTTATTTACAACTCCCCGCGCGCTCGCCACCCCACCACTTCCCGGTGTCACAAGTCGCGACTGGTATAATGTATTTTAACATCAAGTGCTAGCGTGATTGTCGGGAGATCTGAAGCTAACACGCCCCCAATCATACCTACCAAGCTATGCCCCTGTCCTTGAATGAGGACATAAACAAGCAAAATACCTCGACTTTTGACCAAGGGGAATCCAACGATGCGCAGCTCTGACACAGTTTAAACTGATGCCACTCATCCAAGTAATCCAGAAGTTGTACTACAAAATTAGAACATAATTATTGCATTGATTCTTAAAGTTACACTTGACAGCTGTCCATTAAGATACCAAAACAATAACATTTTGATTGGTGAAACATCGATTTCCAAATCAAAAAAGCATGACCTTAATGTTTAAGATGCCCAGTGTATTTCAGATATAAGTATCCTTGATAAGGGAATTAATTAATCTCTTTATGCAGCAGTACATTTCTTGTGTATTCATCTGGTGTTCTATGGAATCTCTGTGGTGTGGAGATGTGCCCTGAAGTGTGCTCCCCCAAGTAACACACAAGTAGCATCTTCCCTCAACCCTGGAACAGACATATGAATTACGCCACACAGGAGCTGCGATCAAACATTACTTTATTCCTCCGCATACACGAATGTACTGTGCATTACATCATACTTTCTGCTAACCACAACTTAACACCTCCCCAGCCATTACATAATTCCTGCTCAGAGTCTACTCAGAACCAAGAGGGGTCTAGTGCACATAACATTAAGATGCTACATCTCCCCTTTGTTAACCCCTTCACTGCCAGGCTTTTTCCCACTGCAGTGCCTAGCCTTTTTTTGGCTATTCGGGGTAGTTCGCGCTTAGGCCCTCGTAACTTTTGTCCACATAAGCTACCCATACCAAATTTGCATCCTTTTTTCCAACATCCTAGGGAATCTAGAGGTACCCAGAGTTTGTGGGTTTCCCTGGAGGAGACAAAGAAATTAGCCAAAATACCGTTAAAATGTAGTTTTTTTCAAAAAATGGGAAAAAGGTCTGTAGAAGAAAGCATGTGTTTTTTCCCTGAAAATGGCTAAAATCACCATATTACAAGCTTTCAGAAACAGACAGACTTTAATAGATAACCAAATTGTTCAACACAATTTTGGCTTTTTACTGGGACGTACCCCATTTTTACTATTTTTTGTGCTTTCATCCTCCTTCCACTTAGTGACAGAAATGGGTGTGAAACCAGTGCTGGATCCCAGACAGCTAAACATTTCTGAAAAGTAGACAAAATTCTGAATTTAGCAAGAGGTCATTTGTGTAGATCCTTCAAGGTTTTCCTACAGAAAGTAACAGCTAAAATAAAAAAAGTTGAAATTGAGGTAAAAAAGAGCCATTTCGGTCCACCTTTTCTTCTATAACTTTTTCCATATTTGGCAGATTTTTTAAAGCAATATACTCTTACGTCTGCTGGACTCTTCTGGTTGCGGGGGTATGTAGGGCTTGTAGGTTCATCAACCTAGAGCCAATAAATGAGCTGCACCTTGCAATGGGTTTTCATTGTATACCGGATATACAGCAATTCATTTGGTGAGATATAAAGAGTGAAAAATAGGCATCAAGGAAACCTTTGTATTTCCAAAATGGGCACAAGATAAAATGTTGAGAAGCAGTGGTTATTTGCACATCTCTGAATTCCGTGGTCCCCATACTTGCATGTGAATTACAGGGCATTCCTCAAACAGAGGAATTTTTTTCACACTGTCTTACATTTGGAAGGAAAAAATGTAGAGAAAGACAAGGGGCATGTGTACCCCCAAGTCTTCTGATGAAAATGGTACCTCATTTGTGTAGGTAGACCTAATGCCCGCGACAGGTAACGCAACATGGACACATCACATGTTTACATTTAAATCTGATGTGTTTTTTGGAAAGTGCCTAGGTGTGGGTTGTGAGAGGACCAGTGCTTAATTTGTAAATAAAAAGGTGCAGGTGCCGAAAGCCCTCCTCTTAAACATGCAGCTGCTACAATTAAATCTGTGAACACGGAATACTGAGGCGACGTAATCCTGAAGCCATCTCGGGCCTCTTCAATCCATGTAAAGCCACTGCCTGCCACTTCAGCTCACTCTTGCAGCTTTCCACTTTCTCCCTTTGTGACACTTTTTCATTTTTCCCTTCTTCCGTCTTTCCCATATATGTCTTTTGCTCGCAGCAAATGCTTGAGGCAGAAGAATAAGCCCAGGCCCTCAAAAATAAGAGCCGGTGCTCTGCACCGAAAACAATAAGCATAAATTAAGCACTGGTGAGGAGCCACAAATTTCCTTCGATCCAGCATTGCCCCAAGTCTCCCGATAAAAATGGTACTTTACTTGTGTGGGTAGGCATAGAGCCCGCAACAGGAAATGCCCCAAAACACAACATGGAAACATTACATTTCCCCAAAGAAAACTGGCCTGTTTTTTTAAAAGTGCCTAGCTGTGGATTTTGGAGTCTAGCTCATCCGGCACCTAGGAAAACCTAGCAAACCTGGAAATTTCTGAAAACTAGACCCCTAGGAGAACCCAGGATGGGGTAACTTGTGGTGCTCTCAACAGGTTCTGTTACCCAGAATCTTTAGCAAACCTCAAAATTTGGCAAAAAAACACCTTTTCCTCACATTTCGGTGAGGCAAAGTTCTGGAATCTGAGGGGAGCCACAAACTTCCTTCTACCCAGCATTTCCCTACATCTCCCGATAAAAATGGTACCTCACTTGTTTGGGTAGGCCTAGTGCCTGCAACAGGAAATGCCCCAAAACTCTATGTGGACACATCAAAATTATCAATTACAAAACAACCTGTTTTTGCAGGGGGGACCTGTGTTTTTGGTCCTGGGCTCAGCAGCCATCTAGCGAAACCTACCAAACCCAGACATTTCTGAAAACTAGACACCAAAGGGAGTCCAGGGAGGTGTGACTTGCGTGGATCCCCCAGTGTTTCTTACCCAGAATCCTCAGCAAACCTCAAATTTAGCTAAAAAAACTAAATTTCCCAACATTTCTGTGTCTGTTCACCGCACCGGCACAAATTTCCTACCACCCAATGTTCCCCTCAGTCTCTCGATAACAATTATACTTCACTTGTGTAGGTGGGCCAAGTGCCTGTGACAGAGAAGAGCCAAAAACATGTCAAAATTGAGGGGGAACTAAAGCAAGTCCAAAAGGGCAGTTTGAAAAAAAAGTCTTTAGGCTGACAAGTGGGGCAGCATTTTTATTGGTATAGGTGTGACAATGCTGGGTGGTAGGAATTTGGTCGATTTCTGAAGATTCTGAAGGTTCCATCACAAAAATTTGGGAAAAATGTGTGATTTCAAGCATAGTTGGAAATTTGCAGGGCATTATAGGTAAGAAAATGGTGCGGGTTGCAGGTAAAGCACACCACCCTGGTCTTACCCAGATGTTTAGTTTTCAGGTCTCAGAGATTTTTCTACATAGCGCACGTCCCAAAGACCAAAAAATTTCGCCCTCATCATTCCAAGTGGGACGATTTTGAGAGTTAGACAAGCTTTCATGGCACACATGTAAAACCAGAACCCAAAATAATCAAATGTCCTCTTGCTTGCTGTTGCGATAAGATCTTTTAGTGTGCGGAGGAGAGCTGAGAGACTGTTACCCTCTTCAGTTGGGGTGGGGGCATAATCAGCCACCACCCCACTATTTTTTACTTTTTTTGTTTAATACCCTGGCATCTGGTAGGCTTTCTACCTCCCCCCCCGGGAGTGGATCAGGGGTAATTGCCCCATCTGCCCACCGGTGGTGAGAACAACGTTGTCACCATTTATTTGGGGTGGGGGTATGGCCATAACCCAACCTCTTTTTTCAAAATAAAATCTTCCCTGCTGTCCGGTTGTCTTTCTGCCCAAAAAAGTCAACTGCAACTCTCTTCTAGGCATGAGCAGAAAGACCAGACATTTTTACTGGGTGTTGCGTTACTTTGGGGGACACACAATTGCAAATGTGGCATGCCTTCAGCACTTTCTCAACTCTCTCACCTACCTGAGGGAACCACACAATCTCTTAGTGTTTTTTATTGGCTACAACACTAAGGTGTCCTTCATGGACCTGAAGCTTCCAGGTATGACAATCCTCGAGCCTTGTAGTATCACGCCTTCTTCTGCGCATATGTCTTAATTTATATGACTGCTTACTCATGCTGTACATTCTTGAACTTTTGGAATTCAACATTGTCGGCAAGGGGCTGGGCCTTTCTCCTCCAAGATTGTGTGGTAATCAGTTCTATGATTATGTTCATGTCTTTGCATTAGTGGCAGCAAAGATTTGTTCCACAGACAGAGCCACTGGTGTGCTGGAGTTCACCATAAAGTTGACATATGCTTCAGCAGTCTTGGATGTCGAACTGTGATAATGCAACAACACTCGTAAAAACATAATCTGCTGGGATTTGATCCTTTCCCGGTTTGTGCACGAATGTCAAACTGTGAGGATGCAGCAACTCTTGTGAAAAATAACCTGCTGGGATTTGATCCTTTTCAGGTTTGTGCACAATCTCATAGTCGTATTCTTGTAGTTTTAACCCCCACCTCTTAATATGAGGGCACATTTTAGCCTTCGGGTTCCCAAAAATAATAAGCAGTGCCTGGTAATCCATGATGATGTAGAATCGCTTTTCGTAGAGGAATACATGAAAGTGTTTGCAAGCCCTCACCACAGCCAGACTCTCCTTCTCCAGCTGAGAGTAAGCATGTTCTGTATTAGCCAGGCTTCGACTGGCATAGGCCACACTGTGTCTCGGAGCATATTGATGCCATTGTATTGAGCTAGGATTGCCCCTAGCCCTACCAGGCTCACATTAACTGTCATTTCAGTATGTAACATGTGGTCAAAGTAGGGCATTTCTGTTGTATTCTCAATCGCATGTTCCATGTTTTTAAACTCTGGGGGTTATTCCAACTTTGGAGGAGGTGGTAATCTGTCCCAAATGTGACGGATTTACCACCAGCCGTATTACGAGTTCCATAGGATATAATGGACTCGTAATACGGCTGGTGGTATATCCGTCACTTTACCGTCACTTTTGGGACGGATTACCACTTCCTCCAAAGTTGGAATAACCCCCTCTGATTGCATTCCATCGACCACTTGAATGGTACATTTTGCTTTATCAAGTCTCTTAATGGGGCACTCAATGTAGCAAAATTGCAGATGGATAAAGCAATAACTGGCCTTGCCTAAAAAGGATCTTAGCATGGTGACATCTTGATGAGGTGGGTCAAGTGGATGATAGATGATAGAGCTTGCACCTTTTATGGATCTGGAGTAATTCTCCCAGTATGTCATCACTGTAATTGAAAGCATGCGTAACAGGCTGAATCACCAAGCGAATAACGTCTTGAAATATTTCAGCAGCCGAAGATACGCCAAAACTCAGGTGGTCATTATGAACATGGCATTAAATGCCGTCCCGCCAGCGGTGGTGGTAACTACCGCCTTCAAGCTGGCGGTCCGGCATGCCAAATAATGAAGCACATGAGAAACAAATAGCGGTCCATCCACACACCGCCATCATTGTAGTGCCGACGAGGAAGGAGGAAGCCGCCCACAGGCCGGCGGAAAGGATCTACCCGCCCACCAAATAATGAAGCACAAGACCGCCGTCAGGAAAGTGTGGCAGAAATGAACAAAATAAAAGGAAACACTCACCGGAGGCACACACAACACGCCAAAACAGACATGGAGAGAAAGTTGGAAATAATGCCAGTGCTGCTCCTTGCCATATACCTCCACGACCGTGTCCGTCGACGAAGATGACCACGGTAAGTACCGAAACCTAGTACACATGGGAAGAAAGGGCACAGCTACACAACCAACCCCACCCACCCTGCAATGCACTCCCAACCCCTCTCACCATCCCACACCATACACACCAGAACAAGATGTACTTACCCGACACAAGGTAACAAAGACCTGCACCAAAGTACACACATGTGCACACCACACCCCACAGTGAAACGCTGAAACAACGTCACCATAATGTGCCAACAGCACTACTGGGCACTGCAATTTATTAACTGTAAAAAACATACTGTCCAAATAAGGCCATTGGCTAGTCCATGTGAAAGACTCTCAAGGGCCAAAATGGACCGGACTTGACTCCCGCACATGCACAGGGTACTCCTCTTGAAGGGGGCATCAATGGGGCAGCCAGGCACCTCAGGGAACGGGCAGGAGGTGGCGTGGGTGGTACGTCTGGAAGGGGGGCTTGGGCTTAGGTTTGGGAGGTGGAGGGGGTTTGGGCTTGCCCTCAGAAGGTGGGGGAGTGGGCTTGGACTGGGGGGTGGCAGAGAGACCTGGGGCAACACGGGGCTTCTACCTCCCTGGGGAAGGGGCACAGGAATGGGAAGGGTGGACTGGGGTGTACTTGAACGGGCAGGAGGTGGCGTGGGTGAGGACTTACGTCTGGAAGGGGGGCTTGGGCTTAGGTTTGGGAGGTGGAGGGGGTTTGGGCTTGCCCTCAGAAGGTGGGGGAGTGGGCTTGGACTGGGGGGTGGCAGAGGGACCTGGGGCAACACGGGGCTTCTACCTCCCTGGGGAAGGGGCACAGGAATGGGAAGGGTGGACTGGGGTGTACTTGGACATGCAAGGAGTGGACTGGGCAAGGAGATGGGCACATTTAGGGATGAGACGGGGTGGGCCAGTGGGTTTAAACAGGTCAATACACAAGAGAAAAAGCTTCTTAGGGGCAGTTGGGGGGATTTGGAGGAACGTCTGCGAGTGGAGGTGGAGGGAGTGCTTTTACCAGTTGTAGGTGTGCCGGACGTGGATGCAGGTGCCTTTATAGTATGCTCATGTGCGGTGGATGTCTGTGAATGAGTGTTTTGGGAGGAGGGGGTTTAGGCACAGTGGGACAAGACAGGCTGCCAGTGTACAGGGATGTTGTCTGGGTGTCTGCCGGTCTGGTGAGTGTGCTGCAAGTGTCTGTCAATGTAGTTGTGGTGAGTGCAGGTGTGGTGTCTGGGGTGCATGTCTGGATGTCAGATGTTGTGGTGACTGCAAGAAAGGGGCCAGCAGTAGTGACTGAGGGTGCAATGCATGTGGGTATGCATGGTGAGGTGACAGACAGGGTGGCGGGGGAGGTTGACACACTGGGGGAAGTGGATGTTGTTGTCTCTGCTTTGATATGTTGGGTGTGTGCATGCCTGTGGTGGGAAGTGTTGTGCTTGTGTTTCTATGTGTGCTTCTTGTGTGTTGATCTGTGTGCATGGTTGTCTGGACGTGTGCTTGGGATGGGTGATGGGAGTGGGGTGCTGGAAGGGGTAGAGGTGGTGGAAGGGGGGATGGAAAGACTAGGGACACTGGCTGCCGGGAAAGAGGAGACCAGAGCCTGAAAAGATCTCTGTAGGCCAGCCATGGCACCGTGAATGCCTTCCAGGTATGCATTGCATTGCTGTATCTGGGATGCTAGCCCGTGGATGGCATTCACGATGGTTGTCTGCCCTACAGAGATTGTCCTCAGGAGGTCAATAGCCTCCTCTGTGAGGGCAGCAGGGCTGACTGGGGCAGGGATGAGGTGCCTAGGGCGAAGGAGACGCCCACCCTCCTGGGTGAGCGGGCACAGGCAACTGGGTGGGGAGCAGCTGGGAGGGTGGAGATGGCATGTGGAGTTACGGAAGATGACATAGAATGGGTCTTCCCAGTAGGGTCCGCCACCACCAGGGAGATGCCATTGAAGGAGGTATCAGAGTCACTACAGCCAGTGGTAGTTGCCTCCCCTGTGGTACTCCCCTCGCACTCCAACCCACTGGTCCCCTTGGCATCCGCCGACTCTGCCTCCTTGGAACCATGGGCCACTGCATCCCCACTCGCCGGTGACACTGCTCCCTCGCCAGATGATGCTGATGTACACAAAGGACACAAGAGCATAGGGGTGGAGAGACAAAACATGGGAGAACTCTGTAAACACCTGGATGAATGTACATCCCTGGCTCACACACACACTCCCATCCAGGTCACACACCTACACGCTGCACCTACAACAATAGTCATGACTGTGCCTGTGACTAGAGGCCACTACCCCAGAATACACTACATTACGCACAGGAAACACAGACCTGATAAACTGTGTGGAGTACACACATGGGTGCCCATGCCCAGCGAATGCACTCACCAGTCATTGAGCCCACAAGCCATCCAAGATTACAGAAAGGGGACCCCCGCGGCCTATTGGGACTGCCCAAACATGCCCTCACACCATACCCGGGTCTTTGAGGGGGCAGGACTGCAGGAACACACCTGTCCGAGTGCCTGGCACTAGACAGCATACATACCACAGCACCCAAAACACATCCATCAAAGAAGTATTACAACAGTGTTGGTGCTCACTCCCCTATAGCTGCTGTGCTGCCTTCAAGCACCCATCCAAAGCCAGAAAGGCCACCACCAGAATGCAGGCCATTAGGGGGGTCATGGTCCGAAGGGCACCCTTCCTCGTTGGGAGGCCTTCCCTAGCTGTGCCTCTCCGGTCTTCCTGGCCAAGCGCCTCAGGTCCTCCCACCGTTTCCTGCAGTGGGTGCCCTGCCAGTTGTAGACCCCCAGGGTCCGCACTTCCTTGGCGATGGCTTGCCACAGTCCCCTCTTCTGATGGGCGCTGACCTGCATGGGACACACAGAGCAAAGAAACAGACGTCAGTATTTGTGCACCGAATACAGATGACATGTTGTTCCCTATGGAACGGCCTTTGTTGAAAGCCATATTATCAACTCACATACAGTACATGCCAGACAGTCTACCGCTGGACAGTCACAAATCAAACATCTGCCACAATCACACACATCCAAGGATGACAGCTACCAACTCACCTGCTCCTCTGGTCGCCCATACAACTTAGCATACAGGGGTAGGACCCCGTCCACCAGCTTCTCAAGTTCCTCCGTGGTGAAGGCCGGGGCCTGTTCCCCTGTGACTTGCATCATCTCAGGGACCAGAGTCAGGACACAGCAGCACACGCAGTGGAATACTGCCCTGCACGGGAATCAGGAGTGAAGTGGCAAGGGTCTGACGACATGGCATACGTTCCACAGGGGTATGCACCGTCACCGCCAGCGGTGATCATGATAGGCCCAGGTTCCCCATTGACAACCATGTAATCCAATGACTGGGTGCATGGCGGTGAACACTGCCTTCCGCCATGACGACTACCACCAGCGGAATGATGTCACTTCCACTCCCTCAGACCTGGATGGCAGGAGGATGCCATCTTGCTACCACCACCTTATCATAGCCTGGCTCAAGGCCCCATTCAGGGCTTCCTAGTCCCCGACCTTAGTCGCTTGCTGACATGAGTTTCTGATCCTCACATGCACCCATCTTTGGAAATGTGTCTACACTGGTAAGCCATTACAACAGAGTTGACTCTGCACACTTTTCCCTGACGGTGCACTTAATACTTAGCGTCTGCCTGTTTAACCTACATGTCGCACATTAATTGATACAATAACATCATGTGTTTCAGGTGTATGTGTGCCTTTCCTATGTGTTCTTTCCTCCCCCATAGGTACAGACCCATGTGGCGAGGGAGGGCCCCATCTGTGTACAGACCTCTGGTTGATTTGGAAACCATGGAGGAACGTCACATCATTGTCACCTACAGACTCAATTGTGCTACAATCCATGACCTCTGTGCATTACCTGATCCTGTACTGAGACCTGTTCATCGGAATCAGCATGCCATCCCTACTGAAATGCAAGTGCTATCTGTACTCCATTTTTTGGCTACGGGATCATTTCAGGTGACAGTGGGCATGGGTTCAGGGGTCTCACAGCCAATGTTTAGCCTCATCCTGTCAAAATTCCTGGATGCACTCGTACAACATCTGCAGACATATGTCCAGTTCCCACAAAGGGCTAAACTTCCTGCCATCAAGTCTGGATTTTATGGCTTTGCTAACATCCCACATGTGATAGGTGCCATTGATGGAACCCACATAGCTCCCATACCCCCAAGAGTGAATGAACAGGTGTACAGGAATCGAAATAACTTCCACTCCATGAATATACAATTGGTGTGTACTGCCGACCAGTACATATCACATGTAAATGACAGGTTTCCAGGCTCAGTCCATGATTCCTTTGTCCTGAGAAACAGCAGTGTACCATACTTGATGGGACAACTACAAGGGGACAGAGGATGGCTTATAGGTGAGTATGTATGACAATTGTTCTGTACATAAGTGACAGCCAGCCAATCTGTATGTGCAGAGAATTCATTATGGTCCTGTTTACCTCAATTTTTGAGGGTGATTCTGGCTACCCCAACTTGCAATTGTTCCTGACACCATTGATGAATCCCAGGACAGAAGCAGAGAGGAATTATAATGAGGCCCATGGATGTACTAGGAGGGTGATTGAGCGCACTATAGGTCTCCTGAAGGCTAGATTTTGTTGCCTCCATCTCTCTGGGGGATCCCTGTGCTATGTCCCTGACAAGGTGTGTAAGATAGTGGTGGCCTGCTGCATGCTGAATGTTGTAAATAAACCACATTAAACCAGGTTTACTTTTGTTGAAGCGTGGTTTAATCGACCTACTCAAGCGGTACCGTCACCCTCATTAACCGCTCCTCCCTTCCTAAACTGTCTTTCCGCTCCACGAGCGCGTTCGGAACTCGAGCAACGCTCGAGCTCCCTTCACGTGCCCTCACAATGATATTACACATCCCCCTCCGTCATCAATTTTTTCCCTTTAACAAGAATACAACAATAATAACCACATATTATAAACAAAATCATAAACTGTTCAGAATAAACAAGAAACATAAAAATTAATCAATAGCTTGACAAAAGCTAAGAGGAAAACATTGCAAGCAATGTTTCATTGTTTTTTTGTTTTGTTTTTTTCAAACATAAGAATTAAGCATAACTCACGAGAGAATTACATTTTAAGCAATATTAAAATCAAAAGTTTTCAATTCTGTTTCCCGCCATCTCTCACATAGTCATTCAGATAAGCAGGAGGTCTTCTCACTCTACCGCTTCCCTTCTTGAATTCTGTCTTATTTTCTTCATTCTCCACACTAGTTTGTCCCTCCAAAACCTCCATGCTATTCTCATGCTCATGCGATGTGTCAGCATATGGTGCATCCGGTCTCTCAACACCTCCCTCAGATAGCATAAACCCACTGCAACCTCCATCTCCATTAGTAATGATTATATTTCCTGCACATCCACCACCTCTCTCATATAAGGCCACTCTCCTTTTGTTCCATTTAGTTCCATTCGCCAAAACCACATTGAAATTTCCTACATGTTTAACCTCAAAAGGACCACGAAACTTAGTCCAACCTGCACCCACACGTCCATCCTTGACTTTCACCCAATCACCAACTCTTATACCAGAGCAACCGCCTGTCTGTAACATCTCCACTTGATTCCCTGGTTTGATTTGATCGCCCTCCAACCAACCAGGCACTAACTTTGATCTGGCCTTACGCCCTCTCATGAACTCAAATGGTGTTCTACCCTTATCTCTCAACTGCGTGGTGCGATGAGCCCATATCGCCTCTTGCACAACAGAACTAACGTCTTGGTTCCCCTGCACAGCCAACTGAATTGTACCCTTGACCATACGATTCATACGTTCCACAATACCATTGGCTTGGGGATTGTAGAGTGCAGTACGCCTATGGGTGATACCATGGGTTAACAGAAACTCTTTCATCTCCAGGGAGATCAACTGTGTACCATTGTCAGTAATGAGTGTATGGGGACACCCTTCCCTTTGAAACAAAACCTTTAATACCGAAATAGTACTTTTTGTCAACACTTCCCTCATAAACTCAACCTCCAACCACTTAGAAAACACGTCCACCAGGACTAAAGCACATTTTTTATCGTGGCCCAACAAAGTCCATACAAATAGTGTGCCATACTTCCCCTGGATCCTCAATATGTCCCATCCAAGATTTTTTTCCCAGCTTTAACCTTTTCTCACTTTCCTTACACTGAACACACTCTTCCACCCATTGAGCAGTTTGCAAATCGACCCCTGGCCACCAAAAGTTTTCCTTAACTCTTCTTTGAGTCAGTGTTTGTCCCAAATGCCCTTCATGTGCCAAATGTATGATTTTCCTTCGTAATTTTTCCGGAGGTACAAATCTGTCACCCCTCATTATTACACCTCCGTCCCCCAACGACAACTCATCCAGAACCTTGATGTATGGCCTTACAGACACTGCCACAGCACTCTCTCTTCTTCCTCCCTCAACAATCATTTTACTCACGCACTGCAGTACCGAGTCATCCCTCAAACCTTGTAAGCACTCTCCTTTAGAGAAAGCCGCCACTCCATGTTGTATCAAGTCCTACATCAATGCCACTGCTCCTTCTTCTCCCTTCAATAATTGTGCCTCCCCATCAACCAACTTCCAATCCACAGCCATGCGTGAGAGATCATCAGCTTGTATGTTCCTCCATCCCTGAATGTATTCCACATTGTATACATACTCCTGCAAGCGAGCTGCCAATCTGGCCAACCTCGCAGAACCCTTACCCGCACCACCTGCTGATAAGACCTTGACTAAAGGCTTGTGATTAGTTCTTAACTTAAAAGAGATACCCCACAAGAATGTTCTAAAATACTCTACAGCCCATGCAGCTGCTAAAGCCTCCCGCTCAATCACTGAGTAGTTCCTCTCACTCTCAGTGAGAGAGCGTGAAGCAAACGCTACCGTCCTCTCTTCACCGCAGTGAACTTGAGACAGAACAGCACCTACACCAGACACACTGGCCTCCACAGTCAGTATAGTGGGAAAAGAAGTTTCAAAGGGTACTAAAATCTTTGCAGCACACACCTCTTGCTTTATATTATCAAAACATTCTTGCTGCACTTTTGACCACACAAAATTACAACCTATGCACAACAATATTTTCAACCCCTCCGTTTTGTCAGCGAAATTCTGAACAAATTTGGAGTAATATTCAATGAGACCCATAAAGGATCTCAACTCATCCTTGTTCTTTGGTGACGGAGAGAGTTTGATTGCCTCCAACAAATCTTTCTTCGGTTTAACTCCTCCGCCCGAAATGGTGTGTCCCAAATATTCAATCTCTTTGGTCAAGAAAACACACTTCTCTTTTCTTAACGTTAGACCCACCTCCAAAAGTTTCTTCAATACCTTCCTCAAAATTTGGTTCTGTTCCTCAATTGTTGACGCAAAAACTAAAATGTCATCCTGGAAGAATAAAACATTACTGAAACCCTCAAAAACATTTGTCATAATACGCTGAAAAACACTTCCAGCCGATGATAACCCAAAGGGCATTCTAACAAAACGGAAAGTACCATCCATGGTGATAAATGATGTAACATCACGTGAATTGTGGTGTAGTCGTATCTGATGATAGGCACTTTTGAGATCTAATTTGGAAAAAAAAACTTCTCCATTAAGCAACATAATGAGTTCATTGATGTTCGGTAGGGGAAAGTTGTCTGTTACTATGTTTTGATTGACACTGCGGAGATCCACACAAAATCTCAATTGTCCATTTGATTTCCTCATAATGACTACTGGAGAAGTCCATTCTGGAGATTCAACCGGTTCAATCACTCCCTCTTTCAACATATCCTTCAACATCTTGCTCACCTCTTCTCTAACAACAATAGGTACTTTCCTCACTTTGTGTTTCACCGCAACTGTTCCTTGCTTCATACGTATCTTGTGAACATAACCTTTTAACTCTCCCAACTCCTCTCGAAACACCTCCCTCACTTCCTCCAGGATCGCATTCACATCTCCGTCATCCACTAACAAGATTTGTTCCTTACCTCTGGGATTCACAATTATATTCAAGTCGTATTGATGCATCCAACCCAAAATTGGTGGCCCGGACTCGGCCACATACACTTTGCCGAAGGTTTCTCTTGATTTGAAACCTATGGCAGTTGGAAAGAAACCAAATATCTCAATTTCCTCCCCTTGGTAGCCCCCAGGACATATGTCTTTAGACTTCAATTCAATCTGAGGCCAATTCTTCATGAAGATGTCTTTGGGAATTATTGTATACTTAGATCCAGTATCCACCATCAGCTCAACACTCACCTTTCCCACAGTGAACCATGCTTTGGGCCTACTTTCCCTCTTACCGCAGTAACCTTTATCAACCTCGCCTAGGCTAAGAATGCGGTCTACCACCTCAATCTCTCTCTCCTCACACACCGCCACTCCTTTTGACTTTGACCACTCAACACACATACGCACATAACGACCTTTGCGCCCACACTTTCTACATTCCTTCCCCACTGCAAAACACCCCTGTGATGGGTTCGTTATCACACAAGAGAGATATTGGAATAATGCGACAGGCGCAGGATTTGAGGGGGATAACAGATTTATTTAATTTCTAATTACTGCGGAGTGTTTTAATCTCTTGTTCTTTTCACAAGATTTGTCTGGTTACATTCACTCAAGACCCCTTTCTTTCCTTGCAGGGCTCTTGCGGTGATCCCGATGTGGTTTGGTCCAACCTTGAGAGGGGTCCGGTCTTCCCCTTGTTCCAGCCGCCCAGGTTTCCCAGAAACGAAAAAGAAGAACAAAAGCAGGTAAGTGGGGCGTACAGGGAAAAAAGTCTCTATAGGGTTAGTAGGGTAGTGCGGGGATAGGTAGAAGGGGTGGTGGTTGTGACGGGATAATCTTTAATTGTTTGTGCCCTTAGCTCTTTTGGTGTGATCCCAGGACTTTCCCTTTCTCATGATAGTTTCTTGTAGCAGCGCTCCTATATGTGGGTTAGGGAGTTCGAGGTTAGGTTTCCCTTCTATTAGAGGGTCTCCCCTGCTCTGCAGGACCTCCCCGGTTTCCTCCCTTTATTCCCCCAACCGCCCCTTATTCCTGACAGCCACTCTGTCAGAACGCCCCAGTTATGGTACACACGTACCTGAGGAGGCCTGGGTTTGTCTCCGCGGCGCGTCTCTCTCCGTCCCTTCTCTCGCGTTTTCTTTCTGTCCGTCTTCTCTGTTTTTAAACGTCCCGACGCCTCCTGCGTCAGACGTCATACCCCCTAGGCTCTCTCTGGTGCCCCGGGGGTATGTTGCTACGGATGCGGCCAGCACTGTGGACCCGTTGTCGACGGCCATTCCGTCACAACCCCTTAAAATCACTACTGTGTAAACTACTCCCACATCTGTTACACTTCTTCTTGTTTGCATTCATTTTCTGGGTTTTCAGAAGATCCTGTGTTTTCTTCTCTACCAAAGCCACACTGTTGCTTTTGTTTCCCACGTCTCCCACAACCTCCTGGAAGACTTGTTGCTCCCTACTCCCATTGCCATATCTTCCCATCTCTTTCATGCAAAGTTCTGACTCTTCCACAACTTTTGCCATGTCAACAGCATCTTTCAAAGAAGGATTTGTAGCAGCCCACAGCCTTTCTTGAATCTTTCTGCTCTTACATTGAACCATTAATTGATCCCTAATCATCTCGTCGCACATCTCCCCAAATTGACATTTAACTGACAATTCCCTTAATCTGGATACAAATTCTTCAATAGACTCCCCACCCTCTGTGGTTGGGTATAAAACTTGTACCTTGCTAAAACCACATTGGTTTCTTTAGCAAACCTATTGCTCAATCTTAATCTAGCTTCCCTAAACTCATCTGAAATACGTGCCCCATTGTCTGTAGCCACTGGCATAAATTTGAACAACCTTTGCGCTTCTGATCCAAGACAGTTCAATAAAATCGCTTTTTTACGTGCAGGAGAAAACTCTTCACTGTCCAACGCCAACAAATAGTTGTCAAACATGTCTATCCAGTCCTCCCACTGGATCGCTGGCATACCTGGATGTATAAGAAAACAAGGTGGTGCAGTAATTGAGACATGATCCATTGCTCACAAAAATAGATGAGCCCACACTTAAAAAAACAAAGGTTCAGAAGCAATATACAAATCCCATGCAACGAAGATCTTCGCAATGCTGTGAAGTGTTTCACGCTTATCCACGTTGATGACTCCAACACACGAAGAATGTCTATCACTGCACACCGTTAAAATCAAGTCACATAAAAAAATATATATATATACAGAAACGCTCACCGCCAGCAATAACAGTTTTAGAGATGACTTCTTTCAAAATTTTAAGGAAACCAGCAGCTAATTGCAAGAATTACCAACTTCTAGGGTGGCTTTCCCCTTAAATTCTTGGTAAGTGGTAACTGGTGACTTTTCCTTTAAGATCACAGGCAGAAACTGGTAGTTCCAGGAGTGACTTCACCTTTTAAACACTCCCCTTTAAGAAATACACAGCAGTTCTCAAGAAAGATAATACGCCACGCCTCTTTCTCCTCACATTAAACCAGGTTTACTTTTGTTGAAGCGTGGTTTAATCGACCTACTCAAGCGGTACCGTCACCCTCATTAACCGCTCCTCCCTTCCTAAACTGTCTTTCCGCTCCACGAGCGCGTTCGGAACTCGAGCAACGCTCGAGCTCCCTTCACGCGCCCTCACAATGATATTACACTGCACAACTTGGCTGTGAGTAAAGTTATCACCCTTCTAGAAGAGAAGGGTGCTGTCCAACCAATCCAGCAACCTCAGAGAGGGGATGAGAGTGATGATGAGGAAGAAGAGGGGGAAAATCTTAGCTCCAGGACCCAGCTGATCCACCTATACTTCCAGTTACCCTAAGGTATTTTTCAATAATGCTGTTGTCTTCACTGCATAGTTTCAGTCTGACTCATGTAATTGGTAATGTGGTGTGTATAGTCATTGACAATGTTAACTGAGTACTGAAGTGGCAAGTGCCAGGGAACCCAATATTGTGTACATTGTGACTTACTTCAGACACTACAGTGCATGGGATCCCCTCCTGAAATAAAGGTATGAATAAGAAATTGATGCATACACACTCACAATTTTTAACTCATAATGACTAGGGACATATGATTTGAGTGCATATGTGTTTTTTTAAGTGACACAAATTTGGTATATCGTTGTAAATTGATAGGGAGTGGGCTCATGGTGCATATCCATATTCTGGTGCATGTGCTCAGCTGTTGGTGGCACTGGGTTTTGGTCCATGTGTCCATTGGTAGATGGTGTGTTGGTAGTGGCCGGTCAACAAGGTAGCACAGTGGCACACAAGGGAGACAGTTCAGGGCATAGTCACTTCTTAGCGGTGGTCTTGGTCTTGGCTGGTGTTCCAGTGGCATCTCTGGGTCTGAGGGCAAATTTGAGTGACTAGAGCTGGAATGCATGGGTACGGGTGCTGGTCTCTTGTGTATCCTCTGGCAGTGCCATCAGTCCAGTAGCTGCTGCAGATGTAGATGGCAGGGCAGTGTCCTCACTAGTGGTAGGGGCTTGCAGGTGGGTGGAGGTCTCAGACTGGCTGTGGTACTGGTGCTGTAGCACCCCTGCAATGGTAGCATTGAGCTATTTCCATTGCCCCGTGGCCTCCTGGTGGTGTGCTATCTGCAGCCTCTAATTTTGCTAGAAGGTGGCCAGGATCTGGGGTGACTGTTAAGTAATTGTAGTTGACTTACCCGAGTCCAGTCCTCCAGTGAGTCCAGTGAGGCCCTCCGGGTGCAGGATAGCCAGTACCTTCTCCTCCCAGTCGGTGTAGTCGGGGGTGTAGGTGGAGGTCCTACACCAGTCTTCTGTATGGCCTGAATTCCATTGACCTCACCTTCCCACGCAGTTCGTTCCATCTCTTCCGGAGGTCCTCCCTTGTGCGTGGATGGTTTCCCACTGTGTTGACCTTGTTGACAATCGTCTGCCATAGCTCCATCTTCCTGGTGATGGGTGTATGCTGGACCTGTGCCCCGAATAGCTGTGGCTCGACCTTGAGTATTTTGTCCACTATGGTCCTTAGCTCCTTATTTATGAAGCGGGGGTGTTTAGGGGGTGCCATGGTGTGTGTTGTGGGTGTTGTGTTGTGGGTGTATTGGTGAGGGTGCTGTTGTGTGGTTATGTGTGTGGCCTATGAGGGTGCTTGGGGTTTGTGTGCGTTTTGGTGGTGTATTTATGCAGGTGAATTTTGTTATGTTGTATTCAGTGTATGCGTTTTGTGTTGTCAATATCTGTTGTGCTATTGGCGATACAAAGGATTGTTGGGTGTGTATGTGAGTGTTTTATAGTGGTGTGGATGTGTTTCAGGTGCGTGGGTTTCAAAGTTGCCCATGGGTGCATTTGTTGTTGTTGGGTCCCATTGCTGGCCGTGGAGGTCCATACCGCCAACGGCCGTTCCGCATCCACTATCTGCCACGCTGATTTGTGCATCATTATTTGGTGGGCGGAGGATTTGACGGCATGGCGGTGGCGGGGTGGGGTGTACTGCCTTTCTGCCGTCGTAGGCCCTTGCGGTGGGTGGAGGTTGAAGGATTTTTGGAGGTTTGTCTTTTTGCCATCATAATTCGGTGGTGTCCAGTCTTCTGCCACTGGCGGTCTTCTGTTCACCGTCGTCACGGCGGTCGGCAGAGATTGCCCCCAAGTTCATAAGGAGGGCCTCAGGTCTTATATTTTAACAAACAAACATGAGTTGAAAAGGTAGTAATGTACATGCAGGTCTCATTGAACTCGACTTGATGGTACCCTTTATTCAGGTCGGTGCCGGAAAACACTGTGGCTACGTTCAATTGCTTGATCATGTCTGCTATGTGTGGACCAGGACGGCTCTCCCTCAATGGTTTTGTTTGCCTGGCTCATATCAATGCAAATGCACACTGCTCCACTACAGTCCTTTTTTGGTATTACTACTATTGCTGAAACCAACAGTGTGAGGCCTGTGGAGCATCATGTTTTAAGAGGGCTTCCAATTCTTTTTCTACACCTTCTTGTTAATGAAAAAAAACTCTGCTGTGTCACTGAGAAACTGAGCGAATGTCTTCATTTATTTGAAGCTGTACTTTCATAATTCCAGGCCACGGAACTAAGACAGAAATCAGCTTGTGATCTCAAACTGAGCATAAAGGTTGTAGTTCAGGGATATCACCTCCATGTGAGCAGCAGTGGCAAAACTGAGTAAACAGTGACTCGACAAAGTCCCTTGTACAACATGAAGGGTGGTGGCTCACACTGATGTCTTTTTGTATCACATTGTTGCTAGGAACTAACCCAGGCTTTGCAATGGCCCAGAAGCAGCCCAGATATAACCTTTCGTGCCTGATTGAGTGAGGCGAGGTACTGACAGACTGGATGTTAAACTTTTCTACTGGCATGATGTTAATAGACATACCACTGTGTATGAAGAAAGTTATTGGATGTTTGTTCACTTTCACCTTGATTTTGAGACAGTGTTCAAATAATTGTTGCTCCGTGTGGTGAGCTTTCTTTGAACTGTGATCCTTTTTAGAGGTAGCCAACCTCACATGTGCATACTGTTTTTTGGCAGGTATTATCAGGGCACATCCATTGTCTCCGCTAGTACTCAATAGTGATGTTGAGAAATCTTTGTACGATGAGCTTGACGATAATTAATCTTACCTGTTTTTCTACTTGTCATAGCTGATGTTGCTTTTCGGTTTTAGGGACATGGCGCAAATGCTTCTGGAACGTTCTTATGGCCATTTTCTTTTGCTGTTGTACTGCACATGAGTTTTCTTAGGGTTGGCGCACAGTTATGAAATGGTTCTCTCTTCCACAACCTTTGCAAATCTGTCCTATGGCTGGACATTTACTTCCATTAGGGAAATGAAAATCCACATCGGATGCATAGTTTTGTTTTCTTTGAAGACGTCAACCTACATGCATCTTGTTTATGCTTGATTTCCACTATCAGTGCCAATTTATGGTGTGCCATTCCTGCTTCCATGTCAGAAGCTTGTCGATCTGCTCATTCTTCTGCTCTCACTGCCTTCAGAATTTTCTCTAGCTTGTGTGTTTCTCTTAGCATGCACCTTCTAAACAAATCTGAAAGGCAGCCATCAAGGATTCTGAGGCACATGGTTTCGTCAATGAAGTCACAGAACTTTCAATTTTTAATGAGTGCATCAAATCTTTCAACAAACTTATCCATTGGTTTAACCTGTTGTCGCACTTGGTTGAAGCCAAACCTTTCATAGTCGACATTCGGCATTCGGAATTGTCGTAAGATGAGGTTGCTTCAGGACACAGTTGCATTATATTTCATGCTCCCTTCTGCTGCCATTGAGAGCACGTGCTGTTCATACAGCTTTCACCATGCAGAGTGGCACCACCAACATCTGCAAGAATAGGTCGAGGGGGAATGTGTGCAGCCATGTGCTTCAATCATCCTTGATGGGGAGTAAATTTCCTGTCTTTCGTTCCTTACTGTTGCAATTGTTATTTTTTGCTTTGTCTGAATAATTGTTCTGTACTTGCACAGCAAGGCACCTTATCAACCACCTCGTCAGCAGCTTGGCAAGCATTTTAAATATGCTCCTTTGCAGGGCCTTCTATCTCTTCCTCAGATGTATATGGGCTGGAGCAGGGCTTTGATCCACATGTGTCAGTCACAGACCAATCTTTATTGATTCTGAGCACACATGGCATGCACAAGCAGTTTGCCGTATCATTGCAAACTCTCAGGGAGAGCAGTCTTGTCTTCTTCGGCACATATCCCCTATTTGTCGCCAGCTGTAGCGTCTTGCCCAGCCCTGGAACATAAATATGAAGTATGCCACATGGGAGCTGCGATCAAACATTACCTTATTCCTCAGCATACACTGACATACTGTGCAGGGTGGCACCACCAACGTCTGCAAGAATAGGTCGAGGGGGAATGTGTGCAGCCATGTGCTTCAATCATCCTTTATGGTGATTAAATTTCCTGTCTTTCGTTCCTTATTGTTGCAATTGTTATTTTTTGCTTCGTCTGAATAATCGTTCTGTACTTGCACAGCAAGGCACCTTATCAACCACCTCCTCAGCAGCTTGGCAAGCATGTTAAATATGCTCCTTTGCAGGGCCTTCTATCTCTTCCTCAGATGTATATGGGCTGGAGCAGTGCTTTGATCCACAAAGGTCAGTCATAGACCACTCTATTGATTCTCAGCACACATGGCATGCACAAGCAGTTTGCCGTATCATTGCAAACTCTCAGGGAGAGCAGTCTTGTCTCCTTGGGAACATATCCCCTATTTGTCACCAGCTGTAGCGTCTTGCCCAGCTCTGTAACATACATATGAAGTATGCCACATGGGAGCTGCGATCAAACATTACTTTATTCCTCAGCATACACGGACATACTGTGCATTACATCATACTTTCTGTTAACCACACCGTAACACCTCTCCAACCATTACATACCTCTTGTTCAGAGTCCACCCAGAACCACAAGGGTTCTAGTGTGCTTAACATCAGGCTGCTACAACACAGGCACGTTTAGTTATGTTCTTTAACAGACCTTGCCTAACACACTGACAACCTTTTTATTAACTCCTGCTTGTCAGGACACCAGACTCTACTACCGTCTGGACATCCCAAGGCATACACAGAGATATGACTGCTTCAAGCACATTTCCCCCAACTTTTCATCAACCAGATGGGTGGGTCCTTAAAGCCACCAACAGAACATCCCTCCATTATTCAGTAGTAAAATAAACTCAGACATTTTTCAACCCAAGAACTTCACAACATAACAAAATGACTATTCAGTTTGCAGAGACAAGATGAAGGTGGTAGTTAATAGTCTGACACAAAATCCTTGAGTTGTTCTGATTGGCCCTGAGGAGATATTGCTCAGCACCTCCTCGTTGGGTCAGACACAGGGATGAGATGCTGTCACTTGGGAGTGATTTTGACAAACTGCTTTGTCCCTGGGGTGAGAGAGTAAAGTAAACCCTGACAGGTTAGTTTGTGCTATTTGCATTGCCCTGTTCTGCGGTAGTTACCTCAGTAAGTGAGTCTACCTCATCTTCCAGGCTGTCCCCCCATGCGAAGGTTCAAGCAGACCACATCCTGGAGTCACATCACTTTCCTAAAATGTGAGATGTTTCAGGTGGCAGTTTCATCTCCAGGGTTGGCAGTGATCATGGTCTCTTTCGCAGCCATGATGATCCAAAAGGATATTTCAAAAGGCAGGCCTAAATTTCCCCCTGAAGTCGATCTCGCACTAGCACAAAGTCTTGTGGTTGGACGTGGTGCTGTTCTGCACATCTCCTTAAGGCATATTAGTTGTTGCTTACCTGATTAGGGGCGTCTGGGTGCTTGGTCCACACAGGGTGATGGGCGATTGTGTAATTGATCGTTCTTCCAAGGCACTGTCTGCTAGGGGCTATCCCTGTGGTGAAGTGCAAAGTCACACAGTACTCCCACAGAAATGAGTAGATTGCACCTTTCAAGTTTTTGCCTTTAGCTGACGGTATCCTAATGACTTTGGTCACAGTTGGTACGAACCTTTCCACCTCTCCGTTGGCCTGGGGGGCATCATGCGGTAATCCACCTGTGCTTGTTGTTGCAGGACTGAAGATATTCAGCCCATTCTCAATTGTTGAATGGGGGGAACATTGTCTCTGCTGAGTTCTCCCATCAGCCTTTAAGTATCCATGACCTTTTCCATTTTCAGTATCACCTCCGATGCCGAGGTGGAGGCCATTATTTTCACTTCTGGTTAAAGAGAGTAGGCATCTATAGGATGAGCATGTGCAATTCATCAGGGAGCCTCCCAAAGTCGGCACTGGTGTGCTACCATGGGGTCATTGGGCCTTCTTCCGTGATGATAGGGGTGTGTGGTTCTGAGGGATTGCTCACTTAGCAGGCAGTGCAGTCTCTTACCGCCATTTTCATGCTCTGATCCAGTCCTGGAAACCAGACTTTTCTTTGGAGTCAGCGCTTTGTCTTCACCATTGCGTCTCATCAGCTAATTGAACTCTCTGTTGCTGTAGGCTACTGGGTAGAACCTATCATGGCCCTCGCATCAGACAGCCATCAGCAGTTACGGACAGCTCTTGCCTCATGAGGTACAGGGATTGTAGTGTCAGTTTGGCTTGTTTAGTCCTTCAGGCTGAGTGGGTTGGTACTGCTTTCCAGTCACTGGCCTTTGCTGCTTTGATATCTTGTTGTTTGGTGGCTGCCAAGACATTTGACAGGAACATGGGTAAGGGCTTGGACCTCTCCACCATTAAGTGAGTGTAATCCTCAGTGTTCTACACTTCCCTAGTTCCTATCAGCATGGTTGACCATACATGTCATCACAGGAAGTCTGCTAGATTCTGGTTGCCTGCCCTGTATGCTATGGTGAAGTTGAATTCCTGTAGCTGAAAGATCTATTTTTCGATCTGTTGGGGTGTTTTTGACACTGATCCCTTGAACAGTGGGATCTCAGTTTGTGGTCCATAGAGACAATGAAGGGATAGCTGTTAGACCTGACAGCCTCAGGGTGGTCTTTCCCCCAACTTTTGCCTGCCTTCCTCTATTTCTGACCTCATTTTTGCTGGCTTTAGTACTGTGTGCATGTTACCACTGCCAGCCAGTGCTTCTGCTGTCTCCCCTAATACATGGTAATAATAGTCTTATACCCAATTGGCATATTTAATTTACTTATAGGTCCCTAGTAAAGTGCACTACATGTGCCCAGGGCCTGTAATTTAAATGCTACTAGTGGGTCTACAGTGCTAATTGTGTCACCCACGTAAGTAGCCCCTTAACTATGTCCCAGACCTGCCATTGCAGAGCCTGCCTGAGCAGTTTAAACTGCCATGTCGACCTGGCAAGTTGAATCTCTTGCCAAGCCCAAAACTCACTTTTTCATACTCATACTCACAGGTCACCCCTAGGGTAGGCCCTATATGATCCACAGGGCAGGGTGTCATGTATTTAATCAGCAGTGAAAAACTCCTAAATTCGTTTTTCAGTACTAAAAGGCCTATATCTCCCATAGGATAACATTGTGATTACCTGATTACATCTTATAAGTGTAATTCCCAATCTGGAAGAGATATGTTTGTCAGGTGTGGGGTTTCTGAACTCACAATTTAAAATCACAATGTATGATGAAATTGGATTTTAAAATGCTGTTCTGAAAATGCCACTTTCAGAAAGGTGGCTTTTTCTTACTTTAGCCATCTGATGTCAACTGCTTGTCTCCAATACACGTCTGGGGTGGGGTGACAACCAGCTTGGGCATTCCTTCTAGATAGCCACACACCAATGGAGCGTAAGTGTGACTGATAAGTCATCACAATCTTGATGGGCTATCCTGGGCAGGATGGATGGGAGGGGCTGATACTTACACCTGAAAGGGCAGTGTCCTGCCACCACAAAGAGCTGCATAGCCCCCTGTAACGAGTCTGGAGTCAAGGCAGGAAAGGACAGCCTCAGTGCACTTCAAAGACCCTTCTTTGAAGTCTCCTCCACTTTAATGGCACAACTGAGTATGAGTACTGGACCTCTGTCACCACCAACGTAGTACACTTCTAGACCTGTGAATACTCTGCCAGGAAGGACTGTTTTGCTGCTCCAAGGGCTGCCACTGTGATGAGCTGCTACTCTGTTGAACTCCTGCTTTGCTGAGCTGACCTGCTGCCTGCTGCCCTCTTGCCTAAGAGTGAGAAGGACTGGACCTGCATCTCTCCATCCAAGAACCTAAGTGACTCCAAGGGCTTGTTGGCGTGCCTCCTGTTCTGAAGTCTAAGGGACATCAAACACTTCCCTTACATCTACAAATAGCACCTGGACTCTACTTGCTGTAAGTCTTGCTCTGTCAAGTGGTGCCTACCAGTCCAGGGGCCCTGGAAGTGAGTGTAAGGTGCCACAATTGCCAGAATCTGTGCATCGCTGCGATGCGCTGATCAGAACCGCCTCACCGCCTTGTGTAAGATTGGGATTGATACAGCACTGCCACTGCAGGGACCAGACCAGCACATCAAACTCGGACCCGATGCATTCTGAACTGCCTTACCCGGATCCAGAGCATCGCACTTGGACCTGCTGCATCTTCACAGTGGCATGGAGAATTCCAGCGCAACACCCCAATAGTGTGGGGATCAACAACACATCTTGCCCTGTGACAAGGATTAAGGCACTGTTGCTCAGCTGTGCCTGAATGGGTCCTGTAGTTGGCCTGAGCTCCATCGAAGGTGAGCTGAACTCTTTTGTTTTTGTCCAGGTCCAATGCGACCAGATATCCTAGTAGACACTTCTTGCTTTCTACCAAGAGTGCCTCCAGGAAAGTGGAATTGTAAAAGGTCCTGAGGGTCTGGGACGCAGCCTGTGCTGCTTTTGGTTGTGACCCCAGGAGAAGGTGAAGCGATGGATGCCCCTGAGGAGGTCCTTACAGAGGAACCACCTGTAGCAGGGAGGGAAGAAATGACCCCCAGAATTGGAGCTTCATGCAAGGGCAGGGAGCAATGTGTCATCCCGCATACTCTGCCCAGAGGAACTGGCAGAGAGATGGGAGGAGAGAGAATTCAGGCTGCAGATGGCGAAAATGTAAGATGGAGGAGAAACTTGCCTTGGTAAGGTTGGTTCACGAGAGCAGCCTGAAAGGGTTGAAACTGGGCACAAGGCAATCAGAGTCCAGCAATGGGGGCTGCATACTTGTAGTACCTGATGGAGACAAAAGAGTTTGTACACCCAAGGACTTGGTGCCTGGTTATGTGGTGGAAGATGACATTGATAAGTTGTTTTCTGCATCTGAAGTTGCACTGAGGGTTCATAAGGTTCCTGAGGAGCACTGGAGGGAAGCTTGTTGGGGCAGTGGTGGTGTATGGAAACACAAGCCTATTGTGGGGAGGGAGGGACACACTTCTAACATTAGAGGTTGGAGACCAAACCAAGTATGCCCCTGTGAAAGCCATCTTACTTGATAAATTTGGGCTGTCCCCGCAAAGTATCGCCAAAGATTGAGGGACAGCCAGAAGCTACCCAACCAATCCTCAGTTGATAACTCCAGTAAGTCACTAAATGACTGGGTGAGGGGTAGTAAGTTATTGATTAACTTGGTTTATACAATTTAATCATGAAAGAGCTCATGCTTACTGTCTGTTTTACAGAGTTTTACCAGCACCTAGATGACAGTAAGCTAAATGAACACAGTAAGCTTGCTGATGAGGCAGACGTCTTGGCTAGCCTGATCCGGGCTTTGTCCCTGTCCAGCTCGACCAGATATCCCAATGGGCACTTGTAAGGATTTGGGTGTACTCTATGATAAGCCTTATTGTGGAATATACTCTCAAATACTGTCTCGGTCCAGTCAGCCGTTGGTAGCATTGGCTGCGAGCAGTAAGGCTTAGGAAAGGAACAATGTGTAGAGCACCAAACACTGAAATGGAAGTACCGTGACACAAAAAAAAACAAGACACTAATTTTAAGATAGAGCTGATTTTTATGATTTTTTTAGAGAACTTAACCATTAAAATCCACTGGAGGGTTCTGGAGATACAGATTTTAAAAGCAATAAATGACTTTTAACTCACTGCAAAGTGGCACTGTCCAACAAAAACGTTTGGAAACAAGAGGCACTGTCCAACAAAAACGTTTGGAAACTTTTGAAAAGTTTGAAAAAGTTAGTTTGTCAACTCCAACCCGAGTTGGGCAACCAAGTCTGACAGGACAGAGGTCTAGGGGCCAGAATGGACACTTTGGAAGGTTACCTAGCCACAGAGCTTTTTTCAAATGAAATCCAAACTTTACACGATTACTGCCACAGACGACAATGGAGTGGTCCTGATACTGAGGGATGCAGCCTTAAAGATGTTCAAGGATTCTCCTGATGCTGTGCAAAGGGGTTGAAGTCTGGTTGAGTCCTTGATCCACAGATGTGTGGGGGTGACTCTGTCCACAGATCTCGGGGTCCCACGAAGTCCTCTTTGTAGGGTTCCAAGGGCTGCAGATGCAGACCTTGCACTTTTGCAACACAGCGGTCATGGTGCAAATCTTTGGTGGAGGCCGGTGTCCACCTTCAGTGATGTATCCGGTCACAACCAACACTCATGAATCCAGCAGACATGGGTGCATCTTGTGATGATCTCCAAATTGTTCTTGCAGGTACCCGGCGTCCATTAGTGGCCAAATGTCTGTGGTCACTACCAGAGATGTGACTTGGGTTCTTCCATCTTTATTGCCCCCAGTGCCATTCTGGGGGTGGGCGGGCAGCCAACTGACACTTAGAGTCTGCTTTGGACAGGGAATCAACTTTTCCCCAATCCAGGCATGCTGCACAGGGTCAAAACTCTTCTAGCCTAAAATGCAGCAAGTGTGATTGCTCCAGCATCGCAGCCTCTCTTTGTACGCGTCCCGTGAGTGGGTTTCTCCTTTCAAGTTAATCAATTACTCAGGGCCAACATGCTAGGGGTACCATATTTATCCCAGACCATGCTATCACTAGCCCATGTGCAACAGGGTCCTCTCCTACCTACTGATGAAGATCCTGTGATGTGTGGTATTTGGCTATTCCAGAATGCCACATTCTTGCCTCTTACAAGATGGCCGACCCTTCATTCATGAGAAATAAGGTTGCCCAACCTAGAGGTAAAACCGGGTTGGGGGTGAGTATCCCCTTTCTGGCCCTATCTCCATGCTATCTACAGGAACAAAAGGCATCCTGCTTTGGGGTGTTGGGCTAGACAGCCCATAAAATGCAGCTTCCCCTTTGCAGCTCGACTCTGGGCTAACCACCTGAGTGGTCATCCGGGTAGAGGAGGGGCACCTTGCTGCTGTGGAACTGCCATTTGTTCCCAAACCTGGGAGTCATTCACACATCTCCTCAGGCAGTCAGAAACCTGTCTGAGTCTGTATACCTTTGTGAGGCAACTGGACAAGCAGAGCACAGAGGGGCAACTTTCTAAAAGCTTCCCACCATTAATAGTAACATTAATTTCAACTTGGGCATCAGGTCACATTTAATGCTTTAATTAATTTAATACCTCTTGTGGTCCAGTTTGGTAGTCCCAGTCAAAAGTTAGCAGGGTGGGAATGGTACGCAGTAACTCTATACTAGCAAAGGGGGCTGCCAACTTTACCTGCTGCACAACAACAATTTGGAAGTGTTGCAGCTAAGACATAACATAAAAAAAATGCCTTATTTTGCAAAATATTGCTCAATGCCATAGGACTCGAATGGGAAGGGCGGACTGGGGTGGGCTTGGACGTGGAAGGAGTGGACGGGACAAGGAGATGGGCACGTTTAGGGACGGGACGGGTGAGCCAGTGGGTTAGACCAGGTCAATACGGGAGAGGAAAAGCTTCTTAGGGGCAGTTGGAGGGGAATTGAAGGCAGGTCCGGGAGTGGAGGTAGAGGGAGTGTTTGTATCAGGTTTAGATGTCCCGGACATGGATGCAGGTGAGTGTAAAGTATGCTGATATGTGGTGGATGTGTGTGGTGTGGATGTCTGCAAATGTTTGAGTGTTTTGGGAGGAGGGGCGTGTACATGGATGTTGTCTGGGTGTCTGTAGGTCTGGAGACCGTGCTGCAAGTGTCTGTCAATGTAGTTGCGGTGAGTGCAGGAGTGGTGTCTGGGGTGCATGTCTGGATGTCAGATGTTGTGGTGACTGCATGAATGGGGGCAGCAGCAGTGACTGAGGGTGCAGTGTGTGTGGGTGTGCATGGTGAGGTGACAGACAGAGTGGCAGGGGGAGGATGACATAGTGGGGGAAGTGGATATTGTTGGGTGTGTTTGGTATGCTGGTTGTGTGCCTGCCTGTGGTGGGAAGTGTGGTGCTTGCATTTGTCTGTGTGCTTCCTGTGTGTAGAAGTGTGTGCATGTCTGTCTGTACGTGTGCTTGGGATGGGTGTAGGGAGTGGGGTGCTGGAAGGGGTAGAGGTGGTGGAAGGGGGGACGGAAAGACCAGGGACACTGGCTGCCATCAAAGAGGAGGGCAGAGCCTGAAAAGATCTCTGTTGGCCAGACATAGCACTGTGAATGCCTTCCAGGTACATTGCATTGCTGCATCTGGGATGCTAGCCCCTGAATGGCATTCACGATGGTTGTCTGCCCTACAGAGATGGTTCTCAGGAGGTCAATAGCTTCCTCCGTGAGGGCATCAGGGCTGACTGGGGCAGGAGATGAGGTGCCTGGGGCAAAGGAACCTCCCACACTCCTGGGTGAGCGGGCACGGGCAAATAGGTGGGGATCAACTGGGAGGGCGGTGATGGCATGGGGGTGGCGGAAGTTGGCATAGAATGGGTGTGCCCAGTAGGGTCCGCCACCACCAGGGAGCTCCCGTCGGAGGAGGTATCAGAGTCACTGCCTCCAGTGGTAGTTGCCTCCCCCGTGGTACTCCCCTCACCCTCCAACCCACTGGACCCCTTGGCGTCACTCGACTCTGCCTCCTTGGAACCGTGGGCTGCTGCATCCCCACTCGCTGGTGCCACTGCTCCCTCACCTGATGATGCTGATGTACATAAAGGACACAAGAGCACAGGGGTGGAGAGACAAAACAAGGGAGGAATTTGTCAAAAACTGGATATATGTACATCTCAGGCCCACACACACTTCCATCAATCAATCAATCAATCAAAGCATTCATAGAGCGCGCTACTCACCTGAGAGGGTCTCAATGCGCTAGGGAGGGGGGGGGGTTACTGCTGCTCAAAAAGCCAAGTCTTGAGGCGCTTCCTGAAGGCAAGATGGTCCTGGGTAGTTCTTAGGTGTGCGGGGAGGGAGTTAAATGCTTTGGCTGCCAGGTAGGAGAAGGATTTACCTCCTGCGGTGGTTCTGCGGATACGAGGGACGGTGGCGAGGGCGAGGCTGGCTGAGCAAAGCTGACGGGTGGGCGTGTAGAATGAGAGGCGGCTGTTGAGGTATTTTTTGTGGCCCATGTTGTGGAGAGCTTTGTGTGCGTGGGTGAGGAGCCTGAAGGTGATCCTCTTGTTGACGGGGAGCCAGTGTAGGTGTTTCAGGTGGGCGGATATGTGGCTGTGGCGCGGTATATCGAGGATGAGGTGTGCGGAGGCGTTCTGTATGCGTTGAAGACGTTTCTGTAGATTTGCGGTGGTCCCTGCGTAAAGGGTGTTTCCGTAGTCCAGACGGCTTGTGATGAGGGCATGGGTAACTGTCTTTCTGGTTTCGGCGGGGATCCATCGGAAGATTTTTCAGAGCATGCAAAGGGTGTGGAAGCATGATGACGAGACGGCGTTGACTTGCTTGGTCATGGTGAGGAGGGGGTCCAGGATGAATCCGAGGTTGCGTGCATGGTCTGAGGGGGTTGGTGCGGTGCCCAGAGCCGTGGGCCACCAGGAGTCGTCCCAGGCGGACGGGGAATGTCCGAGGATGAGGACCTCCGTCTTGTCTGAGTTCAGCTTCAGGCGGCTGAGCTTCATCCATTCCGCTACGTCTTTCATTCCTTCCTGTAGGTTGATTTTGGCGGTGGTAGGGTGTTTGTTGAGGGACAGTATCAGCTGGGTGTCGTCGGCGTAGGAGATGATGTTGTGTTTGCGAGCGATGTCGGCGAGGTGGCTCATGTAGATATTGAAGAGGGTTGGGCTGAGCGATGAGCCTTGGGGTATGCCGCAGATGATCTCGGTGGGTTCTGAGCGGAAGGGAGGGAGGAAGACCCTTTGGGTTCTGTCAGAGAGGAACGAGATGATCCAGTCAAGCGCCTGTCCTAGGATTCCAGTGGAGCGGAGGCGGGTTATTAGGGTGCGGTGGCACATGGTGTCGAAGGCAGCCGAGAGGTCCAGGAGGATGAGGGCGGTTGCTTCTCCGTTGTCCATCAGAGTTCTGATGTCGTCGGTGACTGCGATGAGGGCGGTTTCCGTGCTGTGGTTGGCTCAAAAACCAGATTGGGAAGGGTCGAGCAAATTGTTGGCTTCAAGAAAGTTGGTCAGCTGCTTGTTGACGGTCTTCTCGATGACCTTGGCCGGGAAGGGGAGAAGAGAGATGGGGCGGAAGTTCTTCAGTTCGTTGGGGTCAGCCGTGGTTTTTTTCAGGAGGGCACTGACTTCCGCGTGTTTCCAGCTCTCGGGGAAGGTGGCATAAGAGAGCGAGCTGTTGATGATGCTCCGGGGGCGATGATGGAGTCGGCTTTGTTGAAGATGTGGTGGGGGCACGGGTCCGGGGGGGAGCCGGAGTGGATGGTGTTCATGGTGATTCTGGTCTCTTCGGAGCTGATGGGGGACCAGGCGTTGAGGGTAGTGGTGGGGGCTGTTGGTTCAGTGGTGGGCGTCGGGGTCTGGGGTCCAAAGCTGTCGTGTAGGTCTGCAATCTTTCGATGGAAGAAAGTAGCGAGGGAGTTGCAGAGTTCTTGTGAGGGCGGGATGACGTTGGAGCAGGCGCTGGGGTTGGAGAGCTCTTTGACGATGTTGAAGAGTTCTTTGCTGTTGTGGGTGTTGTTGTCTAGTCTCTCTTTGAATGATGCTCTTTTGGTGGAGCGGATCAGCTGGTGGTGTTCACGGGTGGCGGTCTTGAGGGCTGACATGTTTTCTGTGGTGCGTTCTCTGCGGCAGGTTTTTTCGAGGGTACGGCAGGATTTCTTGGATTCTTTGAGGGCGTCCGTGAACCACGGGGGTTTCCTGATGCTGGTCCCGCTTGGGTGGCTTTTAAGTGGAGCAAGGTTTTCGGCACAGTTGGTGATCCATTGTGTGAGGCCGCGGGCTGCGTTGTTGGTGTCGGTGGTGATGGTTGGTGGGTTTTGGTTCAGTGTTGAGAGGAGCTGCTCTGTGGAGATTTTGCCCCAGATCACACACCTTCTCCCAGCACCTACAACATACGTCATGACTGTGCCCCTGACTAGTGGCCAGTACCACAGAATACACCACATTACCCACAGAAAACATAGACCTTATACACTGTGTGGAGTACACCCATGAGAGACCATGCACAGCCAATGCACTTACAAGTCCATGAGGCCACAAAGCATGCCAGATGACAGAAAGGGCCCCTCCCATGGGCCTATGGAGACTGCCCAACTAGCTCTCATGCCATTCCAGGGACTTTGAGGGGGCAGGACTGTAGGAACACACTTGTCCAAGTGCCTGGCACTAGAATGCATACATGCCACAGCACCAACATACATACATCAAAGCAGTATCACAACAGTGTTGGTACTCACCCCCTTGTGGCTGCTGTGCTGCCTTCAAGTGCCCATCCAAATCCGGATAGGCTACTGCCAGAATGCGGGCCATTAGGGGAGTCAGGGTCCGATGGGCACCCCTTCCTCGTTGGTAGGCTTTTTCCCAGCTGGGCCTCTCCGGTGTTCCGGGCCCAGCGCCTCAGGTCCTCCCACCACTTCCTGCAGTGGGTGCTCCGCTGGTTGTAGACCCCCAGGGTCCGCACTTTCTTGGCGATGTCTTGCCACAGGCCTCTCTTTTGATAGGCGCTGACCTGCATGGGACACACAGAGCAAAGAAACAGACATCATTATTTGTGCTCCGAATACAGATTACATGTTGTTCCCTATGGAGCGGCCTTTGTTGAAAGCCATGTTATCACCTCACATACAGTACATGCCAGACAGTCTACGGCTGGGCAGTCACACATCGAACCCACATGCATACAGGCATCCGCCACAATCACACACATCTAAGGATGACAGACGTCAACTCACCTGCTCCTCTGGTCGTCCATACAACTTGGCATACAGACGTAGGACCCCGTCCATCAGCTTCTCAAGTTCCTCTGTGGTGAAGGCCGGGGCCCGTTCTCCTCTGACCGGTGCCATCTCAGGGACCAGAGTCAGGACACAGCAGCACACGCAGTGGAGTACTACCCTGCACAGGAATCAGGAGTGAATTGTCAAGGGTCTGACCGAATGGTGTAGGTACCGTGGCAGTGTGCTCCGTCACCACCGGCGGCAATCATGATTGGCCCAGGTTCACCATTGACAACCATGTAATCCAATGATCAGGTGCACGGCGGTGAACACCGCCTTCCGCCATTATGACTCACGCCAGCAGAATGAAGTCACTTCCACTCCCTCATACCTGGATGGCAGGAGGCTGCCATTTTGCTACCACCGCCATAGCCTGGCCAGGGGCCTCATCCGGGGCCTCCAAATCTCCGACCTTAGTTGCTTGTTGACATGAGTCTAGGATCCTCACATGTACCCATCTTTGGAATTGTGTCCACACTGGGATGCCATTATTACAGAGTTAACTCAGCACACATATGCCTGATGGTGTACTTCATACTTTGCGTCTGTGTGTGTTACCTACGTGTCACACTTACAAAGATACAGTGACATCATGTGATGCAGGTGTATGATGACACTCAAAATTTGTTTCTTTCTCCCCCACAGGTACAGACCCATGTGACGAGGGAGGGCCCCATCTGTTTACAGACCTCTGGTTGATTTGGAAACTATGGAGGAACGTCACATCATTGTCACCTACAGACTCAATAGAGCAACTGTCCATGACCTCTGTGCATTAATGGATCCTGTAATGAAACTGGCTAATCGGAATCAGCATGCCATCCCTACAACTGTGCAACTGCTATCTGTACTCCATTGTTTGGCTACAGGCCCATTTCAGGTGACAGTGGGCATGGGTGCAGGGGTCTCAAAGCCAATGTTCAGCCTCATCCTGTCAAAATTCTTGAATGCATTTGTCCATCATCTGCAAACATATGTCCAGTTTCCCCAAAGGGCTGAACTTCCTGCCAGAAAATCTGGATTTTATGCCTTTGCTAACATCCCACATGTAATTGGTGCCATTGATGGAACACACATAGCTCTCATACCCCCAAGAGTGAATGAACAGGTGTACAGGAATTGGAAGAACTATCACTCCATGAATATACAATTGGTGTGTACTGATAACCAATAAATTTCACATGTCAATCCCAGGCTCAGTCCATGATTCCTTTGTCCTGAGAAACAGCAGTGCACCACACTTGATGGAACAACTACAGTGAGACAGAGGATGGCTCATAGGTGAGTGTGTATGACACTGGATCTGTACATAGCTGACAGCCAACCAATGTGCATGTAAAGTCAGTTTCTTAAGGTCCTGTTTCGCCCACTTTTGCAGGTGATTCTGGCTACCCCAACATGCAATGGCTCCTGACACCTGTGAGGAATCCGGGAACAGATGAAGAGAGGAATTACAATGAGGCTCATGGACGTACTAGGAGGGTGATTGAGCGCACTATAGGTCTCCTGAAGGCTAGATTTCGTTGGGTGCTGTGTCCCTGACCAGGTGTGTAAGATAGTGGTGGCCTGCTGCATGCTGCACAAAGTGGCTGTGAGGAAAGCTGTCTCCCTTCTGGAAGAGGAGGGTGTTGTCCAACCAACCCAGCAACCTCAGAGAGGGGATGAGAGTGATGGTGAGGGAGAAGAGGGAGAAGATATCAACTCCAGGGACCAGCTGATCTGCCTATACTTCCAGTGACTCTAAGGTACTGTTCAATGATGCTGATGTCTTCACTGCATAGTTTCAGTCTGACTCATGTGATTGGTAATGTTGTGTCTATAGTTATTGACACTG
Source organism: Pleurodeles waltl (assembly GCF_031143425.1). Lineage (NCBI taxonomy): Eukaryota > Metazoa > Chordata > Amphibia > Caudata > Salamandridae > Pleurodeles > Pleurodeles waltl. The sequence goes on along the minus strand of NC_090445.1, from coordinate 1,501,542,163 downwards.
GTAACTGATGACTGAACTGGCATGTGCCTAGGTAACCCAGTATTAGGTACAGTGTGACATACTTCAGACACTACAGTGTGTTGGATCCCCTCCTGCAATAAAGATATGATTATGAAATTGACTGGCTAATGCATACACACTCACAATTGATATCTCATATTGACAAGGGACATACGATTTGAGTGCATATGTGTATTTATTAAGTGACAAAATATACATATTTTGTGGGACAGTGATAGGGAGGGGGTACATGGTGCATATCCATACTCAGGTACATATGCTCAGCTGTTGGTAGCACTGGGTTTTGTTCCATGTGGCCACTGGTAGATGGTGTGATGGCAGTGGCAAGTCAACAAGGGAGCACAGTGGCACACAAGGGAGACAGTTCAGGGCACAGTCATTTCCTAGCGATGGTCTTGGTCTTGGCTGGTGTTTCAGTGGCATGTCTGGGTCTGAAGGCACGTTTGCATGGCTGGAGCTGGGCTGCAGGGGTGGAGGTGCTGGTTTCCTATGTGTCCTCTGGCAGTGCCACCAGCCCAGTGGCTGCTGCAGATGTAGATGGCAGGGCAGTGTCCTCACTAGTGGTAGGGGCATCCAGGTGGGTGGAGGTCTCAGACTGGCTGTGGTACTGGTGCTGCAGCACCTCTGCAATGGTGGCACTGAGCTGTTTCCATTGCCCCATGGCCTCCTGGTGGTGTTCTATCTGCAGCCTCTGATTCTGCTCCAAGGTGGCAAGGATCTGGTCCATCCTGCCCTGGGTATGGTGGTATGCTCCCAGGACCTCAGATATCACCTCCTGGGATGTTGCATCCATCCTTTGGCCACCACCCGGGCCACTGATGTCCTTTTCTCTAAACCCTTTTCTAATTTCTCTTTTAATGCTTTTCTCCTATCATCAGTATGCCCTATGAAGCTCTTTTCTAGAGGTGTAAGCAAGCATGTAAGGTTATGCTTACATACTTGACATATGCGGTTCCAAATGTTAGTGTTGGCTCAAAGAATCCTCTAACTAGTACTATATCATGCTCTTTAGCTACTCTACTCAGATATCGAATAATAGGAACAAACAAAAACACCATGTCATAGTTAGAGTAAAAATACTGTGTATACTCTTGGTTACAGAATCTTGTTAGTAGCAAGCTACAGCTTATTCCATATGTTAGCGGAAGACTATGGTACGTAACCCCTTCTTCTACTGACAAAGGAATTTGTGCACACACAAAACAATTCCTTGCATCCATTGTCTCAACATACTCACTCAACAAGCGATAGAAAACGTTAGACGAAAGCTCTCCTTGTGCATTAGTATAATCATGCAAGTATCTCTCATCTAGCTTAAACCTCTCTAAAGCTGTTAGTGTAGTAGTTTCAGGAGCAGAAGTAAAAGTAGGTCTTTTCATATCATGAACAGACATTCCCACAATCATTATTATAAACAGGATTCCACACATAACTGCCAATCCAACACTCATGTATCTACAGCGCCTAGCAATTCTGTCATGATTATTTAGCTCAGCCATGATCTGTAAAGAATCAGAAAGGAGAAGTAACTCTTATATAAAGTTCAGTAAAAAAAAAAAAAAAAATCACAAATTTTTCTGGCACAGTTCAGTTTCACATCCAGGAACCCTTTTCCTTTGTCGAAATCGATTAGCAGCTTGTCACATCCAGTTGTGTGTCAAATCAGGTTTTAAATGTCTCTTCCAGTTTATTTTCAACAGTCTTTTTTTTTAGGATTTTTCAGATTAGTTCAACAATTCAGCTTCCTTGATCACCTTCAGGTTACATCGAAGTACTGGCTCGGAACTTCTCTATCAAAACAAAAAGACATAAATTTGTTTTGCCATTCATTGGTAAGTGCATACGCCCATTCAGGACCTGCGTAACGTCACCTTGCTATTCTCTTTCTTTTCAACCTTCGATCATCACTTAATTCTCCTTCACTCAATTCTTCTTTTCTCGTAGTATCCACTTCTTCCTGTATTGTTTCATTTATGACCAGTTCCTTTTTCTTCCCTATCTGCAATTCAGGCCAATTATCTCCTTTTCCTGTTCCTTCTGTTAATATTGTTCTCAAGATTGGACTATTCTCCTTCTCCTTCTCTATGGTGTTTTCTCTTGATGGACCTGCAATGGGCTCAGGAGGAGTCGGATCACTTTGACTTTGATCCGTCTCAACTCTTTCACCCTCTTGGTCTGGTGCTTGCTCTGTCTGCTTTTCAGCACTGTCTGCTTCTGGGAGAACTTCTGCTGAGCTAGGCTCTCCTGCTGTATCCGTCGAGATTGGTTCTTGCACACCCTTCTGTAATTCTTCACTTTCATCTCTAACAGGGGTAATAGAACCATCTTCCACAAGCTCTGGTCCAACTTCAGGTTCTATTGGCTCCTTTCCTGGCTCAGGTGCGGTGACCTGTTTTGCTGTTATTGGTGCTTTCAACAACGCTTCTTCATGATCCGGTGGACATACCACTCTCTTTGTATGGCTCGTGTGTATCCAGTTTGGAAGTCCTGCACACTTCACAGCTGTCATAGTTGTTAACACCACCTGATAAGGACCCCTCCAACGCGTTCCCTAACAGGTCTTGCAAACATGCTTTCTGACAACGACCCAGTCACCGGCTCTCAGGTTGTGCCCTGGATCGTGGATGGGTGGCAGGGTGGTGGCCTCCACCTGCTGAGAGAAAGAGCGAACCACGGCAGCCAGACCCTTGCAGTAGTCCAACACCATATCATCTGTAATGTTTACAAGTGTATTGGCTGGAACTGCTGGTAATCTCATTGCTCTGCCCATAAGGATTTAATGGGGCGACAGCCCTGTCTTCCTGTCAGGTGTGTTTCTCATTGACATCAACACCAAAGGCAATGCATCTGGCCATTTCAGATTCGTAGCTGCACACATCTTTGCAATTCTTGATTTCAAGGTACCATTCATCTGTTCCACCAGTCCTGATGCTTCAGGGCGATAAATACAATGCAACTTTTGCTCGATGTTTAGTCCTGCACATAAGAGTTTAATCACCTCATTATTGAAGTGAGTTCCCCCATCTGATTCTAAAGAGATTGGAAACCCGAAACGTGGAATCAACTCCCTAAGTAACAACTTTGCTACTGTGAGACTGTTATTCCTTCTTGTAGGGTATGCTTCAATCTAGTGACTAAAAACACATACAATCACCAACACATACTTCAAACCTCCACACGCAGGCATCTCAATGAAATCCTATTGCATTCTGCTGGATGGATCTCCTGCTCTTCCAATGTGGCTCAAATTCACCACTGTGCCTTTTCCCACATTTAGTTGCTGACAAATTATACAGCGATGACATACTGTCTCTGCTGCCTGCCTGAACTTAGGGTTAAACTAGTCAATTATGAACAATCTAACTATGGCATCCCTCCCAATATGTGCCTGTCCTTGGTAATATCTGGCCATTTGGGACAATAAACTATTTGGCAGGACCATCTAACCCTCCTCAGAAACCCAAATTTAATCAGGACGTTGAACACATTTTAATTTGTCCCAAAGACATTTTGGGGGTGATTCTAACATCGGTGGGCGGCGGAGGCCGCCCGCCGAAGTTCCCCCACCAAAATACCGCTCCGCGGTCTAAAGACCGCTGAGGGTATTTTGGGATTTGCCCTGGGCTGGCGGGCGGCCGCCAAAAGGCCGCCCGCCAGCCCAGGGCAAATCAACCTTCCCACGAGGACGCCGGCTCAGAATTGAGCCGGCGTAGTGGGAAGGTGCGACGGGTGCAGTGGCACCCGTCGCGTATTTCAGTGTCTGCATAGCAGACACTGAAATACTTTGTGGGGCCCTCTTACGCGGGCCCCTGCAGTGCCCATGCCATGGGCATGGGCACTGCAGGGGCCCCCAGGGGCCCCCAGGGGCCCCGCGGCACCCCCTACCGCCATCCTGTTACTGGCGGGAGACCCGCCAGGAACAGGATGGCGGGAGGGGGTGTCAGAATCCCCATGGCTGCGGAGCGCGCTCCGCAGCCATGGAGGATTCTGTAGGGCAGCGGAAAACCGGCGGGAGACCGCCGGTTTTCCTTGTCTGACCGCGGCCGAACCGCCGCGGTCAGAATGCCCTGCGGGGCACCGCCGGTCTGTCGGCGGTGCTCCCGCCGACCCTGGCCCCGGCGGTCTGAGACCGCCGGGGTCAGAATGACCCCCTTTATTTCCTTGTCAACATTACTTTGCGATGTTTTTAACTCTTCCAGAGTAACGATCACTTTTAATTCAAAACTTGTACATGTGTTGTCTTCTTCTGACATCAGTTCCCACTTATCTTTGAACGATATACAGTTCAATGCGCAAAACCATGCGACTTGATCTGTATATCCATTTCCCAGTGAGATGTAAACCTGTACCTTTTGATGTGCACTGCATTTTACCACTGCAATTTCTTCAGGTAACTCTATCGCATACAACAACTCCTTCATCTGGTCGCCATTTCTTACTGGTGTACCGGTAGAGGTCAGGAAACCTCTTTGCGACCCCAATTGACCAAAATCATGAATAAATCCAAAACCATAATGGCAGTCAGTATAGATTGTGACTCTCAGTCTTGCAGAAACATGGCATGCTCTAATAAGAGCCACCGCTACTTGTGCAGAATACACACCTCAAAGCCAGGAAGCTTCTAATGTACCTGTGATTGTGCATACAGCATATCCTGCTCTCAGTGTCCCTGTACCATCTCTGAGACATGAGCCATCAACAAAGACAATTTGATCATTTTCTTCCAATCGAGTATCTTTGATATTAGTCCTTGGTTTTGTACACAGTTCAGTTACCTCAAGACAATCATGCTCAATGTCTCCTCTTTTTCAATTTCAACAGTATCACTCAGAAGTAATGTTGCCGGGTTCAACACTGTACATCTTTTAAATGTTACATTTGGAGCACCTTGTATGCTTGTCTCAAACCTTGTCAATCTTGCACCAGTCAAGTATTGTGTTATCGTCCTTGTCAGTAAAATCTCAACAGAGTGAGGAACCATTACCGTTAAAGGGTATCCCATTACTACTCCCTCACATTGTGAAAGGTTTTGACCAACTGCGACAACCGCACTCAAAGAGCCTGGTAAAGCTGCTACTACTGGGTCCAAGGTAGCTGAAAAATAGGCTACTGGGCGATAAGCACCTCCATGGACCTGTGTCCAAACAGACAAAGAACAAGCATCATGTTCATGACAAAACAATGTGAATGGCGTCTTGTAGTCAGGCATTCCCAACACTGGAGCTCTACACAAACTCTCTCTCAACTCAGTAAATGCTTTCATCTGATCTTCATCTAAAGTTATGGGATCTGTACCATCCTTGTTTGTAAGCTGCTGCAATGGTATGGCAATCTCAGCAAAATTTGGAATCCACTGATGACAATAACCTACCATTTCCAGAAACATTCTGACATCTCTCTGTGAAGTCGGAGGACTTCTCTGCAGTATCATTGTAATCCTCTCTCTGGAGATTCTCTTTGACCCCATTCCCAATCTGGTGTCCCAAAGATTTCACTGACAGTACTGCAATTTCAAAGGTGACACTTTGGGGGTCATTATGAACACGCCGGGAAACCCTGCTGTGTTCATGCTGGTGGTCTTTTCATAGACCGCCAGCCCCCTGGAGACCCCACCGGCCATATAATATACATTCTGCTGGGCTGGCGGGCGGAAACAGTGTTTCTGCGTGCCGGCCCAGCAGAATGCAGGGCCGGGACATTGCCGACGGCTCATGCCGCTGTGCAGCAGGTGCAGGAGCACCCGTCGTGCAGATCATTGCTTTTAAATCGGGCAGTGACCTGCGTGACGGGGCACTGCACAGGGGGGCCTCCACTGCCCATGTCAAGTGCATCCCTATCCTATCACCCCAAGACACCCATTCCCCAGTCTTTCCCTGGTGGTGTAAACTGCAGGAAAAGGCTGGCGGATATGAAAACACTGCCACCGCCAGGCTTACCACTGGCGGTGGCGGTGTTTTCTGCCGTGGGGTTTAGGCTGCATCATAATATGGCGGTCTGGACCTCCATGCCGGTGGCGGTAATTACCACCACCGCCAGCATGGCGGTCCAGACCACCATGTTCATAATGAGGGGCTTTATGTCCACATTTTCCCAAACGATTCAACAGGGCAATCGAGTCATAATTACACTCAGCCCTTGTCCTAGACGCAATTAGCAAATCATCAATGTACTGCACTAGAGTCGATTGGTACGGTAACTCCAATGACTCCAGATTCTTTTTCAATATCTGATTGAACAGAGACGGTAACTCCGTATACCCTTGTGGAAGCCTGCACCAGCTGTCGACTCTGTCTAGGAATTTGAAACTAAAAAGAAACTGACTATCCTCATGAAGAGGCACAGAAAAGAAAGCTTGTGACAAATCAACCACTGTGAACCACTCAGCATCGCAAGGAATCTGAAACAGTATCACTGCTGGGTTCGGCACTACAGGACAACACTTGACCACCATGTTGTTCACTTTTCGCAAGTCCTGCACAATGCGCACTTTCCCACATGGCTTCTTTAAGCCCATTATCAGTGAATTACATGGACTGCTCAACACTTCTTTTAAAACCCCTTGTTTTAGAAAGTCTCCAATTTTTTGTTCCACCTTCATCAGAACATCCTGTGCCATGTTATACTGTGGAAGCTGCGGAAACACTACATTTGGCTTCAAAGTAATCTTAATCGGTTCCACTCCCTTGATTAAACCCACTTCTTTACCTGTCAGATCCCACACATTCTCTTGTACTGTTCCCTGCAAGTCTGCATGCAATTCTTTCACAGTAAACATTGGGAAAAACGCAATCAATAGGTACTCTTTGTTAACGCTTTCAGTCTCAATTTCAGGTGCCTGTTCTTCCTCATCATCGCTATTTGTCTGAACCTCTATTCCTGGACTGGACTTGAGTCACAGACTACAAACTTATGCAGTCCCTGGAAGTTGCCAATCTCAACCTGTACTGGATCTGTGATCAGATTTGTCAACTGTCTGTTTTATACTCCCACAACCTGAACTGTCCTACCTGAAAGAGGTAAGTTTTGAACTTCTGCACTTCTCACTGTAGAGTGTGTAGCTCCTAGGTCCACTAAGAATGAGACTCTGTGACCCATCACCTTTCCCTTCACAAAAGGTCCTCTCTGATCTACCTCTAAGGATGCTGCAAGCATACATGGCTCTTCATCCGAACTAATACTCATCCATTCATCGTTTATTTCATTCTCACTATGTAATGGGAATTGGTGCACTGTGTCATTACTTCTATCTTGTCTCAGACCTGTGACCTGTGGAGTAAGCATCATCTGTTGCTGTTCCATCGGGACTTGAGGTATCTGCATTTGCTGTCTAGGTACCATAGGAACCTTCTGTGGCATTGGTTGTAATTGTGTCACTTGCGCACGTGGCATTTACACCTGCTGTATAGGTTGAAAATTCTGCACTTGGTTCTGTAAATTCGGATTAAGTCCTTTCATTTTAGGGACTTTCACAGTTTGAAATGTATTGACATCACCACCTTGCTGAACAACACCATCCCGCACCATTAACGGACTCTCCCGCTTCCAATGTCCCACGTTTCCGCACAGATGACAAGGTACATTTTTTTTCATCCCTTGCACATCATTTTGAACCACTACAGTACTCAAATATGGACCACGAGTCATGTTGACTCCACGACCCCTACCTCTCATCTGGGGTTCGAACATGACAGCTTCATGCTGCTGCTGTATCTGTTGCACTAAAGCTCCCTGCACTCCTGTCTGAGCTTCCTTAATTTGCATCACCATCGCCTTCTCCTTCAGCTTTTTTTGCTTCAACTCAATCTCATCACTACGGTATTTTGTATACTGCAACACCTCATCAATCGACTTCGTTTGCTAGCAAATCAAATGACTTTTAATCATCTACCCTATTTCAGGTCTCAATCCTTCACCAAACCTGAACACCAAGTGCAACATGTCTTTCAGCTCAATTGCTTCTTTACCACTGTACTCCTTGAACGCTTTCAACAATCTCTCATAATAGGTATGTATTGACTCTTTTGCCTCCTGTACTGTCCTATCAATCCTCTGCCAGTCAATATTCTTAGCTGAGATTCTCGTCTTCAGGAACTCAATCACCTTATAATAATGTTTCATCACTTCAGATAATGGTACACCTGTAACTCTACCCTTTTCCGGTTCACTCGTCGGCCAATCCACTCCTCTCTTACATTCAACCCACAAATCCGTTGGAACCACTATTTCCAACAAGGTATTCAGGTCTTCCCACAAACATTTAGAAAGCTTCACAAATCTATCTGTCTGCTGGTACCACTCAACTGGTTTCTCTCTCAGTTTTGGATAATCATTTGTGAACGACAGAATATTACTTTTGTGCCATGGAACATGAACAAACTGCCCTCCTGGAATTTCCCTCATCGGTACATTTTTTTACCGGATCCTGTTCTTTCTGAGCACCTTCAGACCCTTCTTGTGAATCTCATTTCCGCTTATCCTTCTTCTTTGCCCATCTTCCTTTCCACTTTTCTAATGCTCCTGAAATCTGAGCACTCTGCAATAATTCTTTAAGGTGCGCCTTCATTCCTGCTGACCTCATATACTCAAAATCCTTTGCTTTGAAGTCTAACCTGTAGCTTCGTTTCAAATGCTTTGTTTTCCCAATTTCTATTTCATGCTTATCTGACAGGTCTGCCAATTTCTGGTGTATCTTGCCCACTTCTCTCGTAATCCTCGGACACAAATACCTCAGCTCTTCTTCTTTATAGGATTCTAACCTATTCACTTCCATCATCTCTTCAACTAGCTTGGTTATTTCTGTAGCCAGCCTTACACGGTTTATCTGCTCTTCACCCTTGGAAGTGTTTAGAGGAGTATTCAAACTATCCAACCACTCATTCAATTGCTGTGCTGTCAATCCCTGTAAAGAGATGTTACTCACACTCGGCAATGGTACCTGCTGTACCGCTGCACCTGGAGTCTGCGGTGTCAAAAGCTTCAGACTCTGACTTGCACTCGGGCCATTTACCGCATCTGGAAGCACAACAAGTGGACTAAGATCCATTAATGGTCTAGATCCTTCAAAGGTCAACAACATTGGAGTCGGATCAGTCTGAACTAATATTGGCCCCGGAACCACTTGCTCCGTTGGCATTACTAAGGTTGAGGTTGTCTCAAGAACTGTTACATCTGAATAAATTCTCTGTATCAAGAGTGGATGCATTTGCGCTTGGACCACTGAAGTAGTCACTGCATTAGGAGTACTCTGCACTACCCCTAGTATCTGCTCATTATCTGTCTGCACTGTTCCCACTGTTCCTGTCACTTGTGCTGGAGCAGTCGGAACGGAACTAGTACTTGGACACCCATTATGCGCTGCATATGGCGGAGGTCGATCCCTCAATATCTGTGTAATAAGATCCTCAACATCTGAATCTTTTTTTGTCTACATAAGTCTTTTTCTTCTTCTTATCTCTTGATCTCTTTTCACTCTTGTCATCATCCTCTTTTTCATCTGACTCATCTTCCTCTGCAATAGCAGGAAACAACCTAACACCCTGTGACGTTGTCATTCTCCACTTTTTCTGTTCCCAATCCCACCTTGCTTCTGCCAAGGACTTTTCTACCTTCCTTATTCTCCTTTGGAACTTCATCTCTTGCTGCTGTCTGGCTACGAGTTCTCAAACTGCGAATGCCTCAAACTGTGCTGGTCTTGGAAGTGGCTTCGTCTCATATAATGTCATTCGCAACTGATCCAAAATTCTCAAATTAAACGTACCATGCTCTGGCAACGCTAAAGCTACCTGTATCTCTGTTAATTTGCACAACTGCTTTCACCAAAGACATGGCGCAACACCTTGCTCCTCCATCACAATAAATGCCAGAGAATTTTCCGGTGGGGCAGGCTCCCCTACTGTCTCCTTAATATAAGAATCACTCTTCATGGCACTTCTGAACACTTTGAAAAACTTCATTTTCTCTGTTGTATTTATTTCGATTCAAATAAGGAAATGGCTTTTACTCCCAAGATTCCTTTCACCCGCTGGCTCAACCAATTGTCTCTTACGGACGACTGCCAATTCGCTTATGACTCTTCTCACTAACCAACCTATCCCAGCGCGGCTCACTCTGATGTCACACTCACACACTGCGGCTGACAAAGTCTTGCGGCTTGTCCACCTAATCGTCGACTCACACAAAACTAATGCAAAATTATTGCGAGCTCTAACCAAAAACCAATAACCAAAACAAACCTGCTGGTTTACTATAGGGAAGGTACACAATCGCTTCATAGACCTTACGGATTTTAACTGATGGCCCTTTCGCTCATGCAGTTATTCTTCTTTCTCAGTTTCACACATTCGCAATCAAAATTTGACCCGCAAATTTCACTCTCAACCGATCAATGGGTCTGTCCTGGTGCACATAGGCCTCACCAAATCTCAGTTGAAAATGTCTCTTACTCACTTAACTCACACACCGACCACGCCCGATCAACCTACTAAACCAGACAGATTACAACATATAACCAAGTGTCTCCTGCACTTGTCAATATACCCCGGAGTCTTAGACCACGCAGGGTCCGTACATCACCAACAACCACACAGACAATTTTTGAGCACAAAACACCACACACATATGAAGTTTGCCGACTTCCCTACTCTCATACTGCGGAGTATGGCCATTCCTACTAAACCTCAACTGGTGTACGCAAACTCCCTACTTTCCTCACATACATCATAATTCACCTGCGATTTGCATAAGCCTTTGCAAGCGCAACCTACCACTTTCACACTATCACAAAGATGCCGAGAACACACCCATCTTTACTAGCAGGATCCAGTATCTGGGAAAGTCATTTCTGGGCTTAAGGGGACATCATCTTTGCTACAGTTGCCATTTCAGAAAAACAAAATTCAAACCTCATAAAAATGAACAACGAACCCTACCTTAAACTACCACCATAACCATTGTCACCACATAACTAGTTCTCCAAGGAAACTAACCATCAAGCTGCTACCAAAAACTGAAAGCGTGCCTGGTCCTTAGTAAGTAAACTTACAAGGGGATGCGTATAAGCCGATGAACCTTTTGGTTCACATGGAGTATTCTAGCTATGTAGTAATCGATGAACATCAATTATCAATGTAATCAATCAACAACCACTAAGAGAATCATTAAGCATGAGACAATAAATCAACATTTCATGAATAACCACAACTCAATTATACGTTTTATAAATTTTATTTCCCTATTAGTTACAATACTAAGTCATCATGTTAGATCAAACTATTCAATCAACTCAGAATTAGTTCATTAATGACCACCATTAACATAATCTAATTAGAACTTGAGAAAACCTATGCTCAAATGCTTCAGTATAAGCCAACAAAGATGAATATGACGGCATTAATAGCAGAGTTCAGCAATCAGTCCGTCAATCAATTGTCCGTGTCAACGTCACCCAAAGGACCCTTACCTAACCCATATTAGCATTTAGCATGTGGGACTTCATGCAAAAACAATTTAGAAAACGTGAATTTGGAAAACATCTAGCTAAGAGAAAAACTATAAAACAGCGCAGTTGGTACCTAGAAAGGAAGGCATAAAAGTTAATCAGTCAAATTGTCATAGTTACCTATCCACGAAATAGGTCAGCAACAAAGTCAGTCTTCGTCTTACAGGTCATCAATCGATCAGCAATGCATCAGGCTCTCAAGAGCATGAGTCCAATGACAGAATCTCGAACCGCGTCTTCTGGCATGAGCATTTCACCCCTCGCATCTCGCATCTAACCTTGCATCTGAAGTTTTAGCCCCATGTGATGACTTTTTATTAGAGTTTTTCAGTCCATCCCCCTAATTCCTAATTGGTCAGTCAATCAGCAGATATGACTCTAACCTATAATATTAATTTTACAAATCTATGAGTTCTAATATTTCTCCATCCATTCCCTCATCATCCGGCTCATCAGGTATCAAAAATGTTGCATCTTCTTCTCCAGTCAGAGCTTCTATTGTTCGAGGCCTGGGAAAGTACATTGAGTCTGTCTCACATCAAACTTGTTACATTTCCTAGTCCTTCATCTCTTGTTCGTTGGTACATTGCAGAAAATTCTAGCGAAGCAGATTTTATTAACATATGCAGTTCAGGGACAGTTAATGCACCAGCTTCTGTGCAGTGCGCTAGAAATTCAGCTTCTGTATGAGGCCTGGAAAAACTAGGCCACAACTTCGGCTAAGTTAATTCTACAAATTAATGCAAACCATAGGTTATACACCTCAATATGACATATTACTATATTATTATTATTCATTTTCATTATTTCACACATTTTTTGTTATTTTAGTACAAGTTCGTATAAGTGGCTGACCTCCCCCTTGGGCACATTTTCAAAACATGCACATTCATTTTTCTCTACGATTAATTTCTCTAAGAACTTTTGTAAATCATAACATACAAGCATTTATTAATAATTTCTAATTAGCATATCTGCATCAACAGATTGAATAAACCTCCTGGTAGATCTATTGTGTCAGGTTGTGGATCCATTTTAGAACCTTTGTGTCAATATTTGGACTATTTTCTTAACCCCTTCGGTGCCTTGGATGTAACGGTTACATCCTCGGCAGCACCGCTTGGGTGCAGAGGACGTAACTGTTACGTCCTGCACCAGGCTCGCCCACAGGGGGCGCACTAGTGCTCCCCCCATGGCTTTCCCCCAGGGCAGGAATGGAAGGTGCATCGCTTACCCTGACCAACCCTCCCCTCTCCAGTGATGCCTGATGACCTCAGCACGCGATCGCATGCTGACCTCATCAGAGGCCGGCCCCATCGCGCTGGAAGCTGAGCTCCCAGCGCGATCAGAAGAGGATCGGGGGTGGGGGCAGACAGAGCGACATGAAAGGAAAGAAAAGGTATTTCCTTTCATGTCTCTTTGAGCATTCCTGCAGCCCGATCGTAAAGCGATAGGGCTGCAGAAATGCCCACAAGACACCAGGGAGGTTTTTTTGATTATTTATGAATAAGGGGAGCAGCCCCGTGGGCAAAGGCCCCTCCCCAAGGGGGGGAGAAACCACTAGGCACCAGGTTTTTTGTATTTTCTTTTACAGATGGGGAGTGACCCCTTAGGCAAGGGTTGCTCCCCTGGGGGGCAAATTTATTTTAGGCTGTTTCTGCCTCCCTTGGGGGCAGATCAGCCTATTTCTAGTAGGCTGATCTGCCCCCAGGGGGGCAGAAACCACTTAGGCACCAGGGATTGGTGTGTGTGTGTTTTGTTTGGGGGGACAGCCCCTTGAGCAAGGGTTGCTCCCCATGGGGGCACATTACTGTTGGCCATTTCTCCCCCTTTGGGGGCATATAGGTCTATTTTTATAAGGCCCTTCTGCCCCCAAGGGGGGGCAGAAAGCCCACCAGAGGCCCAGGAAGATTTTTGTTTTTTTAAAAAGAGGGTCGGGTGTGGCATAACCCTACCCCAAATAAATGGGGACAAAGTTGTTCTTCCCAACGGTGGACAGATGGGCCATTTAACCCCGATTCACATCCGGGGGGGGGGGCAGAAAGCCTACTAGATGCTAGGGAATAAAAAATAAAAAAATAGTGGGGTGATGGCTAACAACCAGAATGGGCATGGTTATGTCCCCACCTCAACTGCAGGGGAGAACAGTCTTTCAGCTTTCCTCCCCGCACACTAACAGATCTTATCCTAACGGCAAGCAAGAGGACATTTGAAAATATGGGGATTTGGTTTTATATTTGGGCCATGAGAGTTTTTCTAACTCTCAAAATCGTTCCACTTGGAATGGCGATGGCTGCACTTTTTGGACTTTGGGACATTGCCATATAAAAACATCTACAAGACCTAGACACATCTGAAAACTAAACATCTGGGTGAGTCCAGGGTGGTGTGCTTCACATGAATCCTGCACCATTTTCCTACCCACAATGCCCTGCAAACCTCAAACTTTGCTTGAAATCACTAATTTTCCCCACATTTTTGTGATGGAACCTTCCGGAATCTGAAGGAATCTTCTAAATTCCTACCACCCAGCATTGTTCCATCTATACCGATAAATATTCTGCCCCACTTGTCAGCCTAAAAACGCTTTTTTCAAACTGCCCTTTTGGACCCGCTTTGGTTCCCCCTCAATTTTGACGTGTTTTTGGCTCTTCCCTGTCACAGGCACATGGCCCACCTACACAAGTGAGGTATCATTTTTATCCGGAGACTGAGGGGAACGTTAGATGGTAGGAAATTTATGTCGGTTCGGTGATCCCACACACAAATGTGGGGAAAATATGATTTTTTAGCTAAATTGGAGGTTTGCTGAGGATTCTGGGTAAGGAAACACTGGGGGGATCCATGCAAGTCACACCACCTTGGACTCCCTCAGGTGTCTAGTTTTCAGAAATGTCTAGGTTTGGTAGGTTTCCCTAGATGGCTGCTGAGCACAGGACCAAAAACGCAGGTCCACCCCTTGCAAAAACAGGTAGTTTTCTAATTGATAATTTTAATATGGCCACATAGTGTTTTGGGGCATTTCTTGTCGCAGGCACTAGGCCTACCCACGCAAGTGAGGTACCAGTTTTATTGGGAGACTTAGGGGAATGCTGAGTGGAAGGAAATGTCTGGCTTCTCTCAGATTCCAGAACTTTCTATCACCGAAATGTGAGGAAAAAGTTTTATTTTGCCAAATTTTGTAGTTTGCAAATGATTCTTGGTAATAGAACCTGGTGAAAGCCCCACAACTCACCCCATCCTGGATTCCCCTAGGTGTCTAGTTTTCAAAAATGCACAGTTTTAGTAGGTTTCCCTAGGTGTCGGCTGAGCTAGAGGCAAAAATCCACAGCTCTGCACTTTCCAAAAAATAAATCAGATTTAAATGTAAAAATGTGATGTGTCCATGTTGCGTTTGCTGTCGCAGGCATTAGGCCTACCCACGCAAGTGAGGTACAATTTTTATCAGGAGACTCAGGGGAACACAGAATAGAAGAACAAGTGTTTATGCTTCTTGTCTTTCTCTACGTTTTTTCCTTCCAAATGTAAGACACTGTGTAAAAAAGACGTCTATTTGAGAAATGCTCTGTAATTCACATGCTAGTATGGAGACACCGGAATTCAGAGATGTGCAAAAAAACACTGCTTCTCAACACCTTATCTTGTTCACTCTTTATATTCACCAAATGAATTGCTGTATACCGGTAAAACCTATTGCATGGTGCAGCTCCTTTATTGGCTCTGGGTTCTTAGGGTTCTTAATGAACCTACAAGCCTTATATATCCCCGCAACCAGAAGAGTCCAGCAGACGTAACAGTATATTGCTTTCAAAAATATGCCATAGCTGGAAAAAATTATAGAAGAAAACCTGGGAAGAAATGGCTCTTTTTTTCACCTCAATTTGCAATATGTTATTGTTTAGCTGTTACTTTCTGTAGGAAAACCTTGAAGGATCTACACAAATGACCCCTTGCTGAAATTAGAATTTTGTCTACACACCCATTTCTGTCACTAACTGGAAGGAGGCTGAAAGCACAAAAAATTGTAAAAATGGGGGATGCCACAGTAAAAATTGTGTTGAAAAATATGTTTTTCTGATTCAAGTCTGCCTGTTCCTGAAAGGTGGGAAGATGGTGATTTTAACACCACAAACCATTTGTTGATGCCATTTTCAGGGAAAAACCACAAGCTTTCTTCTGCAGCCCTTTTTCCCCATTTTGTTTAAAAAAACTAAATTTTAGCTATATTTTGGCTAATTTCTTGGTCTCCTCTAGGGGAACCCACAATCGCTGGGTACCTCTAGAATCCCTAGGATGTAGAAAAAAAAGAACGTAAATTTGGCATAGGTAGCTTATGTGGACAAAATGTTATGAGGGCCGAAGCACGAACTGCCTCAAATAGCAAAAAAAAGGCTTGGCACAGGAGGGGGAAAAGGCCTGGCAGCAAAAGGGTTAAACCAGTTTTACCCTTAGCAAGCTCCTACATAAGAGACAGTATGCATCAAATTACCATGTTTGAGAATATGCCATTCAATAGAGTAACTGTCCTTATATACGAGTATCCCACAAACAGAAGCCTAGCCTTGTGGATAGTAACTGAGATATTGAATTCTAGCATGCAACCATTGCAAGTTCCGACTTGGTTTCTAGTATCATTGATGGAACTAGCCATGACAAAAAACTATTTCCAACTTGACAATTGTTTCTATTTTCAAATAAAAGGAGTAGTGAGGTGATGTAATAATTTTTATACTGGAGATATCCACAGCAAGGGAAGTATTTTTGATGAAGACAGATTTTATCACTGCATCGGTGCCTATACCTACTAATATGTGTCTCATCCCTAAGGGGACATTAGGCATTATATAATGTGTTTTTTTCCATGATGAAATGGTGAGGAGTAGTTGTTATAATAGGTTGGAAATGAGGCTTCTCTGCGACATGTCCGATATTAAGAAATGTGCTCTCCTTGGAGAAAGAAATATATAGTTCTGTTTTCTTATTAGGAGGAAGCTCCAGTGTTTTGCCTGTGGTTGAAACTTTTGCCAGGAGCATCAGCATGGCATGCTCGAGTAGGAAATTGATAGTTAGCAGAGGTAGTTCTCCTGTTGGGTATGTAGTTAGTTACTAATGTGCCTCAGATGACTAGATGATTACCGTTTGAGCAATTATATGCAGAATGGGCTATTTTTTGTCTATTGAGGATTCAAAATGGCCTTTAAATTAGGTGATCAATGTATTATGCTGAGTTTCTCTACAGATGATAAAATGGTGTTAAAAGACTTTTTCTATAAGGTATACCTTATGTGTCATTAAAAGGAGGCTGGGAGGGATAATAGGCCTATTATTTATTTGATCACATGAACACTGAAGGATATGTGAACCTGACCATATGAGTTATTAGGTAGAATATTAAAGAATGATCTGGATGGGTTTATTTTGAAAACTAATATGAGAATTGACTCTGGTAATTGAGGAGACTAATGTATGGTTCTCTTTTTTAGGTGCTATCACAAAAATATCCTGTCCTGGTGATGACCCTTTGTTGAAAGGTTTCTATATGGTGGGTTCAAACGTCAACATTAATTAGATGTGGATTGACTGTAGAAATGATTAGTGGCTTCTGGACACCTGAATTATAGGATTCATTTTGAGGACCACTTGTTTTTTTAGCAAACTTTTTGTATATATTGTAGATAACACTGGTACAATTGAACTTCACCTTAATCACTTTCACTGTGCTGTCACTTCATGAGGAGCACCTAAAATGTACTTAATTTGAAATTGAACTATTTTTGTGTTATGAAATTGTTGTATAAAATGTATAAATTGCATAACAGTCTTATTATAATGAAAGACGTTTGGGTTTGACTTAGAATTTCCGTGAGAGTCAAGGATTACACTCCCCCAGAGGGCACATTTTTTGCTATATATCAATCGCTCTGGCTATAAGCTGGCTGCATGAACAATGCACTGAAGACAAGTCTGATGTGCCAAGACATAGCACAGCCTATTAATTTGCAAGTGGGGCTTTGCCCAGCTCTGTTCCATGCTGCCAGTTGATGGTCCATCAGGGCACACCAAATCCTTCTATTGTGTGGCTTTCTGGGAGGAATAATCAAAGTCCAGTAGTCAACTACACCCGGTTATGTGACTCTGGAACAGGCTACAGGCATCAAATGGTTAGGGCAGGAAAATGCCAACTTTCTAAAAGTGGCATTTTCAAAATTGTAACTTAAAATCTGACTTTACCATTAAAGAGTATTTTTTAATTACAATTTCTCAGACACAAAGCATGGAATGTTTACCTGTTCCCAATCAAACATTAGCACATATTGAAAGTAATAGGGCAATCCAATGTTAACTTACAAAAGAGGTTGGCCTCATAGTGGTAAAAAAAACAAATTTAGGAGTTTTCCACTTCCAGGACATATAAAAATTAAAAGTACATCTCCATCTTTTGTTAATACACTGCACCCTGCACTATGATCTGTTTGGGCCAACAATAGAGGTGACATATGTACTCAAAATGAAGGTTTAGGCCTAGCAAAATGTTTATTTTGCCATGTCTAAATGGCAGTTTGAAACTGCACACATGCTGCAATGACAGGCCTGAGGCATGTTTAAAGGGCTACTTAAGTGGGTGGCCCAATGGATGAGTGCTGCATGTCCACAAGTCTCTAGTAGGCAGAGGTATGCACCCAGTCCCTGTTGGGACCACCACTCTAGTCAGGGTAAGTCGGATACACACCAAAAGATAACCTGTGCTTTTTAAAGATTTAAAAGTGGTGTAGCTTTTAGAAGTAAATATCACTTTAGGGCTTGCTTAAGGTTGTGCTGGACCGGGGCAAAGTCAACGGTTCGTGCTTTGACCTCAGTGGATCACAGGCCGGGTACAGGAGCCATGCAGGTACGAGGCACAGAGTACCTTGATCCAGGTCGCAAACACAAGATGCGGGCGTCGATGCGGCGGTAGATTCATCAGTGTCACTTCCGCAGTCAAGGGACACAGTGATTTTTCACACACGTTGATGGCAATGCACTAGTTTCGGAAGATTAGCATCGAAGCTGGAATGCATTGATTCTGAAGCTGAGGCACAGGGTTTCCTCACACTCTTGAAGGGATGCATTGATCTTCCTTTAACAATGGTGGCAATGCAGTGGTTTCAGTGCTGCATCAATGCCAATGCACCAGGTACCGCTTTCAGCAGGCAGAGGATGCATTGGTCGATACAGCGATTCTGAAGGTGCTGCTTGAGCCCCACATGCAATGTGCTCATTTTTACTGCTGTGACAAGGTTGATGCATCAGTTGCCGCTTCCAGCAGGCAGAAGATGCATCAATTTCATTGGTGCAAGTATCTGCAAGTACCTGGTTCTACTTCCAGTGAACCAGGCACTGAAGCAGAGGTAGAGACTTATATATTCCTGAGTCTCTAGCAACAGGAGGCAAGCCAACTAGGCCTTGGAGATCACTTTGGGGTGCAAGGCAGAGTCTAGCTCATCTCAGCAAGGTTAGACAGCACAACAGAAAAATAATTCTTCCAGGGCAACAGTGTGTCAGAGTAACAGTCCTTGGTGCAGCACAGCAGTGCTTCTGACAGAGTCCAGTTGCAGGACCAGAAGTGTCTGATTTGGAGTCAGAAACCCAGTACTTATACCTAAATGTGACTTTAAAGTGGGCATGACTTTACAGAAGGCTCTTTACAGTGCACAAGTATACTTTCTTCCTCAGCCCTGACTCCAGACTGTCAGTAATGGTAGTCAGCCCTTTGTGTGGGGACAGGCACTGCCTATTCAGGTTAAGTGTCAGCCTCTTCCACCCTTCCTGCCCAGAAAGAGCCATCAGAATGCAGATAAATGCAGATGAGCACTCAGACACACCTAATCTTCCTATGTCTGTGGCTCTCTAGAGGGAATGCAGAAAGTGTAGCTGTCACCCTCCCAGACATGTGTTGGAGACAGACCGCAGTCCCACAGAGCTGTAAGAGCAGAGAAAGGGCCAATTTCTAAAAGTGTCATTTCTAAAATAGTAATGTTAAATATAACTTTACCAGTAAAAATGATTTATCATTAAAATTCCAATGCTATGAAACATTAAATAGCAACTCCTTTGCAACCAGGAATTACAACTTAAAAATGTAATAAGGAATTCCCAATGATAACCTATGAGAGGAGTAGGTCTCGCAGTGATGAAAAACATTTTTTTTTCACTAGTAGGACATGCAAAACTTCAATGATAGAGAAGTGTAAATTTGACTCCACCCCTACAAATATGCATCACCCCTACAAATATGCAATGTATATATGTGCACTTAGCACTACATACTCTGTGTGTTCCAAAATTGCTAATGTAAAGTGTTGCACTTGAACACAAAAATGAGATGCATTTACTGTTGAATTAGAGATTCATATATACTGTGTGCCTTAACCCTATTGAATTAAATGGATTTCTTAGAGATGGAATAAAACCATCCCAATGTTATTGAAATGTATTAACATTAGAAACAAGACAAAATCATGTAAACGTGTGTACTAATGTTTTCACATTTGAATTGGCAATGTAGCTCCTAGTTGCATCTATATTTCTATATTCATGTGTTTCGAATTGCATAATGTAACAGGAAATTAATTTGTACTTGCGTACTGACATTCTCATCTACTTGGTGTTAAAAATGGGGTTTCTAGTTGGCAGTGGTTTGCACCCTGTCCAAGTAAGGACCCTCACTCTAGTCAGGGTAAGGGAGTCACACAGCTAAGATAACCCCTACTCACCCCCTTGATAGCTTTGCATGAGCACTCAGGCAAATCTCAGAGGCAATGTGTAAAGTATTTGTACACGCATACAGTAACACAGCGAAAACACCACAAAAGTACTCCACACCAGTTTAGAAGAGTAGCCAATATTTATCTGAGTAAAACAAGACCATAACAACAAAAAATCAACATACACCAGCATAGATGCAAATCTTTAAAGATTAAATTTCAGTGAAGTGCTTAGAAACACAATAGCTCCAACTAGGGCTATCACGACGTTGTTGACGGAGTCCTTCCCAACAGTCTGGCACCACTCAATAGGGAGTGCGGGCCAGTCATGGAGTCCCACAGACCCAGGCACAGTACCTTTGGAAAACAATGAAACAAAGATGTTATACAGAGTCGGGGATGTGAGGCATCGCTGGAGACGGTGAGGCGTCAGTTCCTTACTGCTACCGGGGAGGTGAGGCATTGGTTCCTTATTGTGAGGCAGGGGAGGTGAGGCGTCAGTTCCTTACGGTTGCAGTGGAGGTGGTGCGAGGACGATGGCGAGGCATTGGTTCCTTATAATCCGATGAGGTCAAGAATCCAGCAGGTCAAGACGTGAGGAGTCGACTTCGTGGTGTTGTGATCACGCCACAAGGCCACAGGTTCTGTGGCAGAGTTGGGTGTCCCGGACGTCAGGGACATGGCACTCAGGACTCACGCTGTGGTGGGACTTCAGAGGTGCTGCGGAGTCGTCGGGCCGGCAGCATCAGTTGCAGTCATTCACTTAGTGGGGACCAGAGGTCTGGTGCAGACAGCGGCATGGAGTCAGACAGCAGAACTGGTTACGAAGTCGCTCCGAAGTCGATGTACTTAGTTTCTTCTCAGTTACACCAGAACTCACTCCCAAGGGCCCAGGAACTGGATTTGGCACCACTTGGAAAGTCAGGGCTCTCAGCAAGAGAGCCCAGGTGCTGGCAGATGAATTATTTGATGTCCCTGAGATTTCTAACAGGAGGCAAGCTCAGTCCACGCCCTTTGAGAACCTTTGGAAGCAGGATGTAGAAAGCAAAGTCTAGTCCTTTCACTCGCAGGACAGAAGCAGAAAACAGCAGGCCAGAACAACAAACTAACAGGCAGAATAGCAGTTCCTTCTAGTGGCAGAATGTCCTCAGTCCAGAAGGATTCTGAAATTATTGTCTCAGAAGCCCAATACTCATACTCATTTCTGCCTTTGAAGAAGGCAAACTTTAAAGGAAAGTCTTTGTAGTGCACAAGACCCTGCATTTCCTGCCCTGGCCCCAGACATACTCCAGGGGCTTGCAGATTGCTTTGTGTAAGGACAGGCACAGCCCTATTCAGGTGCAAGTGTCAGCTCCTCCCACCACTCTAGCAAAGGAAGACCCATCAGGATATGCAGGACACACCTCAGCTCCCTTTTTATGACTGTCTAGAATGAATTCACTAACAGCCCACCTGTCATCCTGACCTAGACGTGTATTCTACCGACAGACAGAGGCACAGAATGGCTAAGAACGAAAATGCCCACTTTCTGTATGTGGCATTTTCAAACTTACAATTTAAAAATCAACTTCCCCAAATGATGTGTTTTTAAATTGTGAGTTTAGAGACTCCAACTCTATATCTCTATCTGCTCCCAGTGGGAAAGTACACTTAAAAGATATTTCAAGGCAAACCCCATGTTAACCTATGAGAGTGATAGGCCTTGCAATGGTAAATTTCATTACCAGAACTTCTAAAACACACCCGTACATGCCCTACCTTTTAAATACACTGCACCCTGCCCATGGGGCTGCCTTGGGCCTACCTTAGGGGTGACTTACATGTAGTAAAAGGGAAGGTTTGGGCCTGGCAAGTGGGTGTTCTTACCAGGTCGAACTAGCAGTTAAAACTGCACACACAGACAATGCAGTGGCAGGTCTGAGACATGTTTACAGGGCTACTCCTGTGGGTGGCACAATCAGTGCTGCAGGCCCACTAGTAGCATTTGATTTACAGAACCTGGGTACACATGGTGCACTATACTAGGGAGTTCCTAGCAAATCAAATATGCCAATCATGGATAAACCAATCACCAATACCATTTAGACAGACAGCACTTGCACATTTTTTGTTTAGAATATCTTTATTAAATTTAATGGGCACAATCAAAGCTTTGCACTGAGGACAATCAGCGCTTCAATTCAAGCAAGCGATATATAAGCACATTGAACATCAAGTGGCATAATCTCATGTACAAGTACAAATATTGCATATATTGCTAAGTCAATTCCAGGCTGCCTGAGTCTACAAAGGGACAAGGTGGAAAGGGAATAATTTTCAATAAAAACAAAAACAGTAGACAACAACAATACATTGTTCAGATCTTATAATGTAGGGGTGATGTCGTGAGCCTCTTGGCACGATGTGTGTAACCCCATTTGTGTCTATATAGTGTAGTGGGTAGGTCTAGCCTATGTGGTGTCAAGTGTGAGGGTAGAGAGGTGTCACAGAAAGAGTTGTAACGCTCTGAGCCGGGGCAGATTAAAGCAAGTAGGCTCTATGCGTGACAAATAGAATATCAAGGGCTGTCATATAGCCTTAAATTTGTCATCAGTAAAGGACAGGCTATGCAAAATTCGCTTCATAGCCATGGCGTGCCAGAGATGAGTGAACCACTGGGCAACAGAGGGTGGTGTTTTCCACTTCCATGCTCTAGCTATTAGCTGCCTAGCTGTTTGCATCATATAGCTAGCAAGAGCCCAGTCTGTGTTAGTCATGGCTGTCAGATGGGTGGGCCTAAGCCCCAGGATCACTGTGTTATATCTGGCTGGTAGGGGGAACCTCACTACGTTTTTTGTATGGCTTAGAACTTCCTTCCTGAAGATAGGGATTGGTGCGCACGTCCACCATACGTGAGAGAAGTTGCCCCGTTCCAAGCTGCATCTCTAGCAGGAGTCCGAGGTACCAGGGTACATTGAAGCCAGCCGTGCAGGAGTATAGTACCATTGGTACATAAGCTTATAAGCCGTTTCTCTGTGGGAGAGACTGTGGTATAATTCAGGAATGCCCCACAGTAGACTTTCCCATTGAAATATCATCAGTGGAGACTGCAACCTACTGGCGCTGGTAGTGGTAAGAGTGCTGAAGTTTTGAGTGTTGCAGAACTCGATAAGTGTTAGAGGTTAGCCCTGGGATCTGTCATAGGTCCTGATGAGTGATTCAAAAGGCGTGTATGGGCGGATTATACCAGGATATACTGAAGGGTGTAGAGCCCAGTGGCTAAGCTAAAGGTATTGCAAGCACGTGGCTTCAGGCAGCCGGAAGTCCTTTTTGCATTGCTTGAACGTTTTTATGGTATCACCCTGGAAGAGGTCTCACAGGGTTCTACATTCCATATCTGTCCATGCTCCAAAGGTGTGCAGGACTAGAGCTGGGGAGAATGCAGGATTGTGAGCCAAGGGTGTCTTCAGTGATGGGAAGGTGGTCAGGCCCCTCGATTCTGCCAGACTGTCCCACACATTCAGGATCGTCCTCGTCCTAGATATGCACTAAAGGGTTGAGCGTGTCGGGGGAGCCACGCCAAGTCCCACAAGGGGCGGCATGCCAACGCTCTGTCCATGTGGAACCAATGGCCCTTGCTCTCTCTCGCCGTCCACGCTGAGACATATCGCAGATGCGTTGTTGCCTAGTAGTTTAAGAGGTAAGGACAGCCCAAGCCACCCCATGCCGGGGCTGCATTAAGAGAGAGTTGGAGAGGCAGGCTGTTGCCTCAGTATGTCATCTTGGGGGATCAACGTGGGAAGGGATTGAAACAGGTAGAGCACTCGTAAGAGCACAATTATCTTCACTACATTTATGTGTCCCAACCATGAAATGTGAAGTGACTTCCATCATCTGAGATCCTCAAGAAGCGCCTGCCTGAGCATCGGCCAGTTCTCGCTCATCCACGTTTCCAACATGGGTGTGAGGTAGATCCATCAGAACGGTGCCAGCTCCTGTAGCACCCAGATGTCTGACTTTGGGATAGCGATATTTAGGACCTGTGATTTGGAGAGGTTCACTTTGAACCCTGAAATATCGGCAAACTCTGCTAGACAGGCTACCACTGCCAGTATCGAGTATTCGACTGGGTTAATGTTAGGAAAAGTTCATCTGCGCAATAGGTTGATTTTATGCTCTTGCCCTCCAAATGGTATCCCCTCAATCCACTTATCGCCACATATTGCAATGGCCAAAGGCTCTACTGCTAAGGCAAATAAGAGCGGTGAAAAGGGACATCCCTGCCGCGTGCCGCATCTAACATTAATGGGATTCCGTTCACCCGGATAGTAGCCATTGGGCCATGTATGAGGCCATTATTTTAAAGCTCATATTGGGACCCAGTCCCACCCTCACCAGAACTGAGGGGTGAAATCTCAAATCAACCATATCAAATGCCTTCTATGCATCCAGCGAGAGAAGGCATGCAGGGATCACGTGTCTGTTGGTTTTCTCAATCAGATGGTCTACCCGGTGGATGTTGTCCGCTCACTGCCTGCACCGAATAAAGCCCACCTAGATCTGGATGCACAAGGGCAGGCATATATCTCTCAAGCCTAGTTGCTAGTATCTTCGTGTAGATTTTGGCATTAGTATTGAGCAGGCAATGGGGCGATAGGCGGTGGAATGATTAGGGTCCTTTTCTGGCTTGGGGGTTAGCGAGATTTCAGTACCTGCCATCGTAGGGGTGAGCCCCGTGACCTCTATGAAAGAGTTTTATTGTTTAAGCAAATGGGCATCCAGGTCAGGAAGAAACAGCTGGTAAAACCTCACCGGCAATCCATGCGGCCCCGGTGCTTTGCCTATGGGAAGTGTGCGGAGTACAAGGTGTATCTCTTCTGCTGAGATGGAGGATTCCAAGGCCTCTCTATGTATGGATTCCAATGGGGTCCAAACGCAGGTGCTCGGGTATGTGTCAATCTGCTCCTGCAACATAGTTTCACTACCATAGAGCATCTAGAAGTGGGCATGGAGCTCGTTCCGTTTGTCCCTTTCTGTGACTGCTCAGGAGCAATTGGATTTCAGGAGCTTAGTTGTCTGTGTCTTATGTTGCTGTTGCTGTTGCCTGTGTGCCAGTAGTGTGCCAGTAATGTACCCACCTTGGGCCAGATGTATGAAACTTTTTTGCATTCGCAAACGGTGCGAATCGCAAAATTTGGCCGTTTGCGAATGCAAAAAAGTGGTCTGCGATGCCTGAAAGTAAAAAATAAGAAATCGCAAAAATTGCGATTTTTTGCGTTGCGACCTGTTTTTGCGAGTCACATTTTGTGATTCGGTATTTCAAGTAGGAAATTGCGAGGTGCAAAATGCGATTCGCAAAATCCAAGTCGCAATTCGATGCATCCAAAAATCGCAAATTGCGATTTTTTCGCTCAATGACATTTTGCACATGCAAAATACCACTAAGTGAAACTAGGTGGTAACCAGGTGCAACCTATATAACGATGCCCAGAATGCCTCAGACTCTTTTCCACAATGGCTGCACTCTACTTCATGGCGAGGAGGATGAGGATCTTGGCAGGTTTGAGGAGAGGGAGGAGGAGACAGGAGCGCATTTTCAGAGTGCGCATTACACTTTTTGACCAGACAGAGGAGGAAATATTTGAGAGGTATAGGTTGAACTCAGCCATGATACTTGATCTGATAGCTGAGCTACAACCCATACTGCAGCGCAGAACACATAGGACTCATAGCATCCCCACCCATGTGCAGGTATTATGCTCCCTCCACCAACTTGCCCAGGGAGCCATCAAGGGGTCATAGCAGCAGCTGAAGGGGTCTCACAGAGTACCCTCTCTAGATTTTTCAATGCATTTATTAACGCCATGCTGAGCAGAATACACCAGTACATCAGATTCCCCCACACCCCACAGGAAATACAGCAGACAAAAATAGATTTTTACCAGATAGCACAGTTCCCCCATGTCCTAGGTGCCATAGATGGGACACATGTTGCAATCTGTCCACCATCAGCCACAGAGTATGTGTACCGCAACCGTAAATACCAACATTCAATGAATATACAGGTGATATGCAATGCCTCTTATATCATAACTGATCTCGTGGCCAGGTACCCAGGGAGCACCCATGATTCATACATCTTTCGCCACAGCGGCATTCACACAAGACTGCTAGCTGGGGAGTTTGGTGAAGGATATCTACTAGGTATTGTCCCTCTGTACACTGGCGCATTGATGGCGTGCTGATGTCAGATGGCTCAGTTACTCAATATACCCTCTGTCCCTTCCAGGAGACAGTGCCTACGCAGTGCGCACCTACATGATGACGCCCTACCTCAATCCTGCAACACCAGCAGAACGGAGATACAATGCAGCACACAGGGCGACCCGCAACGTGGGGAAGCGCACCTTTGGCCTGCTGAAGAGTCACTTCCGGTGCCTCCACAAAAGTGGAGGGGCACTAAAGTACAGCACAGATACAACATGTAGAATAGTGGGGCATACCTGCGGAAATATCGGAGCCAGACTCAGATGAGGATGATGATCCCATACCACCCCTACAGCCAGCAGACAGGACCAGTGCAGCAGAGGGAAGGCAAAGGCGTGCTGACATCACACACAACCATTTCAGATGTAAGTATGTAAACACAAATCCACTGACAAATGTACCTGTAGTGAGTAAATTTATTACCTTAATGTCAGGTAATGTTAGTCCAACGAATGCCAACAAAAGTGATTGTTAAAAAAAACCAATAGAAGTTCACAGTAAAGCACTATTCCTTCATAGTGTACTCCTTCCAGACACACATACAGTCCCCTGTGGCCACTACAGTCACTTCTTTTGGCCACACACGCCACTCGAGTGCCCAGTTGCCTCACTGGTACCTTGATTGTCTGCCTCTGTGGCAGTGCAGTGCCTGGCACTGCGCCGTCTGGTGTCCATTGTGGGCACAGCTAGGCTGCTGAGGCTGGATGTGTCCTCTGTGTCCCCCAGTCCAAGCTCACTAGGTGTGGCTGACCTGTTTCCCATGATATTGTCAATCACATTGGTGATTTGTACTAGTCCTTGAGCCACGTCCCTGCTGCTGTGTGCTGCCTCAACCTGTGCAGCCACTGCATGAAGTGAAATTAGGGAGGTGGAATTAGCCAGCCTAGTCACAGAGCGACAAAATCCCCCAAACATGCTCATGAAGCGTCGCTCCGGCCTGTGGTGGCTCACCCTATCATGGCGCAGCTCCTGACATAGTTCCCTCACAGCAGTAGTGAGCTCCCTTGTGTCCTGCGATGCCTGGACCTGTCCCTCATGCAGCTGTTCAATGTTGGCATTCAGGCACTCCAGCTGGTGATGCAGGCCCCCCATGTTAGCATTATATTGCTGCGTCTGCCTTTGTAATGCCGTGATCTTTTTATTTTGCAGGCGCTGCTGCTGCAACATAGCCGATTCCAGGCCACCAAATAAGGAGGTTCCCTCACCTGCCTCATAAGCCTGTGCATCTGCAGATGTAGGCATCCTGCGGGGTGCTGTGGTCTGCTGCGAACTGGGCTCCTGCATCTGGGTGCATCTGCCAGTTGGGGATGGTGTTTGTGGTCCTTCCTGCTGCTCATCAGAGTCCTGACTCAGTTCTGGCAGTGGCAGTGCCCTAATCCTGCGTCGGAGTGGCGCAATGTTCTGACACCCACTCGTATTGGAATCTGAAGCAGGATGGGTGTCTGTCTCCCCTACACTGGCACATGCTGTGGCTGCTGGGCCTGGCCCACCTGCAACGACAATATGCAGCATGTCAGTTATGTTTGTTAACATTAAGGTCACACAATGGTAATAAAGGTACAGGTACTTCTCTTCACTGTGTTGTGGGTGTTGTGTTCTTCTGTGTGTCGCTCTGCCTCTTACATTGTATGTGCTACTTTCATCTCGGGGTTGTGGACTACCACTCCCATAAGGCATTGTTGTGCTGCTTCTAAGATGTGGAATGGACTACTTCTCACAATGTTTTACATTACTTGCTAATTCCTAAGGAGCTTTTGTGCATACAAATATAGGGTTACAATTCAATATTGCACTTACCTTTGCTGGTACTTGGTGTGCCGGAGGTGTCAATCTCAGTGACCCCACTGACTGCTTCCAGGAGGAGTGTGGACTCAACTAGGTCCTCTATCGGGGTGGAGGGTGTCTCTGTGGGTGGTCCGCCTCCTGTGCTCCTGGCCTCCTGCAGGCGTCTTGCCACCCTCTCCTTGGCACGGGACCGCAGGTCGTACCACCTCTTCTTGATTTCTTCTACCGAGCGCTGTGCCACTCCAACAGCACAGATCTTTGTCTGTGTTTCTGCCCAGAGTCTCAGTTTTTCACTCTCTGGCACCTGGAGTGAGCTTTTGCCAAACAACCGGTCATGGCTCCTGGCCACCTCCTCTGTCAGCACCTCCAGCTCATGCTCGCTAAATTTCAGCTTGCGCTTTCTTTCTCCCTTCTCCTTTCCCTGGGCAGAGGTGTCCATGTTTGTTCAGCTGTGCTGCCTTCTCCAGAGACTTGCTCAGTGTGGCTGGGCTGACTCTCTCTGAATGCTGGTTTGGGTGTGGCACCTGAAACTGCCTGGGATGACTCACTTCCTGCTTGTGATGTCATCAGGCTCCTCCAGGTGTGTTTTCTCGCAATTTGCGATTTTCAATTACCGAATCGCAATTTGCGAAAATGCAAATAGCGATTCGGAAATTGGGCCTTGCAAACCACAAATAGCTATTTTTAAGAAATCGCTAATTCCGATTCGTAATTATGATACATGGCCTATTGCGACTCGGAAATAGCGATTTCTTAAAAGTCGCTATTTGCGATTCGCAAGGCCATTTCTTCATACATCTGGCCCCTTGTTACTTCCTTTATAGTAGCGTTGTTTGAGCACCAAAAGGGATCTCTCAGTCTTGTTCATTCTATGAGCTCGCAGTTGGCCCCTCAAAGTGGCCAAATGTCTTTTATTCCAGTGAGTGGGACGGACCTTATCTTGTTGTTCCATCACTTTTATGTCAGAGGTCAGATTGTGCTCTACGACGCGCTCTTCCCGGCTGTGTGCAATGGCTATTGTGGTGATCACTCCCCAAGTTGCAGATTTAAAGACGTCCCATAGAGGGTGCAGGGAGTTTGCTTGGTCTGTGTTGTGAGTGAAGTAGTCAGCAATATCCTTTCAAATCTCCACCACGTCTAGCGGATCCTTCATCAATGTCACCGGGAATCCTCATCTGGGGGATTCTCCATGGAACCTGTTGGGTGGGGGTCATACTGTTTTGATATGCGCCTGGTCAGAGATGGATATATCTGATATCGCAATGGTGTTGAGGGCGTGTAGGAGCTTATGTGAGAGGGAAAGGTAATCTATGCGGGAGTACGTGATGTGGACATAAGAATAAAAGGTGTAGTCCCCCAGGTCTGGGTGCCGGTAGCGCCAGGTGTCTATAAGGCCTAGGTCGAGGATGTCCTCCTTAAGTTGCGCTGACATGGCGCCTGTTGCCTGATGTGTATCAGTGTGCCAGTCTAGGGCTGGGTCCCACACCAGATTCAGATCTCCCCCCATTACAATGTCCCCCCCAAGTCCCTCCAATTGGACTTTCGGCATGCAACATAAATAAGCATCCTGGACAGTGTTAGGCACATATATGTTAAGCAGGGTGAGGCACTATCCACCCTTTTGTAGGTGCATGGTCAGATACCGTCCCTCCTTGTCCCTGATTACTTTGGTAATGTGTGGGCTCAAGTGTGCTTTACAGAATATGGCCACCCGAGAGGTTTGTCGTTCGTGGTATTTTAGATGGGCCATTCTATGCCTGTCCATCCCCCGTAGATTCGTATCTTGGAGGAATACAATATCAGGGTTGTGTTGAAGAATAAATCTCTAGAGCTGTTTATGATTGTTCGGAGAGGTGATTCCCTGGACATTTAATGATAATAGTTTCATACTCCCCCAGTGGCTCATCAGGAAATAGGCGGGGGTGGGCAAAGGCTAAGATGTAGGCTCTCACTTATTATATTGAGCGGTCCTTCCCCTATGTGCACCCACCCAGTGTGTCTGGTATGAGCATGTGTCTCCCCTCTTAGACCTAATGCTGACCTGAGGAGTAACAAATAAGAAAAACATTCAAAAACAATCCTAGGCCAACGTTGCCTGGCTTTTGTATCTGCCCTTGTTAGAGAGCCGTGTAGAACCACAAGCTTCTCCATGGAGGAGTCACCCCCCGGCAGAGCGAAATACCTGGGACAAATCAACAACATCGCAGACAGTAGTTTTCTCTTTCATTTAGAGGTTCAGAGGAAGCTTCAGGGCCTCCTGGGGGCTGGGGCTGCCAACAAGGTAAGTTCCATACAGCAAGTGACACAGTCCAGGAGCGGCCCACCACTAGACGTCAGAGTCGGTCATCTGCAGCAGATTGTGCAGACGAGGGTGGATTGTTCATGTTTCGTAGGTGCTGTATAATGTCCCTCTTCGTTTCCTGTGAGGACGTCACTGCCCAGCTCCTATCAGTACGACTACGCCCCACCGTGGTACAGGTGGGTTTCAGGATATCACTGGAGGAGCCCTACCGC
This sequence comes from Pleurodeles waltl, assembly GCF_031143425.1. Classification (NCBI taxonomy): domain Eukaryota; kingdom Metazoa; phylum Chordata; class Amphibia; order Caudata; family Salamandridae; genus Pleurodeles; species Pleurodeles waltl. The sequence goes on along the minus strand of NC_090445.1, from coordinate 1,501,511,356 downwards.
TGAGAGGAGGTCCCGGCTTCTTCTGATGTAGGGAACCCCAGCAGTCGTTTCCTTCCACAAGTGAGCAGAGAGCACACCTCTTACCCTCCCATTCAAAGATTAAGGCAAATGGATGCCCCCATTGATATTTGACATTTAATGTTCGGAGTTTGTCAGTTACTGCCTTGAAGTCTCTACTTCTCCTTAGAGTTGTGATGGATAGGTTTTGATATATTTGAATCTTGTGATCCTGGTATTTTAGGCTGGATTTCAGCCGGGCCACTTGGATAATGGCCTTTTTTTCAGTGAAATAATGTACTCGAGACAAGATGTCTAGGACTGCATTGGGGTGCCCTGGGGCAGCCGTCACCCGGTGGGTCCTGTCAAGAGACGGTAGTGGTCGCAAGGGGTCCACCCCAACAGAATGCAGGAAGGCTGCAGTGTAGGCAATAATGTCCATTCCTTCTTCTCCACTAGGCACCCCCAGTATTTCAACGTTATTTCAACAGCTTCTGTTTTCTAAATCTTCCTGTTTAAGTTGGAGTGAAATGGTCTGTTCTTCCAGAGTCGCCATGCACTTCAAAAGCATCTCTTGGTCTTCTGCGCGCACATCAACAGTGCACTCAAGGTCATCCACTCTCTTTCCAATCTCAGCTACCTCCTTCTGCACTTCTCGGATGGAAGATTTAAGGTTGGTTTTGAGGGATGTAATTTCCATCCGTATCTCTTGCTGGAAGTGATTCATATAGCTCTGTGTGATGAGGGTGTGGGGCCCGCCACCTCCAGCGCCTGCTGCGGTGTGATCTTCGATTCCATAACGAAACCCGAAGGCTTGTTCCACAATGAGGTAACAGAGGACTCCTTGGGGTCTTTAATGCATGGCATGGTGCAAACGATCTACAAGATATTTTGCTAGGTAATGCTTGGGGTGAGCACCCCCGGCCGGCTGTCGTTTATCCCTTTACTCTTCCCCCATAGCGACGGTGCACTTACACCTCCCACCAAGTTCTGTCCAGATTAGTCCACCAGATAGCCCCCAGTATGGGTGATAGGTGAGAGAAGTCTCCAGAGACGTCCGTTCCCTCAGCGTTCCAGCAGTTATATGTTGTGGCGTGTCCTGCAATATGCCACAGTATTTTGCAGCTAGATGTCATTCACTGTTGAAAGTGGTGCGTTTTGTGGTGCATGGTGATCCTCCATCGCAGGCAGTCCACAGTCACCCGGCAGCAACCACCTATTGCCCCCGTTCCAGCTACCGGAGACCGCAGAGCGGGGATCATTTAAAAAACCCAGTAGGGAGGAACAGGGGGCAGCAGTAAATCAACGAAGCACTCCCCCTACTTCCAAATCCTCCACAGGGGCCCCCGACAGCACGCCGCTACCCAGACAAGCAGGCTGGGACAAGAGGAGGGGGAGCCCCATAATAATAGATGTAGCAGCGTGGCCCCCAATCTGGACAGTCCTCCCGCTGATCAGTTCGCCATCCCGGAATCTCTCTCAGCCCTGACAGGTGCCACTCCTCTCCCAGTCACTGCACGGGTAGGAAAGCACACAGCACTTGTTGGTGTTGGTCTCTGAAGTCCGGAGGTACTCGGCGTCACAGCTTCTGCACCTGGGCCAAGCACGGCAAATCATACGACAGTCCAGCTCCGGCAAAGGCCCTGCAGGATCCACCCACATGAGGTACACAGGCCCCAGAGTCCAATCCAGACACCGTGGCACACCGGCAGCCACTCGAAGTCATGCCAGACAAGATGACAGCCCTGGCCCGATCAGGTCACGATGGGGCGCCCCTCTGCTTGCCGGTCACACAGGAGATATCTTCACCCGGAGCAGGGACGATGTGCCTTCGCCTGCACCTCTCCGCTGCACACATGCGGCTAACGGGGCTGGTGTGGTAGATGACGGCAAGTTATTGCCCCTGGGGCTGAGAGCTCCCTCACTGCACGTCTTACTCGGCGTGCATGCTGGCCATGCCCCTCAGCGATTGCACTTTAGTACTGGTGAGCAGTAGTAAAGTGTTCAGAGTCCTAAAGACAGCAAAAATGAAATGAAGCACAGGATCAAAAACAGAAGGTCAGAAGCCAGAAAGACAGGGGAAACCACGCCAAGAACTTACAGGTCTGAAGCTTAGAATTACATGTGCACAGTTGACATGCATTTTAAATGTGCACAATTGAATTTTATATTTAAATTGTCCTGACTAAGCCTGAATTTCTCTTGACATGAAATGGTGTTTTTCATTTCTGCTTCCATGTCTTTCTCTGTGCATGTCAGAGTGGCAGTGATCTCCACAGAAGCAGAACTGGCATGAGATCCCAATGCCGGTCCACCGGTATCACCTGTCAATAGTCTGGAAGTGTTACACCTGCAGGGGGGGAAAGAGGAATGAGATTTAGAAAAGAGACAGCTTCTGATCTTCTGTTGGTAGTTCTTCAACAGTCGCCTCAGTATTTCAACTACTCTTCCTATTTCTCTGCTGGTCGTTAAGTAGGAATCTGGTTCACCATGAGAGAACTACCTAATGCACACATACAAATGATAACATGTAAAGACAATAACCTTTTTGTAATAATGCTCTAATTTTAAAAATTAAACAACTTTTCCACATACCCAGGGTTCAGGACAATACTACCCATCTTCTATTGTTATTTCAATTGATAGTAATAATAAATAATGTTCATTCAGTTAGAAACCTTAAAAGTTTAAACTTCTCACATCAGTTCTTACAGGAGGAAGTCCTTTGAGATAATCAAATGCATTTTGACTAATTGTCATCAGAAATTGTACGCAAGTCTTTTATATACTGTTGCCTTAGTTAATAACTGTGCTCATTACCATTAGAGAAGTCTTTTGGGTGCATGAGACTACACAGACCAAGGAAATAGGGGAAGGAAAGTTAAGGAGCGTCGGCCTGTGAAGGAGGTAAAGGACAAGAAACCAGGGATTTTACTCAGACATTGAATGCTGTGAGGCGACACTAGATTTATGGGTGACAGGCAGGTGGTTGAAACTGTGGCACAAAGCTGTAGTCTTGAGGAGACTGCGCAGAGTTGAAACACTGTTCCCAGATGAGACAAGGAGTGCGGTTTGTCTTTGACAGAGACTCCGTCGTGTAAGAACACTTTTCTCTTTCGAGACGCTGGAGGTGGAGATTCAGACTGACAGAGTCCGCTTCTTACCAGATCACTACTCTCTTCAAATGTAATGCCTCAAAAAGCAGAACCCGTAAACAAGACACTGCTACAAGTATAAATGTAAGCAAACTATGGAATTCTAAACTACAAGGCTTGTCAGAGTAACTGTGACAGCGAGCACTGAGGGAACACTACACTCTTCAGGATTTCTCTTGTTGAAGTGAGCAGAGAGGAGGTTGTGCGCTTCAGATGTCATGTCCAATTCTAGCGGGAGTCCCCTTATGTGGAAAATTAATGTTCTTATTAAGTAAATTGACGGCCTTCTTTGAATGGCCTTCTGAGACTCCTTTTAAAAGACTTTTTTACAGTGGTCCGAGAGAGGAAATTTACCAATCAATTTATATTTAAGACTATGACCCCACACATTCTCTGAGATGTGTTAGGGCAACTGTTGTCTTACGTGCAGCAATGTTCACATGAAATGTTAACTTGGATATAGATTTTACACTGTCTTAGTAATAGTGAGCTTGAGAAAAAGACCTTGATGGAATAACATGAAGAAACAGAGCGTGAGCCGACAGTCTCAATTCAGTAGTGTTGTAGGTGCTCAAGGACAACATCGTTCTGGGATAAATAGTAGATATTGCAGTTTACAACATGAGAATGGAAAAGACAATGTAGTCCCTGATGTTGAGAACAAGGGGTATCGCTTAGAAGGATTTGTGTGATATTAACTAGTGCTCACATAGATTGTTAGGCAGATCAGCTTTGGACTTTGAGAGGTCCAGAGCTCTATTTTTCCCCTTCATTATGTCCTTGTTTTTGCTAAGTGTGGCTTAGGTTAAGAATTAATTTCTGATTCTAGGAAAACTTTTGACTGAGCTTCTGAAATGCTGACACCTTCCCAATATGCACAAGCATATTTTTTCCTTTTTTCTACTATTTTTCAGCCTTTGGAGATTTTGTCGTAGACTTAGAAATTCTGATTAGTTTAGGTCCTGAGGTAGATGACCTAGCTATTTCTCACGTTTAGGAGAAAAAAATCGACGACTATTCTCTGAACATCAAATGTTATTGCTAATTTTCTGTAATTGATGTAACTCAACTTTTTGTATGCCTTATGAGGATTCACCTAAACTTCTTCAGGAGATTTACTTAACCTGTTATGATTTTGTATCTTTACAGCATGTTTTTGAGATTGAGTTACATTAACCTGACAGTTAACTTCTAATAACATTCCTTAACTTTATTCCCAATTCCTAGTCCTCATTATGTAGCCTAATGTGTTTCACTGTTAAGTGGAAATTGTTTTGACTGATGCTAACTCCCAAAATCTTTTGAGTGGACTCACAAAGCTCTGTTGCAGTACTAATTTCAGGAAAGTGGCTCAGACGCACCACCATGTACATGCCCTACTTTTTATTTACACAGCACCATATCATATGGGCTACATAGGGCCTACCTTAGGAGTGACATATGTATAATAAAATAGGGGGCGTTTAAGGCTTGGCATAGGGTTTTAAATGCCAAGTTGACGTGCCAGTAAAGCTGCACACACTGGCCATGCAGTGGCAGGTCTGAGACATGTTTAAGGGTCTCCCTGTGTGGGGGGCACAAGCAGCAGTGCTGCAGACCCACTAGACGCATTTAATTTACAGGCCCTGGGTATATGGTATATCCCTTTACAAGGTACTTACAAGTAAATTAAATATGCCAGTTATGTATACCCCAATGTTACCATGTTTAGTGGAGAAGCACAATGTCCTTAGCATGGTCACCAATGGTAAAGTGCTCTGGATCCTAAGGCCAACAAAAAGATTCAGAAACAAGATGAGGCAAGTAGGCAAAAAAATTGCTGAAGACCACCTTCGGGCTGACAGGTCTCACAGTCTGTTATTGTTGGGGTGTTGATGTTCCTGGTTTGTTTACTTTAATAATGGGCGTATGTAGGCCTTTTTTTAAATCCTCTGGAAATCTTTCTGTGCTTGAGTTGCTCTTGGTCAGTTTTCTGAGTGTAATGTCCGCCAAGGTTGTTAGCAGAATGGGTTTGAAGATTTGTGGGGGGGGGGACAAAGGTAGGAGGAGCAACCAGCTGGCGTGCTCACTTTGAGAAGATCCTGAAAATCAGTTATTGAAAGTATTTTGAAGGAGTGCAGAGGACTGTTATCCTTTCCATTGAAGGGTTTGTTGTTTTTTTGTGTGTTAAGTATGAATCCAATTTATCAAGTTTTGTTGTGTAATAAGTTGCCAGTTTGTGACAAAATGTCTGTGAATTTGGAGGGTTCCGTAATAGATTTGGGACTGTGAAATTCTGAGATTATTTTAAAAAGTTCTTTATTGAGGCATTTAGCCACTTCGATTTTGGTTCAGCTTAATAAATATTGTTTTAGCTTTTTTGATTCTTGCCTTACACAGTCTGTCTGTGTAAATGGATGCTGATTTGAGAGTTGTTTGATTTGAGAAAGGTGCGTTGAAGCTTCGTGATTTGTTGTTTTATCTTTTTTATATCTGTATTATTCTGAGGGGCTTGTTTTGTTATGCTTTTATATTTTTTGTAGGATAAGTATATTAAAATCTTCATAGAGCCATCCATAGAGTTTTTGAACAGAATTATTGTGTCCAGATATGATTGGGAAGGAAGTTGGGTTTCTGGGTTCTCAAAATTCACCTTATTCTAAGGTTGATATGTATTGCATGTAAACGTAGTTGTGCTGTCCTTTGTTGGTAGGCAAGGGTGCTAGTCTGACCGCCTGACTAAAGTAACCCTTTGAATTATGACCAGGTCTGGTTTGCTAAAAATGTCTTATATGGTGTGCCAAGCAATGTGTGTGGGTTTTGGAAAGAGCTGTTGTAGATTGAGTGTGTACAGGCCAGTGAAGATTGCTCTGGACAGGGGCACATTAGGTTTGTCAAACCATATGTTCAAGTCACCAAAGGATGCACAGGTTTGTGTATTTTGTTAGTAGGTTTGAAACTCTGTCTAGAAAGGTGTCTGGGATTGTACCATTCCTGGGTGGTGGTATGTAAAGGAGAAAGTTAGAGGAAAAGGTTGGTGTAGTGTTGCATCTGACAAGGTGGTCCTCCCCACTTTTGTAATGGAACGTTTGTGAGTGTTTGTTTTTCATAAAAAATGACGTCTAAGCCACTTCCTCCTTTTCCTATTCAATGTTGTGTGACAGTTTGATAGACTGGTGGCATTGCTTCATGTAGTACTGGGGCCATGTCTTCCCCCAGCCATGATCCTTAAGGAAGAGTAAGTTTGGTTGGGTGTCTGTCAATAGTTCAAAGATGTATTTTTTTTTGGACATGGAATTGGCTTTTATTAGTAGGTAGTTTTAAGAAGGTGTTTTAAAGGTGGTGTGATTTTGTGCTGTGGTAGCGTGCTTATTGTCCTTGGAGGTTGTGGTTGGTGTGCTAATGCTGATTGTGTTTACTATAACTGGGCATAAATTGAGTGTTATTTTTTGGTTGTGATTATCCTCGTCCAACAGGCTTAGAAAGCATTTACTAGGGTATGTGTGTGTGTGTTTGGGCGTGTGTGTGTGGGCTGGTTGGCATTGGGAGAAGGGCCTGTGTGTTTGTATTTAAAAGAAGTGTGGCTTTGTGATAGTAAAAGGGAAGCAAACTGATGAAGTGATGAGGAGTTGCTTTATTTTGTGTATGTTGAAGGTCGAAGGGGTATTGGTGAGAAGTGGTGGTGGAGCATGATATCTTGTTTTATGGCAATTGAGCGATGGATGGTAGAAGTATGAATGGGTCATATTATTGTATATGTTTAGACTTAGTGGCTGATGTCTTAGTTTCATCAAAACTGTGTGGTAGAGAAGGGTGAGATTGTGCATTATTTGTGTTGACATTATATGTATAGTGGATGTGTGTTGGTATCTTGGGATGGGCAGAGATTTTGAAATACATTAGTTGTTTTACAGAGCAAGAATGTGCAAGTATTTGGGTTTGTTTTGTTTGGGTAACATAGCATGATATTAGAGCAGTGACTAGTGATGTAGGGTGTGAATATGAAAAATGATGGTGGCGTGAAGGATGAGGGGGAGTAGGGTTGAGTATTAGAGGAGTGTCTCAGGGGAATGGGAAAGAGGATAGACAGAGGTCTGGATGTTTAACTCTTGGGTGGGGAGGGGAAAAAGGTAGGTTTATTGTTGGAGAGAAGTCTTGAAAGAGCATGGGGCCAGATGTAGGAAACACTTTGCGACTCGCAAACGGCAAAATCTGCCGTTTGCGAGTCGCAAAACGCGTATCCCAATGCAGAAATGCATTTTGCGAGTCGTTACTGACTCGCAAAATGCATTTCAGACTCGCAAATAGGAAGGGGTGTTCCCTTCCTATTTGCGAGTCGCATTGGGATGCAATACCATTTGCGACCGCATATGCGGTCGCAAATGGCATCGCAGTTACCATCCACTTCAAGTGGATGGTAACCCAATCGCAAATTGGAAGGGGTCCCCATGGGACCCCTTCCAGTTTGGGACTGGACCGCAAAATATTTTTTCAGGGCAGGGAGTGGTCCAAGGGACCACTCCCTGCCCTGAAAAAAACCGAAACTAAGGGCCAGATGTACGAAACGTTTTGCGACTCGCAAACGGCAAAATCTGCCGTTTGCGAGTCGCAAAACGCGTATCCCAATGCAGAAATGCATTTTGCGAGTCGTTACCGACTCGCAAAATGCATTTCAGACTCGCAAATAGGAAGGGGTGTTCCCTTCCTATTTGCGAGTCGCATTGGGATGCAATACCATTTGCGACCGCATATGCGGTCGCAAATGGCATCGCAGTTACCATCCACTTCAAGTGGATGGTAACCCAATCGCAAATTGGAAGGGGTCCCCATGGGACCCCTTCCAGTTTGGGACTGGACCCCAAAATATTTTTTCAGGGCAGGGAGTGGTCCAAGGGACCACTCCCTGCCCTGAAAAAAACCGAAACTAAGGGCCAGATGTACGAAACGTTTTGCGACTCGCAAACGGCAAAATCTGCCGGTTGCGAGTCGCAAAACGCGTATCCCAATGCAGAAATGCATTTTGCGAGTCGTTACCGACTCGCAAAATGCATTTCAGACTCGCAAATAGGAAGGGGTGTTCCCTTCCTATTTGCGAGTCGCATTGGGATGCAATACCATTTGCGACCGCATATGCGGTCGCAAATGGCATCGCAGTTACCATCCACTTCAAGTGGATGGTAACCCAATCGCAAATTGGAAGGGGTCCCCATGGGACCCCTTCCAGTTTGGGACTGGACCCCAAAATATTTTTTCAGGGCAGGGAGTGGTCCAAGGGACCACTCCCTGCCCTGAAAAAAACCGAAACTAAAGGTTTCGGATTTTTTTGAAATGCAGCTCGTTTTCCCTTAGGGAAAACGGGCTACATTTAAAAAAAAAAAAACTGCTTTATTGACAAGCAGGTCGCTAACATGGAGGCCTGCTGACGACAGCAGGCCTCCATGTTAGCGAGTGCCTATACTCGCAATGGGGCCGCAATTTGCGACCCACCTCATGAATATTCATGAGGTGGGTCATTGCGACCCCATTGCGAGTTGCAGTCGGTGTCTGAGACACCGTACTGCATAGCAATTTGCGACTTGCAAATTGCGAGTCGCAGGGACTCGCAATTTGCAAGTCGCAAATTGCATTTTTGCTACATCTGGCCCTAAAGGTTTCGGATTTTTTTGAAATGCAGCTCGTTTTCTCTTAGGGAAAACGGGCTACATTTAAAAAAAAAAAAACTGCTTTATTGACAAGCAGGTCGCTAACATGGAGGCCTGCTGACGACAGCAGGCCTCCATGTTAGCGAGTGCCTATACTCGCAATGGGGCCGCAATTTGCGACCCACCTCATGAATATTCATGAGGTGGGTCATTGCGACCCCATTGCGAGTTGCAGTCGGTGTCTGAGACTCCGTACTGCATAGCAATTTGCGACTTGCAAATTGCATTTTTGCTACATCTGGCCCTAGGTAACTGGAAGTTAGCAGGGGAAATTATGAACAAAACACAAGTACAAAAAACAGCAAGCTAAAACAGGGAAACTATAGGTACACTATCATAAATGATAGTTTGCTCCTTGGAAGCGATCCCTCTGTGAGGTGACAAAAGAACTTATAAGAAGTCATGGAGCAGATTAATGTCACAGAGATTTGGGAGGCACCCAGCAGCTCTTATGGAAAAAGAGAGCTGGGTGGAACTCTGCAGTAGAGGCACAAGGCCCCTGAAATACACTGGCACCCTTCATATCAACGATAATCAAGATTGTAATATAGCACACAGAAGAAAAAAAACAGAGGGAACAGAAAAAGGAATAACAGAACAAAAACTGGGATCAGGGAAAAGCTTGACTGGAATCAGGGTCATGGACAGGACTGGACTACACATAGCTGAAATATTTATAACAAGACTAGGAAAGATGTACTCTAACAAGGCAATAAAGAAGTTTGCAGACAAACAGGAACACAGAAAAAGGCAAGAAGTCTGCCTACAACAGGGCAGACCAAGCAGAGTGCAGGTCATAGACAAGGAACAATGACACAGTTGCTGGGCTGGAGAGTGCCTGCACAGGCTCCCAGTCTGCCGGAAGTGGTCTTGCTGGGCGCTCCCAGCCAATCCTGATGCCTGCTTTGAGCAGCGTCAGGATTGGCTATAGGGCAGGCTGGGAGCCTGTGCCTGCAGCGACGATGGAAAGGAGAGCGGCTCAGTTCGGCAGATCAGGTACTTTTTTTATTTGATTTTTTATGTATTAAATGTATCCCCTATTCCCCCCATTACTCCCCCTCGTGTGGCACCCGCCCACCCCTTTGTGGCGCTGCACGCTGTGACTGGATTGGGAAACAAGAGATAGAAACAGATACTACAAAAGAGCCAAAAACAGGAGAATAGGTTCAGGAAATAAGGGAAATTGAGTCAAAGAACTAGCCTGGAATGACAGCAGCAGGAACACAGCAGAGCTGAGGGAGACTGAGCATAAGGCAGTTGTGAGCCACAGCACTCTGGGATTACAGAGCTGAAATAGCTGGAGTCTCAGGGGAAGAGCACATGTTCAGGAAGAGAGCCAGGTGTGAGGAATAAATCAGGTGCAAGGAATCAGGGAGCTACTAGTGAAGGGAAGGCTGAACTGGGATTTGGAAAGAAGACCAGCAAAACCAGGAGGCACAAAGACAGGAAACAGGAAAGCCAGGAATGGACTTATGGATTGGAGCCAAGAGAGAGACAGCTCCAGAGTACAAATATAAAAGGGTGAGAACAAACATAGGAGCAAGGAACCAAGCTAATGAACAGAGAACCACTACCAGAATTTGACCAAGGAAGTATCTGACGACAGAGGGAACTACAATGACAATAATGCATCAGTGAAGTGGGACAAAAGCCTGGACTGGAATTTGATGAGCAATTAAGTATGCTGAGTGGAGATATGTCATTTTCCTATACTGATGCAATGGCGGCTGGTTTCCATAGAGTCCTTGTGAGCGACATGTACTAGTAGCATTGTCCAATCCTGACACTAGGGTTTTGATTTTTGGTTTTTTGAATAATCTTTGCCAAGTTTGACAACTTCACATAACTTTCCCCAAAAAAATCATCCACCTCACCTCATTCCTGGAATGTTTTGGGTGATCCGTCAAGCAGAGGTGGATTAAAAGTGGGGGTCCCAAAATGCAATTTTCCCATGCAATTTCCATAGGGATTTTTGAGCAGCAACACAGTCAAAATGGCTGAAAGGAATTACACCACATTTTACTGAAAGCTAGATCTTTACATAAAAAAGTGTGCTTTTTGTGATTTGGTGTGACTCAACTCCAGTAGGTTTTGATAAATTATAGTTCAAAATGTAAGGATATCTTGACGTTTAGGTCTGAAAGAGTTCTGCGGGAGTTCCGTTGGCATTTATCTTCAAATAATAGAGCAATCTGATTGACCATAAGTGCTTTTTTTCCCCATCAGCCACCTCGCTTCCTCAGGAGGGAAAAGATCCTGCGAAACCCACAGGGACTTTTGTCTGGCCGCAACATGAAGAGAAATGTGATGTTTTTTGGTGATGGTGATGTTTTTGTCAACATGAAACAGACAAGCACATTGGTGGACATCTTGAAACCTAGCAAACCCTTGTGAGTGGCACCACCCTGCCTCATGCAGTCTAGGAGGCTGTGCATCCTGGTTGGTGCCACCAGCCTGTGAGGAACAGGTCTCCCATGTGGACAACATCACTCATCCACCTCTCATGGGGGATTACATGAGCTGTTAAGCAGGAGGGAGTCCCAGACTCCTCCTCGGTCTGTTGACACCCAGACCAGGTTAGGGATAATTGTCCTGCCCAGTGCCTGTAGCCCTGGCCTGAGGGACTTTCCCTCCCTCCAACCTGGTGGGAGAGGGACCCCAGGGTGGCTCAGGCAACCACGGATGGAGACACAAGCTTGGTTCAGTGGGTGACTTTCAATAGATCACTGCAAGACAGCTGCTCTGCTACTTATGTAACCTGGGCCCAGAATCAGGTTGTAGATGAATGATTTAGCATCAGATCCCTCACTAAAGGTGAAGGAGACAGACCCCTTCAATCCACGCCCCTATCCCCAAGTGAGTAGCTCTACACGCAGGCCTAGGGGGCAGTAATTCCAGGTCAATGGAGGCTCCACGGCATTGTGGTAGTGTTGCAGGTTAAGAGAGATTCTAGCTTAAAGGTGTTCAGACATAATCACACAGATGGTAGCTTCACTTCATTGGCTCCTCAGCCAAGTATGTACACCAAATGTCTGATCCTGTAGTTCCTCTCATACTGAGCAGGATTACTACTGCAATAACAGTCAGTAGGGTAACATCAACCTGTCTCATAATGGTCTAAACCAGTGGTTCCCAACCTTTTGACTTTTGTGAAGCCCCACTTTACCACTATTGGAACCCGGGAACCCCCACTGAATCATTATTGGAATCTGGGGACCCCTCAACTGGGTCATTACTGAAGGTTAGGGACCTAATCTGTTAATATCAATTAATTTTCTGAGCAGCCGTGGATCCCCTGAGGAGGATTAGCGGATCCCCAGGAGTACCCGGAGCACAGGTTAGGAACCACTGGTCTAAACCATCAAATTCCTTATTAGTGGGTGAACAATCTAAAGCCTGGTGAATTCTGATTCACATTGATAGGAAGAACAGACATTGAAGAACCGAAAAGTGATGTTACTATGAACTCTTAACTGCCGTAAGCCAGTTAAACCTGTGGTAACTTTTCAGACACCTCCTTCTTGAAACCCCTAAAGACAGAAAGCTCATGAGCCCCTGCTGTCATAGTTTGTATTCATACTTAAGATCAAGATCAAGCAAGCTTTTGTCCTTCAGCTCTGTGGAAGGTTTCTGTCCTCACTGGGCTTGTCTGTGTTATTGCTTGAGGGTTCTACCACCGCAGTCAAACTCCTCATCTGCCACTATCCCCAGAGCATGTTGCTCCCTACAGGGCTTCACTCCTACCTCACTGGGTAAGTGAAAAAACAATAAGAGTAATGGTATCTCACTGGAGGTCCAAGGTCCAGCTTATCCTACATCTCTCATGTCTCTTCATGGTATCAGACTAGAGTCAAACTCAATTTGTTTTTCTTTCCCCCTTGATTCTGCCAAGCCTCTTCCCTTGGTTATGGTTTTGCTAGATAGTCGGTAAAGACTGTGGGAATCTCATTCATCCATTCATGCACATCACTAATGAGATGAAGAAGCATTTGGCAATTGCTGCACGCCCACGTGTTCAGGGTTATTATTGCTGCTCATCAGTGTCAAGTCAGTTTTGCTTCCAACAACACAAATATTGTTCCAAAGTACAACTACATTTCAAATTACCCACACAGAAACAGAAATCATATAATGGATAGTGAAAGTACACCCTTTAGTACTGCTCTAGAAATGTAATATTGTCTATTTCTTACCAAATACTGATGTCCGGTTTAGAGTAAGGTTTGATTAGCATAGAATTATATTACCTGTACTGATTATGTGTATGTAGTTTACAAATCATTTTAATGAATATTCTTTCCTGCAGTAAGCTTTTAAATTTTGTGTATTCTAACCTAAAATCACCCATAACTACCCCAACTAGATTCCTTTTCAAGAAGGAGACAAAGGAGAGGTTCTCCAAGTTAACAATCAAGAAAACAATTGAGACGTTGAAGCTTACAAGGGCTGCTGGCCCTGACAATGTACCAGTGATAATAATAAAAACAAATGCTGCATGGTGGACCAGTTTGTTTTTATATCCTGTTTCAGGAAATACTTTAGACTAGAAGATTTCCGGATAGCAGGAAGGGGGCGGTGATTAAACCTGTATCCAAAAAAGGCGAGTATGCCCTCCCAGGAAACTACTGGCAAATCAGCTTGTTGGATTTAAGTGGCAAGGTCTTCTCCGAAATCCTTTTGAGGATGTTAAAGGAGTGGGTAGAAGTAAATTCTATGATATCTCAGGAACAAAGTGGTTTTAAGAACCACTTGACGAGTGACCACTGCTTTTGCTCGTGGGCCATTGCAAAGAAATCCATAGAACAGGGCAGAGTATTTTATTGTTGTTTTGTTGATTTCAGTTCTGCATTTGATTCTGTCGATTGAGTATTGTTGTGGGAAGCATTAAAGAGATATGGGATCCCTAAAGACTTGCTCTCAATTTTGCAGGAACTCCACAGGGATAACTGGGTCCAAGTTGAAGTGAACAGTGGAGAATCCCTTTTTAAGAGAATTAACATGATAAATGGCCAGAGACAAGGGTGTCTACTGGCACCAACATTGTTCACTTAGTTTCTGGCTGATCTTCCTAGTTTCCTAAGTCGATCAAATATGTTTAGCCTAAAATTGAATGGTACACACATTGGTTGGCTCTTGAATTCTGACGACTTAGTGATTTTTGATATGACAGGAATCGAGCTTCAAAGAAAATGGGATATATTAGAGGATTACTGCAAGAAGAAGAAATTAAAAATGAATATGGAAAAGACTAAAGTGCTTCAGATAGGGAAACAGGAAAAGCATGATTTGGGTAATAAGTAAAGTTAAAATAGATAGAGTTAATAAATATAAATACCTAGGGGAATAGTTCTCTTATAACTTAGGTTGGAAGGATCACTTTGCCTCAACACAAGCCAAGGAGCTCTTGTTGGTAGGGGCATTAAAGAAATTTGACAACAGCTATGAGGGGGCACTCCATCTGACTAGTGTTGGTGGCCTGTTAGGCTACGATAAGGCCACAGTTTCAGTATGGTGCTGAGGTGGTCGGGATATGGGGTAAAAAGAGCTGGGACGGAAGCAATTACATTGTCTGCTTTTCCCGTATACCTGACGATTTACCTCTCTTCATCATATCAGTCGTGGCCCGCGTTCCACATTACCTGTTGTTATCTGTTCTGTTTGCCTGGTTATGATTTGAAGGAATGACGCTATGCGCAATAATGGACCTAATGCCCTGATGAAGGTGGCTGTCAATAAGGTGAATACTTTTAGAAGCGTAAGTCCACCAAAACGCGCGTCTGCAGGAACGAAGACTCAGAAACAGATGAAGTAATATCTCTCAATAGATGAACCGGATTAAGTCTCATCAGCATGAATTCAAATAGGGATCATGAGCATTGTTGTCTGAGATCATTACCATTAGGTCAGTTGCACAGACCTTGTTTGACTTTTATATTTAAGATGAGATAGAGATCAATTATACATTAATTTGCTTTTCCACTATGATATATATATATGACAATTATACCTGTTTTGAGAGAAGATTTTTGATTTATCAATTATGCTTTTTGAGATATGTAGTTATTTGTTATTTTTCTGTGATTGCGGTGTCTTGATGTTGTCTAAATGTTTGTTGTATGTCCTACGTGTTTTTAGTCCTATATGGTATTTGTCTCTTTATTTGTTGTGTGTTAGGATTTGATTTAGGGGGAGTTTTTTGTACAATCTTTGATTAAATATTTCGTATGAATTTGAAGATTTATGTATATTTATTTATGGTTTGATTATTAAAAAATTAAAAAATTAAAACACTTTATATATCATTTAAGGTTTTCTGTGTTAGATTAAGTTGTCTTCTCATATTTATAGGAGAGAGATATACCTTCTATTTATTGTCAAGAGAGCTGGGACCTTGAGGAAAGAGGGTGCCTAAAAAATCCTACTCTCTCTACCATCCTCTTCTATGGTGCAGGCAGTTAGAGTGGAAACGAGCCTGTAGGGGTAGACACATTTAGCACATGTGGAGATAATACAATTTGTGACACAAATAGATAGTGTAGAAACCTCTAAAATCTCCCTGTTATGTAAAAAAGGAGATATTGCAAAGCGAGCTATCCTGGGCCCGTGGAGTTAGAGGGAGGATCAAAATATGTGCCAGGAAATTAAAAATAAATATTGTAGAGGGCACCAACCCAATAGGAGTGAGTAAGGTGGAGCTGAAAAGAATAACAAGGCAGGTTTCAAGATATGAGGATTTCATTTACCTGAGGAAGAAGCAATCTGTCTCCCACTTGTTAAGTTCATGGATGAATGGTGAGACCTTTTCCTATCTGGAGAGACTTCAGAATATTAAGATGCATCAAAGTCTCTTGAGATTTAGATGTGGGTTAAATCAAGTTTTAATGTCAGGGAATCATGATTTCCTGCTAAATGAAGGGAAAATCTGTCAATGTGGCCCTAACGAAAAAGGGAATCAATGCATGTCCTTGTGGATTCCATTTTTACCCCAACGGAAGATCTTTTTTAAATCTATTTTTTTAAATACGGTATTTAGGATAGGGGGCAAGCAATGAAATCAATGGTTGAAATGGGATTTCTTGATGTGACGTGCAGTGGCGTGATTTTTATTTTCTGCTGACACTTTTTTACAGTCAAGCTGAGATAACTTAATGAGCCCAAAAGGAGCTTGTCTTTTAATGCCCAATGATGTTTTAGAATATTTAGATTTTATCTTGAACGAACAGTGTTTTATTGTATTTTATGCCTGTGTTTTATTTTAATTGTTTGAACCGGATTTTATTGTGTCATTGTGTTTGAAAAATTTGTTTAAAAGGCTAAGTTGTAAATAAACATATGTTTGAATGACTGACTGACACCCGAAACTACATGAGCAAACCCTAACCTAACACACGTTAACATTTAATTAAGTTCCAATACTATTTTCAACATCACACTCTATATATTATTATCAAACTTTATAACATTGTGTAAATTCCCCTTAAATTTCTAAATTTATATGTTTTAACATTTCTAACATTAACTTTTCAGATGAAACATAACTCACAAATTCAGCATACATTTATTGAGCTTTGCTAATTTATGACTTGTCCATCAATACTTGTCACATTTTTTAGGTGTCCACCACAGTAACAAGGCATACCATTCTCTTAAGGAGGAATGACATTTGTAGCCCTAGATGAGTTAGCGCAGCATCATTACATTGAGGCCACATTCTCTGATAGCCTGTGATGAAACCATGAGATTTCACATTTCAACTTTTTTTGTGAGAGTTTTGATTTCTTGAGATAGTTCACTGTAATAATTGACTTTACTTTCATAGGTTGCTCAAAGGAATTCTGTCAGTTTTCATAATGGATTGAACCATCAGACAGCACAGCAGCAGCACCTTTGGTGTACACTACATCAGGTTTTATTAATTTTCCTTGACTATTCTTTAAATGTGGTTCTACCTGCACATTATGACCCTGGCGGTTAGACCACCAGGGTGCCGCCATCCAGTATTCAGATGGGTTGACAGTGGCGGAGCTTGGAATCAGCCATTACGACCTTGTTCTGTGCCAGCCTTTTCCTGGTGGCTTCACCGCCATGAAAATGCTGGAGGAAAACAGGTGCAGGGGGCCACAGGGGGTCCCGTGCACTGCCATGCACTTGGCATGGGCAATGCTGCGCCCCCCCCCCTGCCCAGCACCATCGCAATGTTCACTGTCTGTAGTGCAGACAGTGAACATTGTGAGGTTGCTAGTGCACCTTGCAGCAGCAGCATTGCCGCTGGCTCGATTAAGAGCCAGCGACAATGCTGCCGCCAGTTTCCCACTGGGCTGGCAGGTGGAATCCCCGGTTTCCACCTGCCAGCCAAGCGGGAAACTTGTAATCGGTCCAGCGAGGAGGTAGCTAGTGTGGTGGCAACCTCCCTTTCGGAGCCCTAATCAGGCCCTGAGTCTTACAAAATGCGCTTGAGAGAGCCCTCAAATCCTATAAACCCCTCATGTCTCTACTTTCAGTGAGTAAGAGGGCCTGTCTCTAGAATGGTGTCCCAAAAAATTAATTATTTGCAAGCAATCCACCAGTGCGTCTCTCACCACATCTACCAATGACCAAAAACATGGGAACATGAAAGCCATTGATAGAAATGGGGAAAGTAGAATGGGGTAAGAGAGAAAAAAAACACTGTACTCAACCAATTTGACTCACCATTTCTATTATTCTAGGATGTATGCAGGATGTATAGGATTTGGAAAAGGCGAAAATGTTTTTTGGGAAACTTGCTTCACAGGTTTCTGCAAGTAACAGTAATAGTGAATGGATATTCCTTTGTAATATTTTTGCTTATTTGTCTGTATTGATTTATGGTCTCCACTAGTGTAACCGTACTAGAAAGACATAAAGTGCACTATATAGATAACTAGGTGTATGCAGTGTCTAAGAGACGAGAAAGATAAAGCATAGAGACAAGTTGGAGGCAAAAGAAGTAACAGTGCCAAACAAGTAAGAAGCAAAAGAAGGAACACAAGTAGGCATATGGAATAAAGGTAGTTGAGGTGCAGAAGGGAATAATAGGTTTTTGGATGTTTCCTGAAAGTGAGTAAGTTGGGTTTGGTTCCTATGGATGGAGGATAGAAGTTCCAGAGACTGGTCCAAGAAAATGACTGTTTAGTGCCAGAGATGGTAAGAAGATCTGTGAGGTAAAGAAGGGTCTTGAGATGAATGGCCTTGTTCATGAGGCATCCATTTTGGAATTATATGGGGAGTCAATGGAGGTCCCTTAACACTGGAATCATCTGGTCTTATTTCCTGGAGGAGGAGGAGGCAAGACGAGCAGTTGCATGGAAAACTACCTTGATGGGGATGAGAGAAGACAGTGAAAGTCCTGCAAGAACTGCATTGCCTTATTCAAGGCAGGTGATGATTAGTATGTGGGACTCACTTCTTAGTTGTTTGGGGGCTCATAGATGCCTTTTCTTCTTCAGAGTGCCAAGGAAGTAATTAGCTGACCACATTAGCATGTTGATGAACAGGATTAAGGTCATGGAAATGTCAATGATGAAGCCTAGGGATTTACCATTTGGTAGGTCGACTGGAGGCAAGTTGTTGAAACAGAGCCCATTTAGTAGGGTTATGCCCCATTTGCTATTGGCTTCTGGGTGAGATGAACAAGAATTCAGACTTTTGAGTGTTAAGGAGGAGGAAGTTGATTGATATTCAATGTTGCATTATTTAGAACCAGGCCTTCAATGTGCAGATGCCCTTGGGCATGATGCCAACCTCTATAACTGAGTATAATCAGTGTACTAATGTATATATATATTAAACTCTTCTAATATAACTGACAGTTGCTCAAAATAGAGATTCAATATTATTTGGGTTATGATACATCCTGAGGTATTTTCACAGGTGGTAACACTTTTGAAGAAAAGATGAGAACCAGTTTAGAGCTTGATTGCAAATGTCCATTCTGTATTCAATCAATTTTATTAATCTGGCATGGTCCACAGTGTTGAACACTACTGACAGATCCAGCAAAACCAGAAGGAAGGAGTCACCATTGTTGATGATGCAAAAGATGTAGTCAGGCACCTTAGGGGTAGCTGTCTTGTGCTGAAACCAGATCTTGGTGTGTAGTGACGAGATTCTCACTGATATATTTGGGTAAGTTTGTGAAGATAAAACGTCAAATGGCTTTGCCAAGCAGAGGGAGGTTTGTGCTCCACTGTAAGTGAAGAATGTCTGTATTCATATCAGGCTTTTTTTTAGGATGTTGTGAAAGGAAATAGTTTATAAACCAAGCTATGTCAATCTCTGAACTTGGATTTCTAAAAACTCAGGGGGTCATTACAACCCTGGCGGACGGTGTTAAAGCTGCGGTAATACCGCAAACAGTCCGGCGGACAAAAAAAGGGAATTATGACCCTGGCGGAAACCGCCAACAAAGACAGCCACTTTAACACACCGACCGCCACGGCGGTGCAAACAAGCAGCGTGGCGGTCACCGCCAACAGACAGGTGGAAGACAATGTACCGCCCACAGTATTACAACCCACCAATCCGCCACCTTTTCCGGGGCGGATTCACCGTGGATAAAAACACGGCGGAAACAGCTTTTGCTATGGAAAAACGCTCACCTGAACACATCCCACGAGGAACGACGACTCCATGGAGCCGGAACTCCAAATACTCCCTGCCCTTGAGTTTCTGCTCCTCTACGAGCAACAGCTACGTAGGCGCCGAAGACAACGGTGAGTACTGCACCTACGACACGGGGACATGGCAAAAGTTAGGGGGACACCCACCAAACACCCCCACCCTCGCATATTACAACATACACAACAATGCATTCACAAAAATCACAGTAACAACCCACAATCCACCCGGAAGAATGAAAAGACAATGCGAAATTCGGTCAAACCTTGTAATGTGGCAATATACATGTCATACAAAAATATTCAGATATATCTTTGAAAATCAGTCATAAATATATACAATACCAGAAGTGGTGCATATATGTAAATCACAATGTCCGTGCACCAACAGTCCAAAAATGCATGGTCGAGGCCCACAAAGGATACCTGACCAAAATCGGAGAGAACACTGCCGGGGCATCAGATTGAAATACTACAGGCACCTCAGGGGGAAGGGAAGGGAGGGCACCTCAGCCGGATGACTGCAAAGCCAGATCCAGGACGGGGCTCCATGCCCATTGATGTATCCTGGGGAGTGCAAAGCCACAGTCTCTCAAGTCTCTACACTGGGTGGCTTGCCCACTGTGCCATCCTGGGGAGTGCAAAGCCACAGTCTCACAAGTCTCTATAGTGGGTGGCTTGCCCACTGTGCCATCCTGGGGAGTGCAAAGCCACAGTCTCACAAGTCTCTACAGTGGGTGGCTTGTCCACTGTTCAATCCTGGGGAGTGCAAAGCCACAGTCTCTCAAGTAGACGCAGGTCTCTACTGGTACTGGGGTGGACTGGTACCCAGACTGGATGAGTCTCCCCGTGAAAGTTCCTGTCCTGTCACTGTCCCAGCTGCACATGGGATAAGGATGCCTGATGTGGCGGGCCATTCATTCCTACCCGGTGCTTGCCCTGTTCAGCGGTGCTTTGCCATGGCGGTCTTTGCCCTGTTCAGCGGTGCCTTGACATGGCGGCTCAAGACTGTTCAGCGGTGCCTTGCCATGACGGTCTTTGCCCTGTTCAGCGGTGCTTTGCCATGGAGGTCTTTGCCCTGTTCAGCGGTGCTTTGCCATGGCGGCTCTGGACTGTTCAGCGGTGCTTTGCCACGGCGGTCTTTGCCCTGTTCAGCGGTGCTTTGCCATGGCGGTCTTTGCCCTGTTCAGCTGTGCCTTGACATGGCGGTTCTGGACTGTTCAGCGGTGCCTTGCCATGGCGGTCTTTGCCCTGTTCAGCGGTGCTTTGCCATGGCGGTCTTTGCCCTGTTCAGCGGTGCTTTGCCATGACGGTCTTTGCCCTGTTCAGCGGTGCTTTGCCATGGCGGTCTTTGCCCTGTTCAGTGGTGCCTTGCCATGGCGGTCTTTGCCCTGTTCAGCGGTGCTTTGACATGGCGGTTCTGATACGGACATTGGTGTGTGGCATGACGTTCTCTACACGGGGCATTGGTGTGTGGCATGACGTTCCCTACACTGGGCATTGGTGTGTGGCATGACGTTCCATCATTGCCCAGCAGGGCTGTGGCAGCCGGGGCCCTCCAGGGCACTGACTCCGGCGGTGGCGGTGGTCTCCTGACCAGTGATGATACTTGGGCCCTCCTGGGCTGTGACTCCGGCGGTGGTCTCCTGACCAGTGACGATACTTTGGCCCTCCTGGGCACTGACTCCGGCAGTGGCGGTGGTCTCCTGACCAGTGACGATACTTGGGCCCTCCTGGGCTGTGACTCCGGCGGTGGTCTCTGGACCAGTGACGATACTTGGGCCCTCCTGGGCTGTGACTCCGGCGGTGGTCTCCTGACCAGTGACGATACTCGGGCCCTCCTGGGCTGTGACTCTGGCGGTGGTCTCTGGACCAGTGACGATACTTGGGCCCTCCTGGGCTGTGACTCCGGCGGTGGTCTCCTGACCAGTGACGATACTCGGGCCCTCCTGGGCTGTGACTCCGGCGGTGGTCTCTGGACCAGTGACGATACTCGGGCCCTCCTGGGCTGTGACTCCGGCGATGTTCTCCTGACTAGTGATGATACTCGGGCCCTCCTGGGCTGTGACTCCGGCGGTGGTCTCTGGACCAGTGACGATACTTGGGCCCTCCTGGGCTGTGACTCCGGCGGTGGTCTCCTGACCAGTGACGATACTCGGGCCCTCCTGGGCTGTGACTCTGGCGGTGGACTCTGGACCAGTGACGATACTTGGGCCCTCCTGGGCTGTGACTCTGGCGGTGGTCTCTGGACCAGTGACAACGGTGCTGGCGGTTGTGTGTCGACCGCCGGAAATGATGGCGCACTTCTCCGCCGTGACACTCACAACAGGCTGGGCAGACTTCCTCAGTCCCTTCCCCACCTTTGGTAGAGTCACAGCTGACTCTCCAATCCCCTTGGAAGTTGTTTTCCCACCAGGAGTCTTAACACGGTCCCGTCGTCCACTCTCCAATTTCAGAGCCTTTACAGGGGGTGGGCTGCCAGTGCCTTGGCTCCGGGTCCTACTGCCTGCCCTGGTGGCCGGTGCACTCCACAAACCTTGAACAGGCACCACTGGTATTGGAGGCTTTTTGGCTGAGGCGCTACGACGGGACTGATGAATTGGAGGGGGTGGGGTGGGGGCAAAAAGGTCAACGTTACAGAGGGACAGTTTCTGACGAACACTGGGATGGGTAGCTGGAGGGGGTCTGGGAGTGGAGGAAGAGGAGGTGGTTGTAGGAGGTGTCACTTTAGGTGTTTTGGGTGCAGGTGCAGGTACTGGAGGGTGTCGTGAGGTGGATGGATGTTGGGTGAGTGATTGCCGGCGTTTGTGTACTTTGGGAGGGGGCGTCACAGACACACTGGGAGAGGACACAGGGGACGTGTAAATGGCAGTGGGGGTGGTGAGTGCAGGTGAGCGGCGTGTGGTGCTGGGTGTCCTTGTGCGATTCATGGTGCCTGTAGATGTGGTGCATGCAGGTGTGTGTGTAGACGAGACTGGGAGTGAGGAGGGAGAAGGGGAGGGAGGAGGGAGAAGAGGAGGAGGGGGACACAGTGGAGGCAGTGGATGTTGCTGTGTCTGTACGTGGATGAGGCTTGCGAGAGTGCCTGTGGTGTGTGTGGTGCCTATGTTTGCTTGAGCTACTTGTGTGTGTTGACTTGTGTGCATGCTGGTCTGTAGGTGTGCTTGGGATGGGCTGGGGTACAGGAGATTGGGTCTGGGTGGAGGAAGTTGGAGGGGGGAGGCTAGACACAGGGACAATGGCTGCCATCAGTGCTGAGGCCAGAGATTGCAGGGTTCGCTGAAGGACAGCCTGACCAGAATGAATGCCCTCCAGGAATGCATTACCGTGTTGCAACTCTCGTTCTACACCCTGGATGGCATTCACAATGGTAGACTGCCCAACAGTGAGTGACCTGAGGAGGTCAATGGCCTCCTCACTGAGGGCAGCAGGGGTGACTGGGGCAGGGCCTGAGGTGCCTGGGGCGAAGGTGATGCCCACCCTCCTGGGTGAGCGGGCACGGGGCAAACGCTGAGGGGCTGCTGGGAGGGCGGTGCTGGTAGGGGAGGTGGCGGCTGTACCTGTAGAGGTGGGGGGCACAGATGGTGCCGCCACCACAAGGGAGCTCCCATCGGCGGATGAGTCCGTGTCGCTGCTTGGTGATCCGGTGGCCGACGTGAAGCTCCCCTCGCCCTCCGTCCCACTGGCGCATTCAGAGTCCGTGGTGTGGCCCTCCATGGCCATGTGGGATGCAGCTCCCTCATGCTCCGGTGCCACTGTACCTCCGCCTGTTGATGCTGATGTCCAAAAGGACAGGGAGAGCAGAAAAAGGAGGGGAGACAGAAGAAAGAGAGTTTTAGTGCATGGATTCCCGCTACCGTTGGCGGACAAGACAGACGCAGCAGCCCCCTGCATTACGCCGTGCTCCTGCCCTCTGCACATGCAATTTCTGGGATATGGCTTACATGGCAATGGTGAACATCTGCGCACATGTATGCCACAGGGACCACTGTACCATGACTTGGCACTCTGCTGAGGTGGGGTAGAGTGCCACATGGCCTACATTACGGAGGGGCCTTGCCTACCTAACTCGCCCTGGCCTAGGGACACCCACAGCCCACCTCCCCCACCCAGACACCTCCACTGCACGCAAAGTCAGCAGAATGATGTTGTACTCACCCCCTTGTGTCTGCTGTGATGCCCTCAAGCGCCCATCCAACTCCGGGTAGGCTACCGCCAGGATCCGGAACATCAGGGGGGTCATGGTGCGACGGGCACCCCTCCCACGTTGGGAGGCCATCCCCAGCTGAGCCTCCGCCGTCTTCTTGCTGCAGCGGCGAATGTCCTCCCATCTCTTACGGCAGTGGGTGCCCCGTCTCTGGTGGGCCCCAAGGGTCCGGACCTCCTAGGCGATGGCACGCCATATGTCCCTCTTCTAGTGGGCGCTGACCTACATGACATGCACAAGGGAAGAGGAACAGTCATTACCAACTGCATCGTCGTTGTGAGTGGCCCCCTCCCTACTCTGGCCATGTGGCCCTTTCATTCCCATGCATTGTTGTTCTATGAACTCTGCCCCCTTCCCTCTTCCAACCAGCCCTCTCCACCCAGGCCTACCCCATACAACGTGCTCCCTGTGTACTAACCTGTTGGTCTGGAGGACCGTAGAGTAGCGTGTACTGGGGGAGGACCCCGTCTACCAGTTTCTCCAACTCCTGTGCAGTGAAGGCAGGGGCACTTTCCCCAGACGCAGCAGCCATCGTCGCTTCCAGACCGAGGTCACAGCAGCACTAGCAGTGTAGGTCCTCTCCTGTCGAAGGTCAGGTATCTAGTGATTGAACAGATAGAAAATGGCGGTCACACCCGCGGCGGTGCGCATCATCACCGCCAGCGCACCTGTTCATTGGCTCCTGGGACCCATAGGGTCCAATGTTAACCAATGCAGAATTGCGCCGCGGTCTACGACCGCCTACCGCGACGGTGTGCAACGCCAGCGCAGTTACCCCACAATCCCATTGTCCCAGTTTAGAGGTCAGGCAGCCGCCATTTCAGGGCCCACATGGCTTCAGTTACCTCTGCGTCACACATAGCTAGGCCTACACTCAACACACATACAGGAAGGGTTTCGTGAATAGTGTAGTCTTGTGTGTAACTGTGGGTACATACCTGGAGGAATTATGATTGGTTCTTCGCTATTGTCCTTCGTAGACACCGTCAGCTGGGACATATGAGAAGATGGCGGAATCCTCCGGTGTACCGACCGCTGGTGGACCTGTTGACAATGGAAGAGAGACATGTCATCGTCACCTACCGGTTTGACCGTGCCACAATCCAGGAACTATGTACCCAGTTGGAGCCTGACCTGATGTCACCAATCCGCCATCCGACTGGAATCCCCCCTGACGTGTAGGTGCTGTCAGTGCTCCATTTCCTTGCAAGTGGGTCTTTTCAGACAACAGTGGCCATAGCATCAGGGATGTCCAAGCCTATGTTTTCCAACGTGTTGTCCAGAGTGTTGTCTGCCCTGCTGAAACACATAAGGAGATACATCATTTTCCCGGAGGTGGAGGATTTGCCTACAGTGAAAGGTGACTTCTATGCCCTTGGACATATCCCCAACGTCATAGGTGCCATTGATGTACAGGAACAGGAAGAGTTATCATTCAATGAATGTCCAGATGGTCTGTTTGGCAGACCAGTACATCTCGCAGGTAAATGCTATGTTCACTGGCTCAGTGCATGACGCCTACATCCTGCGGAATAACAGCATCCCTGATATGATGGGTCAACTCCAGAGGCACCGTGTACGGCTATTGGGGGACTCTGGTTACCCCAACCTTTCCTGCTTATTGACCCCAGTGAGGAATCCCAGGACCAGGGCAGAGGAACGCTACAATGAGGCCCATGGGCGGACTAGGAGGGTGATCGAACGCACCTTCGGTCTCCTGAAGGCCAGGTTCAGGTGCCTCCATATGACAGGTGGATCCCTATTCTACTCACCGAAGAAGGTGTGCGAGATCATCATCGCCTGCTCCATGCTCCATAATTTGGCTTAGCGATGCCAGGTGCCTTTTCTGCAGGAGGATGATCCAGATGACGGTGTTGTAGCAGCTGTGGAGTCTGTGGAGCCTGTGGACAGTGATGAGGATGAAGCTGAGGAAGAAGACAACGACAACAGGGAGTCAGTCATACAGCAATATTTCCAGTGAGACACAGGTGAGAAAATTTTCATTTTTAGCATTACCTTAACTTTCACACGTCTACCTCTGTCCTGTTTCTCGATTTAAATCACTATTTGGTAACTGAGTTGTACCCTTCCATTACGGTTTCACAGGTGTGGTTACCTACGTGTCAACTGCTTGCATCCTTCAAGGGCTTGTGATGTGTGACATAGGTATGTTAGCATTACAATGGTAAACCCTTTATGACACTGTCATTGATAATACATATTTTCTAAATCACAGACTGACTCCAGATTGTTTTGTGTTTCAAGGGTGTTTATTGAAGTGCTCTGAAATGTGAGGGGTTTGTAAAATGGTGAGGGGTGATGGCGGAGGAATGTCCATGGCAGAGTCCAGTCTATTAGTCTCACAGGAGCACTGCCCATCTGGGCATAGGAAGAGGAGCTGGGGCAGTTTAAGTATGGACAGGGTAACAAAGTGGGACAGTGGGATGACAATCAGGGTGGTCTCATTTCCTGGCGGGGGTCTTGCCCTCTTGCTCTGTCCTGTTCGTGGATCTCAGGGACCGCTTGCGTGGTGGTTGTCCGTCTGCGGGGGTGGGGTGCTGGTGTGTTGGTCCTGTGGCAGGGCGTCCTGTCCACTAGCGCCGGCGGAGGTGGTGGGCATTTCATCGTCCATGCTAGTGTCAGGGGCCCCTTGGAGTGCCACGGTGTCCCTCAAGGTCTGCTGTATGTCCTTCAGCACCCCTACGATGGTGCCCAGGGTGGAGCTGATGGTCCTGAGCTCCTCCCTGAACCCCAAATACAGTTCGTCCTGCAGGCGCAGGGTCTCCTGCAACTTGTCCAGGACCGTGGCCATCGACTCCTGGGAGTGGTGGTATGCTCCCATGATGGAGGATAGTGCCTCGTGGAGAGTGGGTTCCCTTGGCCTGTCCCCCCCTGTCGCACAGCAGCCCTCCCAGTTCCCCCGTGTTCCTGTGCCTCCGTCCCATGGACTGTGTGCCCACTACCACTGCCCCCAGGTCCCTGTTGTTGTTGGGGTGGCGGGTTAGCCTGGGTTCCCTGTAGTGGTGGACACATTGCTGATTGACCTGTCCTGGGTAGGGAGGTTTGGGCCCGCTGGGTGGGTGCTGTGCTGGTGTTACCAGAGGGTGGAAGGTCGGTGTTGGACTGTGCCTGTGCAAGGGGAACCGACTGTCCCGAGGCCCCCGATCAGCCGGGCTGGTCATCAGGATCTAGTAGGGCAGAGCTGCTCTCGTCACTGTGGGCCTCTTCTGGGGGTGGAGTGGTGTTGTCTGGTCCCTCTGGTGTGGTGACGGTCCTCCGAGTTCCTGCAGGGGCATAAGAGCATGATTATTGCAGGTGTGTGTGTAATGGTGTGCAATGGGTAGGTGTTTGTGTACCCCAGTGCAAGCATTCCTGTGTGTGGGTTTGTGTGATGATGGTTGGGGGGGTGTTCTGGGTATGTGCAGTGGGCATGCTTTAGTGAGGGGTGTCCATGCTTAATTGTGTCATGCAGGGGTTGGTGTTGGGATGTGTGGTTTGTGTTATGGGTAGATTAGTGAGGATTTGGAGTGATAGGGGAGGGTGTGAGGGTGGGGATGTGTGATAGCATGCAGGTAGGGTGGGGGATATGATAGTTATGATGTGAATTACCAGTGTCCCATCCTCCACCGACTCCTCCGAGGCCCTCTGGATGCATGATGGTCAAGACTTGCTCCTCCCATGTTGTTAGTTGTGGGGGAGGAGGTGGGGTCCGCCGCCAGTCCGCTATACTGCGATGTTGTGCCTGGAGACCGTTGAACTCACCTTCCCCCGTAGGTCGTTCCACCTCTTCCTGATGTCCTCCCTATTTCTTGGGTGCTGTCCCACAGCGTTGACCCTGTCCACTATTCTGCGCCATAGCTCCATCTTCCTGGCTATTGATGTGTGCTGTACCTGTGAGCCAAATAGCTGTGGCTCTACCCGTACGATTTCCTCCACCATGACCCTCAGCTCCTCCTCGGAGAAGCGGGGGTGTCTTTGGCGTGCCATGGGGTGGTGTAGGTGATGTGTGGTGTGGTATATGTGGTGATGAGTGTGGTGAGTGTAGTGGTGTGTGGTGTTTTGTGCGTGGATGTTGTGTGGGTGATGGTGTTGTGTGCCTCTGTGTGATGGAGTTGTCTATTCTGTGCTCTCTCTCTGGCCTTCTTTCTGAATTTGTTGTCGTAGGGGTTTGAGGGTGATGTAGGTGTGTGTTTTATATTGTGTTGGGTGTGTGGGAGTGGTGTTTGTATGTGTATCAGGTGTGTGTATTTTGAATTGTCCAATGTGGCGGTGTTTTGGAGATGTGTGTGTATTTTGAGCACGGCGGTGTGTACCGCCAATGGAATACCGCGGTTGAAAGACCGCCGCGTGGATTCGTGTGTCGTAATAGCATGGGCGTGTTTCTGTTGGCGTGGAAGTGGAGGATTTGTTTCCGCCAGTTTATCACTGACCTTTGGTGTGGCGGTGTTGTGTGGGTGTCTGAATTTCGGCGGATTCCAAGATGTGGGTCATAATAGCTGTGGCGGAATACCGCCGCCGCGGTGTATTGGCGGTCTTCTGCACGGCGGTAAGCGCCTTTTACCGCCAATGTTGTAATGACCCCCATAATCTTCGATGAATGTATACCTGAAATAGGTGTTTGCAAACACGTCTCCCTATGACTCGACTAACTACTTCAAGCTTCGTCACTATGCATTTTTTGCGGAATGTGAGTTATAGTTTCTACTTGGCTTGTGTAGCACTGTAAGATAATCAGAAATGTTGATATTTCTTAGTCTTTGCAATTTTTGTATGGTAACTAGAACTTTAGTACCTTTTATTTTGAAGCTCATGCATAGTATGAGCAACATTGTCCAACCCTGAAATCATTCCTGTTCCATCATGGGATACCTTTAGTATAGGTAACAGCCTTCATTCTTTAAAGAGTTATATAAATGTTCAAAAATAGTTCAAAGTTCGTTTCCATCAAAAATACAACTCTGAAATATTTCTCTCTAATCTCAAAGTTGTTTAATACAAATCCATTTGAAAACAAGAGATTTTTGCCAAAATAAATCTAGAACCACATAGCATAGTTCTGACTATAGCAACACAACTGTGTAGCAAGGATTCGGTGGGCCACGATCAAGGTGTTCTACCTAGATATCCAAGAGGGCCACTTTTTCTCCAGTCTACATATAGTTCATGGCCTACTTTGAATTGTAGTTTAGTGGGGGTGCCACGTCACATAGTGCATTCTCTGTGCATGGGAATTATCAGTGTAGACAGCACCAACATTCTGCGATGAACGTGAGCCTATTCTCCCCTGAAAACAACTTACTGTGAGCAAGTTTGAAGTATTGCCCTGTTCTCTTCCAGTTCCAAGCGCTAAACAATGCCTTGGACCCTGCTTCATGGCAGACTCTAGATTATGGTTTACACAGGATATCTAAAAAAAATCCAACAGGAAATAAACTTGATAAAGAAGTTAATTTATTTAGGAAATAGGATTACACGCAACCATCTTGTTTCAGATCTGTGAGGAAAACGTAGCAAGTGCAACACATCTGGTTGCATGGCAAAAGCGTTTCTTCACTGAACATTTGTGGAAAAATAGCACATCAAGGCCCTCATTACAACCCTGGCGGTCGGTGTTAAAGCGGCCGTAACACCGCCAACAGGCCGGTGGTAAATAAAATGAGATCACGACCACGGCGGAAACCGCCAACATAGACAGACACTTTAACAATCTGACCGCCACGGCGGTAGCAACAAACACCGCGGTGGCCACTGCCAACAGACAGGCGGAAGACAATGTACCGCACACACTATTATGAGAGGCCAATCCACCAGCTTTTCTGGGTCGGTACCAATGCCATCAAAAGCACAGCGGAAACAGTACATCGAAGGGGAACCTCTCACCTTTCCACGAAGAACCAAGACGCCATGGAGCCTGAATTGCAGATCCTCCCCATGTTGGTGTATCTTCTGATACACCAGGAAGGGGAAAGGAGGCAGCAGCGACGACGATGGTGAGTACTGCCCCTAGCACACGGGGAGGGGAGGAGGGAAAAGAGAGTGACACACACACGTGGCATGAAACACCCCCACCCCCACCCTCACCCACAAAAACATACACACAAACACATCCAACAACAATACTGATACACCCCGTCACCCCCTAGAAAAACACAAGGACAAAAGGAAATGAATCTAACCGGTGTTATATTGGAACATTCAGATATGGCAAGAGAAAATCAAATAATCAGCATATACAAAAGTTCACATTATATACACAAGGCCGTACACTGTCCCTTGTAAATGTTCATGGACCAGTGGACACCTGCCTCAAAACGGAGAGAACACTGCAGGGGCATCAGGAAAAAAAAAACACGGGCATCTCAGCCAGAAGATGGTACGACGCCACTGCCCCTTGAGGGGCCTCCATGCCCACTGCTTGGTCCTGGGGAGTGCAAAGCCACAGTCTCTCAAGTGGGTGGTTTGCCCACTGCTTGGTCCTGGGGAGTGCAAAGCTACAGTCTCTCAAGTCGGTGGTTTGCCCACTGCTTGCTCCTGGGGAGTACAAAGCCACAGTCTGTCACGTCGGTGACATGTTCCACTGGTTCGGGAGGGGACATTGTGCCAAGAGTGATTCATACTGCCAAGAATAGGGGGAGTGGATGTATCTCTCCACTGGTTCTGGAGGGGGCATTGTGCCCAGAGTGCTTCACCCTGCCTAGGATGGGGGAGTGGATGCATCTCTCCACTGGTTCTGGAGGGTGCATTGTGCCCTGAGTGCTTCATCCCGCCAAGGATAGGGGGAGTGGATGCATCTCTCCACTGGTTCTGGAGGGGGCATTGTGCCCAGTGATGCTGCACCTGGGGTGTGGCAGTTAACCTCCTATCACCTGGGTGTCTAAGCCACGAGATGTACATGGAACAGGTAGCATGATACTCCATGGAGGCAGAGCCACACTCCATCCTGCGGCGACTTGGCTGCCAACTGCTGATCGTGCTAGTGCTGGTGCCTCAAGTGGCGTGTCCAGGGTCCAGGGTGCCACCTGCGGCCTCGGACGTCTGCCCACTGGTGATGCTGCTGACATCTGATATAGTGGTACTGGCTGGGCACGTGGCGGTGCAGATGGTGGTGCAGGCTGCGGGGCTTGCTGCGGCGGATATGCTGCCAGTGCTGGCCATGGTGCAGGTGTCTGTTGTGGTGGAGGGAGACACCATACTGTCTCTGGAGGCCTCGGATGGCTGATCCCAGGGGAAGATGCTGCAGACTGACGTTGTGGCATCGGCGGTGCAGGTGGGGGTTGTTGCGGCGGTGGTGACTGTGGTACAGGTCGTTGGCATCCCGGTGGAAATGGTGGTCACCAGCCCCTCATCAGGAGGCATCGTGCCCTGAGGTGACTTGTGCTTTGTCTTGTGTCCCTTCCCCACCCTGGCAGTCTCTGCCAGGACCTTGGCACTGTCCTCTCTGTGTTTGGCTGAGGCCTTGCTGGGTGGGTGGTGCGACTTTCCCCTGCTGGGAGCCGGCCCCTTTTTGACCTTGGCAGGTGGCGGAATTTGTTGGTCCTTCACATCTGTAGGTGGCACACTGGCAGCTCTGATGGGTGCCCCCTTCGATCCACCTGGACTTGCACAGATCACAGCAGACGTAGATGTGGTGGCTGAGGTGCTGGGCTGGGATCTAGACATCCTGGCCCTAGGGGACAGACGGGGGGAGGTGTAGGGAAGAGGTTATATTTAGCTAGGAAAAGTTTTTTAGACACACTGGGACGGGAAGATGGAGGGGGTGTGGGAGTGGAGGAAGAGGTAGTGGTTGTAGGAGGTGTAAGTCTGCTGAGTTTGGGTGAAGGCGCATGGGCTGGAAGCTGTTG
Organism: Pleurodeles waltl; assembly: GCF_031143425.1. Taxonomy (NCBI): domain Eukaryota; kingdom Metazoa; phylum Chordata; class Amphibia; order Caudata; family Salamandridae; genus Pleurodeles; species Pleurodeles waltl. The sequence goes on along the minus strand of NC_090445.1, from coordinate 1,501,479,838 downwards.
TGAGGTGGATGGCTGTTGAGTGGGTGTGTGCCTGCATTTGTGTACTTTGGGAGGAGGGCTCACAGACACACTGGGAGAGGGCACAGGGGACGTGTGAATGGTAGTGGGGGTTGTGATTGCATGTGAGCGGTGTGTTGTGATGGGCGTGCTGGTGATGGAGGCAGTGGCTGATGATGTAGTGTATGCAGGTGTGAGTGGAGACGAGACTGGGAGGGAGGTGGAGGACGTGGAGGAGGTGGACACAGTGGAGGAAGTGGATGTTGGTATGTGTGCATGGGTATGGTGCTTGTGTGAGTGCCTGTGGGATGTGTGGTGCTTATGTTTTTCTGAGCCACTTTTGTCTGTTGATGTGTGTGCATGCTGATCTGAAGGTGTGCTTGGAATAGGCTGAGATAGAGGGGATTGGGTCGGGGTAGTGGAAGTTAGAGGGGGAGGCTAGACACAGGGACAATGTCTGCCATCAGTGCTGAGGCCAGAGCCTGAAATGCTCTGAAATGCTCTCTGTTGGGCCGCCACGCCAGAATGAATGCCCTCCAGGTATGGATTTGTTTGCTGCAAATGCCTCTCGACACCCAGGATGGCATTCAGAAAGGTTGACTGCCCAACAGTGAGGGGTCTCAGGAGGTCAATAGCCTCCTCACTGAGGGCAGCAGGGCTGACTGGGGCAGGGCCTGAGGTGCCTGGGGCGAAGGAGATGCCCACCCTCCTGGGTGAACGGGCATGGGAAAAACGCTGAGGGGCTGCTGGTATGGCGATGCTGGTAAGGGGGGGTGGCAGCTGTACCTGTAGTTGGGCTGGGCACAGAGGTGTCCGCCACCACCATGAAGCTTCCATCAGAGGAGGAGTGGCTGTTGCTGGTATCCCCTCCTGTCTCCGTCGCGGAGCTCCCCTCCCCCTCCGTCCCACTGGTGCCTTCACCCTCCGTGGATTCACCCTCATGGACCTTGTGGGATGCAGCTCCCTCTGTCGCTGGTGCCTCTGCTCCTCCGCCAGATGATGCTAATGCACACAAGGACAGGGTGACAAAACAAGAAGGGGGGAAAGACAGAGGACACACATGGTCAATGCCAGCAATACCACTACCGTTGGCGTACACAACACACACTGAGCTTCCTTATGCACTAGGCCTTACCCAACCAGTCACTATGGTAGTCACCAGCCCATGGGGTACAATGCCTAACGCCAGCACATGCACACCTAACACTCACAGGACCCTGCACACTAGTAGCTGCCCAACTGTACCATTGGGGTAGGGGTGCTTCTGAGCCTGCAAACAAGGGACATACCCATGCATGACCGCCCTGGCCTAGGGGCACCCACAGCCCCACACCCAGCTAGTTCCTAAACCGCGCAGAGTCAGCTTTATGACATTGTACTCACCCCCCTTGTGGCTGCTGTGATGCCCTCAATCGCCCATCCAACTCTGGATAGGCCACCGCCAGGATACGGAACATCACGGGGGTCATGGTGCGACGGGCACCCCTTCCATACTGGAAGGCCAGCCACAGCTGGGCCTCCGCCGTCTTCTTGCTCCAGCGGCGCTGTCCTCCCATCTCTTGAGGCAGTGGGTGCTCCGTCTGTGATAGACCCCCAGGGTCCACACTTCCTTGGTGATGGCACGCCAAATACACTTCTTCTGGTGGGCGCTGACCTAGAGGGAAAGTACAGGAGGAAAGGAAATTACTCACCTGTCTGGACCGTCATACTCATTGCTCACCTGTACCCACCCATGCCCTGATGCACATACACTGACCATCCTCACATGCAGCACTCAGCCCACCCTCCAACATGTGCCTTACATCCACACCACTCCAAACAGGCATTGCCCACACATCATGCTCACAGTGTACTCACCTGTTTGTCTGGAGGACCGTAGACTAGCGTGCACTGGGAGAGGACCCCATCCACCAGTTTGTCCAACTCCTCTGCAGTGAAGGCAGGGGTCTTTTCCCCAGACACTGCAGTCATTCCAGACTCAGGTCACAGCAGCACTTGCAGTGTAAGTCCTCTCCTGTTGATGGTCAGGTATCAAGTGAGTGCACAGATAGAAAATGGCGGTCACGTCCGCGGCAGGGCATACCGTCACCACCAGCGTACATCGCCATTGGCTCCTGGAACCCATAGGGCCCAATGATAACCAATGCAGAGTTGCATGGCGGTCTTCGACCACCTACTGCGATGCTGCACAACACCAGCGCAGTTACCTCATTTCCCCTTGTCTCTCCTCACAAGTCAGGCAGCCGCCATTTCAGTGGTGCACATGGCATGGCACCTAACTGCGTCACAGCACATATTGGCACATATACGGACTCACGATTTCACACACGGATTCTCTAACATTACTTCAGACACAGTTGTGCTACCTATGTGGTAAATGACCCTCTGCTCACCGTTCTCCTCCATAGGATACAACCGCTGGGGCAGATGATGAGATGGTGGCATCCTCCGGTTTACAGACCCCTGGTGGACCTGTCGGCAATGGAAGACAGACACATCATAATCACATACAGACTTGATCGTGCCACAATCCAAGAACTGTGTGGCCAATTGGAGCCAGACCTGATGTCAGCTATCCGCCAGCCCACAGGTATACCCCCTCTAGTGCAGGTCCTGTCAGTCCTCCATTTCCTGGCATGTGGCTCCTTCCAAACTACAGTGGCCATGGCATCTGGGATGTCTCAGCCAATGTTTTCTAACGTTTTGAGCAGGGTGTTGTCTGCCCTGCTGAAACACATGCGCAGCTACATTGTGTTCTCCCAGGTGGAAGATTTGGCCACAGTGAAAGCTGACTTCTATGCCCTGGGACATATTCCCAACATCATTAGTGCCATTGATGGTACACATGTGGCATTTGTCCCCCCTGCAGAAATGAACAAGTGTACAGAAATAGAAAAAGCTACCATTCGATGAATGTGCAAATGGTGTGTTTGGCGGACCAGTACATCTCCCATGTGAATGTCAAGTATTCTGGCACTGTGCATAACGCCTATATCTTGAGAAATAGCAGTATCCCTTATGTGATGGGTCAACTCTAGAGGCACCGGGTGTGGCTAATAGGTGAGCCCAAGGTCCCCACACAGTATGAGTAGGTGTCTGGGTACGGGGTAGTCCCTAAGGGTTAATGTGTGTCTAACAGGTATCGCTCGAAATTTGCAAGTGACTCTGGTTACCCCAATCTCTCATGGCTACTGAGGAATGCCAGGACAAGGGCAGAGGAATGCTACAATGAGGCACATGGGCGAACTAGGCATATTATTGAGAGGACGTTCGGCCTCCTGAAGCCCAGATTCCGGTGCCTCCATCTAACAGGTGGCTCCCTGTACTACTCACTGAAGAAGGTGTGCCAGATGATCGTGGCATGCTGTATGTTGCACAACCTGGCATTGAGACTCCAGGTGCCTTTTCTACTGGAGGATGAGCCTGGTGATGATCTTGTGGCAGCGGTGGAGCCTGTGGACAGTGAGGAGGCAGAGGAAGAAGATATTGACAACAGAACGAACATCATCATGCAGTACTTCCAGTGACACACAGGTAAGAGACTAACTCCTCTTCTCATTTCAGTATACTTAGGACATTGTACATGGCAGCCTCTTAACTTCTGTCTATGGACACTGACTGTTCCCTTTGGATTTCCTTTTTGCAGATCTGGGTACCCCATTCTGCCTTCTGCTATGTGTACTGCTGCCCAACAACTGTCATACATTGGAATGAGTAAATGAACATTTACATTGCAATTTGTTGCTAATGTTGGGATAGTACATTTGTGAAAGATCAGACTGACTCCAGATTGGTTTTTGATTAAAGGGTGTTTATTTAGGTGCTAATGGGTATAGGGGTATGTGCAAGGGGCTGGGGTGATGGTGGAGAAAGGTCCATGGTAGAGTCCAGTCTCTTGGTATCACAGGTGCATTGTCCAATGGGGAATAGGAAAGGGAGCAATTGCAGTTCAAGGTGGACAGGGTGACATAGTGGGACAGAAGGGTGACAATCAGGAGGGTCCTATTTCCTGGTGGGGGTCTTGACAATGTTCTCTGTCTTCTGCCTGGATTGCAGGGGCCATTTGCGGGGTGGTTCTCCTTCTGCAGGGGGTGGGGTGCTGGTGGCCTGTTGGTCCTGTGGCGGGCCTCCTGTCCACTAGCGCTGGTGGAGGTGGAAGGCTTTTCCTCAGTTTAGCTAGTGTCAGGGGCCCTTTGTTGAGCCGCTGCCTCCCTCATGGTCTTGCCCATAGCATCCAGCCCCCCTGCTGTGGTGACCAGGATGGTGTATATTTTGGTCAGGTCATCCCTGATCCCCATGTACTGTCCCTCCTGCAGCCGCTGGGTCCCCTGAAACTTGGCCAATACCGTGCCCGTGGTCTCCTGGGAATAGTGATATGCTCCCATGATGTTGGAGAGTGCCTCGTGGAGAGTGGGTTCCCTGGGCATGTCCTCCCCCTGTCATACAGCAGTCCTCCCAGCTTCCCTGTTGTCCTGTGCCTCTGTCCCCTGAACCGTGGGCCCACTGCCACTGACCCCAGGTCCCTGATCGTCCTGGGTTAGTGGGGTTGCCTGGGGTCCCTGTAGTGGTGGACACACTGCTGATTGACTTGTCCTGGGGACTGTGGCATGGGCCCGCTGGGTAGGTGCTGTGCTGGTGTTGCCTGGGGGGGGGGTTCTGTGGTGGTTTGGGACTGTGGCAGGGGAACCGACTGTCCAGAGGTCCCCGATGGGCCAGGCTGGTCACCCTGATCCAGGCGTGCAGAGCTGCTGTCATCACTGTGGGCCTCTTCTGTGGGGGGACTGGATATAGCAGGCACCTCCTGTCCGGTGACGTTGGATAGGGGTCCTGTTGGGATGCAAATGCATTGTTATAGTGTCTGTGTGTGACATCTTGTGCAATGGGTGTGTTTCCGTGTATAAATGTGCTTGCACTGTCGCCTTGGCCTTGTGTGATTGCTGATTAAGTGGGCTGGGTGGGTCTATCTAGTGTGCATGCTGTGGTGATGTGTGTCCATGTAGGTCTGTGATGGGTGTCCATGCATTGTTGTTGCATGCAGGGCTTGGTATTGGGATGGGTGGGTTGTGATAGTGGGGTAAATGTGAGGTGTTGGAGTGATGGGGGTGAGGGTAGGGGTAGGAGTTTGTGATGGCATGCAGTTAGGAGGGGGATAAAGTAGTAAATATTTGACCTACCAGAGTCCAGTCCTCCTGCTACTCCTGCGAGGCCCTCAGGATGCATGATCGCCAAGACTTGCTCCTCCCATGTTGTTAGTTATGGGGGAGGAGGTGGGGGTCCACCGCCAGTCCTCTGTACAGCAATCTGGTGTCTTGAAACCACGGAACGTACCTTCCCCAGTAGGTCATTCCACCTCCTCCTGATGTCATCCCTGGTTCTTGGATGCGTTGACCCTGTCGACGATTCTCCGCCATAGCTCCATCTTCCTTGCAATGGATGTCAGCTGCATCTGTGATCCGAATAGCTGTGGGTCTATCCGGATGATTTCCTCCACCATGACCCTTAGCTCCTCCTCAGAAGACCTGGGGTGTCTCTGAGGTGCCATGATGTGGTGTGAGTGATGTGTGAGGTGATGTGTGGGGTGCTGTGTTGTGATGTATTATGTGATGTGCGTGGATGGTGTATGTGTGATGGTGTTCTGTGCCTCTGGATGAAGGTGTGGTCTTTGCTCTTCTCTCTCTGCTTGTTCTAATTTGTTTGTTGAAAGGGTTGTGGGTAATGTGGGTGTGTGTTTAATAGTGGTGAGGGTGTGGTGTGTGTGTGTCAGGTGTGTGTAGTTTGAATTATCCAATGTGGTTGTGTTTTGTATATGTATGTGGATTTTGAGCGCGGTGGTGTGTACCACCAATGGCTTACCGCGGTTGTAAGACCGCCGCAGTGATTCATGGGTCGTGTTACTGTGGGCGTATTCCTGTTGGTGTGACGTGTGGGTTTTGCTATCGCCAGTTTAGCACTGCCCTTTGGTGTAGTGGACTTGTGTGGGTGTCTGTATAGTGGCGGATTTCTCTGTGTGGGTGATAATAGCCGTAGCGGAATACCGCCGCGGTCACGGTATGTTGCCGGCCGTCAGTAAGCGGAATTTACCACCAGGGTTGTAATGAGGGCCCAAGTTTGAGAACAAAACTTGTGGGAAAATACAAGTCTTTCACGTTTCTATATTGCATGGTCCATCCCTCTGGAAATACCACATAGGTTCAACCCCCTCAGAGTTCTCCCAATCATCTCCCACCACCTCAAGAATCACAATCATATACTGTGCCCCATAAATTCAGTATTGTTGTACATTAATATTGTTTATGTGTTTTTAAAGCATTATTTATACGCAAGCGTTATAATGTTTATTTCAAAGTTAATGTGTTTCTATATTTTAAAATATGCATGTTATTAAGTATATATATATATATATATATATATATACATATATATATATATATATACATGTATTTATCTATCTATCTATGTATATATATATATATACAAACATATATATATATATGTATATATATAGATTCTAAAAACTGGAAACCTAAATGGGAAAATATGTTTTTGGACCCTCCCTATTTCTCGGCCCCCAGTTGAAGGAACTTTTCAGCAAGGAGCTGAGGTGAATGATACTTTTTTCTGGACAGTTTTGTGAAGAGCAAAATTTCTTCCTAAGGAAACGCAGACCTAACTATAACAATCCAGTGGGAAGATCCACTGGATAATGTATATATATATATATATATATATATATATAGAGAGAGAGAGAGAGAGAGAGAGAGATAAACATACATCTATATATATATATATATATATAGATATAGATATAGATATACATATATAGATATATACATACATACATTATCTAGTGGATCTTCCCACTGGATTGTTATAGTTAGGTCTGCGTTTTCCTAGGAAGAAAGTTTGCTTTCCTAATACTCTGGCTCTGTTTGACAAATCTTCACAAAACTATCCAGAAAAAAGCTCCATTCACCTCAGCTCCTTGCTGAAAAGTTCCTTCAACTGGGGGCCGAGAAATATGGAGGGTCCAAAAACATATTTTCCCATAGGAAAATTGAACAGAGATACCACAAAAACTGCTGAATGGAATTACACCACATTTGGCATGCAACTAGTTCTTTGTCCAGAAAGCATGATTTGATTTGATACAAATCTGTTGAGTAGTTTTTGAGCAATTAAGGCTCAAACACTATGTATATTTCACACCACAGAAAATCCGTATGGCGAATGATCTCTAGAGGAGTTACGATTGGCTGCCACCACATCAACAAGGGTGTGGCGTCAGCCATCGTCGGTCTCTGGTTTAAGTCGTTATTCCTTGAAAAAACTTAAAAGATATACAAGGGGCCAAGGTAGGAATACACTAAAGGCTGTGCATAGTTGCATAGCAGAGGATTGTCTGCCCAAGGGTGGGGACTGGGGTTGGACGGATGGCCTGCCTGCAGGCCAGGCCCAAGGGCCAACCCGACGCTACACATGGCTGAAGGCTGTGCACAGCATGAGGTTGGCATTGTAATAATATATTACTTTACTTTAAAAAACCCTTGAAATTCACTGAAAAAACTAAGCTGAAAGTGCCATTATAGCTAGGTATTGTAAAAATATCTTACTTTCCATTACAAAAACTTAGACGTTCACTTAAAGAAACAATGGTTAAAGGGTTGTAATAGTTAGGTGACAATGTGAGTTAAAACATACTGTTTTAAATGGACAAACCCACTGAAATTCACCAGTTATAGTTATATTGCACATAAAAATAACTTGCGACCTAAGATAACTAGAACTCACACCCTCACATGCACTGCTAATTACACCACATATTACATCACTTATGACATGTTCACATGTAGGTATGTGAGTGAGTGAGTGCGTGGGTGAGTGTGAGTCTTTGAGCAGGTGTGTGAGTGATTTTGTGGTTCTCTGAATGCATGTGTGAGTGGCTGTATGAGTGTGTTAATGGGTGTGGGAGTTGTGTGGGTGTGTAAGTGGGTGTATGAAGGGTGTGGGAGTGCATATGTGAGTGGCTTGTGGGTCTGTGAGTGGATGTGTGAGTGGTTTTGTGCATCTGTGAGTGGGTGTGTGAGTGGCTGTAAGGGTGTGTGAGTGTGTGTGTGAGTGGCTTTGTAGGTCAGGGAGAGTGTGTGTGAGTGGTTTTGTATGTCTGTGAGTTGGTGTGTGAGTGGCTGTATGGGTGTGTGAGTAGTTTGTGGTAATGTAAGTGAGTGTGTGAGTGGCTGTGTGAGAGGCTGTGTGGGTCTGTGGGTAGGTTGGTCTGTGAGTTGTAGCAAGAGGGGCTGTATGGGTGTGTGACTGATTGTGTTGGTGTGTAAATGGTTGTGTAAGTGGGTCTGTAAGTGGGTGTGGTTTGTGGGTCCATGGACGGGTGTTTGAGTGGCTGTATGGGTGTGTGAGTTGGTTTGTGAGTGGTGGTGTGGGATTGGGTGTGTGAGTTCGTGAGTAGCTGTGTGGGTCTGTGAGTGGGTGTATGTTTTTTTTATTGGAGTCTGAATCCACAGAACCATTGCAGAGCACACAGGGGGATGCGATGAGCACCGTGGTGGATCCACGGATTCTCAAACGCTTAAAAAATGTTTTTAGACAATTTCTTACTCATGAGGGGTCTCTCAAAGACTCCTCCATCGTTCCCATAGGTATACCCTGACCCTTTTTATCACTTTTAAATGTAATTGTCCTCCCTGGGAAACAAATACCGATGCACTAAATGACAGCTGCAACTTTCCTCTCAGATTGTGGTCAGCCAATCAAGGACTTGATGTTGGTGTGTGTATCCGCGGGTCCGCAGCAGTGAATCCGCGTCTCTAGATATATATGTATATATATACATTTTTTACTTTAATACTACTGAACAGGTTTACACCAAGGCACTCTTTGTGAACCAAGATCTGTCTTTCTGCCAAATTTGGTGTAATTCCATTCAGTAGTTCGGGCTGTAGTCGTGTCTAATATCCCTATGGGAAGTTGCAGGGGGAAAACTCGCTTTGGGACCCCACTCCTTTTTCTCAGCCACTGCTTGACGGATCACCCTAAAACTTTCCAGACAGCAGCTGAAGTGAGTGGGAAAATAGTTTGAAAATTTCCTGAAGATTCTTGAAACAGCTCCAAAGTTATTAGGAAAACAAAAAATGCTCTTTCTATGGAAACCAGATCCTAAATATAACTAACTACTGGCGACTGTCGGTAGGTAAAAATTGTGGAGCACTCACAAGGTAGGTTGATAGCTTCTTTATCTTTAATTAAACCAGACTTGGTTCAGCTATAATGCTTTCCTCAATGCTTACAAATTAAAATCACAAATGACACACAAGATCTTTAAAAAGTAATAATATCACTCCCATTGGAGGGTATTCCATTGCGGCCAGCGACAAAGTACTACAGCTGTCTTTCACTGAATGTCTTTCCCTTCGGCCACCATATTAGCATGCTGTTACAGAATTATATCCCCAATGACAGCCCCTGAATTTCGCCTCATCAAGTTCATTAGAGGTTGAAGGTTAAATGCTTCCATAATCCATCTCTCCTTAATATTCGTCCGAACATACAGAGACTGGCAATTACATTCACCTTTTAACCTGCTCCATTGGCACAGTCCTGTCACTCTATATTGCGGCCAAATACCCCTCGTTTGCCGCACAATAGGAAAGTCATGCCCGCAGTGTCAGTTTAATAACTGAACAACCTTGCGTCTTGGGCAAAAGATGACTAACCAGAGGTGGCAAAAAGTAGATAAAAAGAGAAGGCGTCAGCATTTCAGAAGCTCAGTCAAAAGTCTTTTCCTTTCAGCTAGGGTAAACATTTCTAAGTCTCAGCATAGCATTTGAAATGAAGGGTAAAGGTAGAGAGGACTGTACTTGTCAGAGTCCAAGGAGATCCAGAAAAGTATGCCATTGATTCAGGTGGGGACCAGTATTTTAAAGTCCAAATTGCAAGGTGATTTATCCATTAGGTGCATGACATCAATCAAAGGATTCAACTGTCCAATCAAAATGCATTGCATAACAAGGAACTGGACCACAGGGGAAGATTCCCATTACCAACATGGGGAAGGCATCCATCTTATCTCAGCTGTACAGGTTGAAACAAATGTATATAGTCCCATTCCACAGTTTCTCAATGTACGTGGCTCAAGGTTACTTTCTCAGGCTCACTACAAGTAAAACAACAGGACATTTATTTCCAAGCTAGCATTTCAGGGAAAAGAAGTCTAAAAGAAAAGTAATGATAGCAAGAACTACTGAACATTTTTCTGCACATTTGTGAAACAGGGCCATGCAGGCCTCTCTTAGGATAACTAAAATGAGTTAAATTGGCACATTCATTTATATCAAGCAAGCACATTTAATGTTCAGAATCATAAATTTATCATTAATAAACTCTGTCAAGGTTCATTAACACTAGATTTAAAACAAAATAACTAACTCTGTAAATACATTCAATTAGGTATAATGCAGAATTCCGGCTTCGACATTTGCATGTAACATTTAAAACATTTATTTTCAGAAAATCATTATCATGTTGGTGAAAACTATTAATTAACATAATAAAGAATCATATGGAATGTAATTAATTAGTCATACATGAAATTGTAGGGCTATAAAACAACTGTCACAAACAGTAGTCTACAGTGAATGCACATTAACATAGGCTTTCAGTGCACCACTTCACAGTTAATCTAGTTCTGGTTCAAATAAGAAAATAACAAAGATTGTCACATATGGATGATTATTGTGATATCAAAGGTAGCAATAACATTTCTGCTACATGGATCCCCCTCTGATGGTCAAGACATCACATCAGATTACAATCTATCATATTCACGTGATGGATCAAAATCTTTGAGGTCGATCCAGGAAAGATCTTCTGGACTCCTCTAACTTCTTTATGCCACTGTAATAGATACTCCTTCTAGTCTCAATCTCAATTTCTCCCTTTCTTTTTCCTCTCTTTGCTGTCATCTCTTTCAGCTTTTTGCATAACTTGTAGAGTCCAACTACAACTACTGCACACAAAGCTATTATCAATATAGGTCTCAGGATACTACCTACAATTCCTTTCCCTAATCATCCAAAACACTTTCCAAATACTGAAAAACCATTCCCTATTGATTCCCAAGCACCTGTTATTTCTAACTCCTTCAGATCCTTTTTCTGGTCTGTCATATTCTACATGTACTTTCTCAACTCCTTACTATTGTCTGGAAGGTAGGTGCAACATTGTTGAACCTGCAACATCTTGCAAACTCTACCCTCTTTTGCAAGAACAATGTCTAATGCAAGTCAGTTTTGCAAAGCCATTGATTGTAAGGCAACCATTTCTGCGTTTACTAATAAGGAGCCACTTACTGTATGTGTAGATAGGTTACCCACAGTTGTTGACAACTTCCTTATCTTGTCATCATTAAGGATAGCTCCCACAGATGGAATTATGGCACCAGACATATCTCCTACTATCGTTGAAACACTTGCACTTCTCTTGACTCAGTTATTTGACTTCTCATCCCAAAACAATCATAGAAATGCTCAACATGATAAATTCTTAAAAAGACTACTCCTAGATAACACGCTCCGTACTTTAAAATGAGCATTTTTCCCATAGATGAAATAGACTTCTTGTATGTGGGGTCTTGTCCAGCATACATCAATGTTCAAACACTCTTAAACAAAAACACGTCTACATTCACTAGTCCCTACAAATGTTGTATCAATTTTTTTAGGTCTATATAACCACAGCTTCCCTACATGTGGCAATCTAGGGCAAGGGTTCCTTGATTTTCTGCTAATAAATGAGCTTTTCCTTCTCTGCCCCAACTATGTAATCCTACTCTCTTCTCTACCTTAGCTTTCATTGCTCTTCTTCCGTCTTTAGCTTGGCCTATAAACACTCTTTCTACTGGGCTGAGAATACAGGTCAGATTGTTTTTATGGCCATAGACTGAACGAAATGACAATGTAGGTTCAAATAAACCTCCCACTGTGTCAATGTTTTTAGTTTTGGCAATGCTGCTCAAATGTTTCATGATGGGTACAATTTAGAAAACCAAGTCGCAGTTCGAGTAATACTGGAAATACTCTTTCTGATACAAAAGATTCAGCAACAAACTACTGGAAATTCCATAAGGCAAGAGGATACTATGATAAGTGATTCCCTCACTAACTGATGAAGGCAATTGGGTGCAAACATAACAGTCTTTAACCTCCATAGTATTACATATTGATACAAACGTTTATAATAAATATGTATAGACAGATCACCTCTGGAACCATCTGCGTGTAAATCTTTCTAATTTAACAATGACTTTTTGTGTGCTATAGGGCTTGTAAAACTCGAGGCACTTGTGGATTTAACCTTCTCTGATTCTATAGGTGTGGACAAACTAAATATAGGAAGGAACAGTATAATCATTATAACTGTCACAACTAACACTCCTAAAGATAAGCACTTCAGCTTACTACTTTTCTTTCTATTTTACTCCATGACTTCTCCAATTTCAGAGCAAAAATCTAAAATACAACATGTAAAATGCTAATTTGCGGCAACAAAAATATTTAACTGTCTCTTTCAGGCATTTTTTGTGAGCAAATAATATAAATTATCTTCCTGTAAGGTTCAAATGTTAGCTTCTTGATTTTCTAGAAAGTTAATTAAGGTTTTCTACCAAATGTTGAAAAAACCTTTAATACAAGTTAAATGCCTCTGATAAAAGTGCAATTCAAAAATCACCAATAAGCACATCCTGGATATAATGTCTCAGTTCATCAAGTGGCAATGAAATTTCAAAGTTCATTTCTGCCACAAGACAGAAGAACAGATTCAAGAATGTTCAACTGGATGCCTACTGGTACAGCAAAATGTTGAAAATTACTTCTCCCAGTCATTTGCTGCAAAATATGTCCATTTGGGTGTGGCATACTTTTAACTAGGAACTCTCTTTCATCTTTGAGTTTCTGGTTGATCTGTGTCACTGTCACTCTGACTAGATTCTTCAGTTTCTTCTAGAATCGTTGGGGGCACTTGCACTACCGGCAGAGTTCTCTAACCTGGCTATTTGTCTTCAGATACAACTCTTTTTCCTACAGCAGTAGGTCCTTCGTCAGCATCTGAGCTTTGCAGAGTCAACTGTTTCTGTCCTGACCCTTGTGTACCCATCAGTGCTTTTAGCTCGCTCAGAGCCCCCTCGGACCACAATTGTGCTGTGCTGGTTACTTGTGCATCCTCAAACAGCTTGACTAACCTGATCCCTCTGTCTCACAGTAACTGACCCTTCATCAAGGGGACCTAAAACCTTGCACGCATGACTTTATGTACCCAATTACGGAAACCACCACACTTCACAGCCATTGTACTCACCAACAAGACCTGGTGTGGCCCTTCCAATGCTGTTCTAAGCAGGACATCCATGCTTGTCTCTTCAGCATGAAATAGTCAGTGGGACACAAGTAATGGCAGAGCTTCTCCTGCAGGCTGGATGAGAGCTTGTCCTCCCTGATGAGGCACGGAGCGAACCATGTCAGCTAGTCCTTTGCAATAATCCAGTACCAAGTCATCCGTGATGCTCACAAGCTCATTTTCAGATAGAGCTGGCAATCTCATAGAGCACGTCTTGATAATTTCATGTGGGGACAATCCAGTTTTTCTGTCTGTAGTACTGCATAAACTCATCAAAACAAGAGGCAATGCATCAGGTAATTCCAGAAAGGTGGAGGCACACACTTTTGCCAATCTGGACTTTGAAGTTTCCTTAACCTGCTCCTCCATTCCGGAAGCCTCGGGCCCGTAACTGCAATGTAGTCTTTGCTCAACTTGTAATGCTGCACATAATAATTTCAGGACTTCACTGTTGAAGTGTGTCCCTCAGTCTGATTTTAGAGAAGTTAGGCATTTGAATCTAGTTATAAACTATCTAAGTAACACCCTCTGGACATATGTGATTGTGCCCCTGAAAAAAGAACATATATATGTTCATAAGGGCTCTTCGTACCCTTATAAATATCAAATGGTAAGGGTAAAAGGGTAATAGGAGTATCATAAAAGGCTACTCTCTTACTCTTCTTGGTTACCTCCAACTGTAACAAATTTTGTTAAGAATATATATGACACTGAGGCTTTGCCTGGATAAAACAAAGGAAATAGAGTGCTGGATGACGTTATGAGGAAAGGTATGTACTTTACACTTAAAAGGAACTAGATGAGATTACTTCTCAAAAAGATTAAAAAAGGTAACCCATTATTTCATTATATAATTCCCTCTTCTGTCCAATAGGAGCATATCTCTGTTAGTCACTGTGAAAGTGTATAAATACCTCTACAAATGAGGAAATTACTCTTATGGAGATATAAGAATTAACAATAAGCAGATCCCTGAGATTAGATTCAGTGAAGGTTTGTATATTGACATTAGATGGTGAAAGATAAGTCAGTGCATAATTTCCTGGCATGCACACATGATGCCCTGAGGTTTCCTTTTCTTTTTTTCCATTTTCATTTGTGGGATTTCACAATGCATGGGTGTCTTGACTTGGTGCACCCTGAATTATAGTTCACAATAGTGATGTTCTGGGTGATGGTAAGAAGACTTCCTGAGGTACTTTGTAACCTTACAACATGCACTGCAGGTGTTATATGTCATCATTTCTCATGGTTAATTTGTGCATGAAGTTGCCTGTTCTGAGCAGAAGAATAGCTGTGGGCCGCACAATGGAAGAGTTTATCTTTTGAAAGAAAAATATTGTTTTTGAGGTGTGACCTTAAACTATTCACTATTCATAATTTATTTCTTAGATAACCCCCGTCCCATTGGTCTAGCTGAGTAGATTACAACTAGAGTCTGGTCCTGAAGAAGGTGGATTTGGAATCCTTTTTACCTACATAAATGTGAGTTGACTGTTTTAATGTGTGAAGAAGAAGATGAACTCCTGTTGTCTCTTGGTGTATGCAAGTTGTGGCTGGGATTGGAAAGTTTATGATAGTGTGTATGCATGTAGTTATGTCTTTGGAGCGAGAATGTTGATGAATGGGGTTAACATATTTACGTAGTATTTGACAATGTCATGATATATTATAATATTTGATGTTTTTTTTATAAGAAGCCTAATTTACGGCCAAGCTATGAAATAATGACTTGTGTCATGTATATATGTTATTGATATATGAAAAAGAAATGTAATATAAACAAATAGGTATTGAGTAAATAATAATAATAATAATAACAATTGTCTTGATATTAGTTATCAGTCATTGGTCATATTATATTGAATGAGTTTTTAAACAGAAGAAACACAGATCATGTGAGATGTTATGTTTTGTCCTGAGTATTTGATGACACTAGTACATCATCAATATACTGAACTAAGACTGAATGATGGAGTATTTTAAGGGACTCCAGATTCTTTTTGAAAATCTGGTTAAAGATTTCAGGGCTCTCTGTATAGCCTTGTGGAACTTGGCACCATGCTAAAACACGAATGCCAAACCGAAACATGAAGAGAAACTGGATCTCCTCATGGAGAAGAATGCTTGGCACAAGTCAATCACAGTGAACCGCTCCATATGGAATTTGGAATAAAATCACTGCTGGATTTGGTATCACTGGACAACATGGAACAACAATCTCATTCACTTTTCTAAGGTCCTGGACTATGCAATATTTTCTATTGGGCTTCCACAGCCCCATAATGGGAGAGTTACATGGACTTCCCATTACCTCACTTAGAATTCCATGTTCTTTCAATGAATCAATCATTGGGGTAGCTCCTGCAATTATTTTATGTGTCATTTTGTATGGAGGTATCCTCAGATACACAGCATTCAGTTTCACTGTTATTTTTATAGGGTCAGCTCCTTTAATGAGTCCTATCTTTTTTCCTGGAAAGTCCCAAACTTCAGGGGACACAGTGTCTTTTAGATCCTAGAGTAAGTCAATACAGGTCAACATTGGATAAAATGCGACACTAGAGGTTTGATTCACATTTTGAAATGCTGCATCTTCATCATTTGTGTGGGTCTCAATACCACATAGGGTACAACTGATGGAATAGTTCAACTTGCATAGCAAGTAACGTCCAAGCAGACTTACAGGACTTGAGTCACACGCCATGAATTGATGCTCATCCTCAAAAGATCCTATTTTTATGGGGACAGATTATGTTACTGGGTTGGATAATTGCTTATTTGTGACTCCTACAACTTGTATTCTCTTTTCTGAAAGTGGCACGTTCAGTACTTCTGCTGTTCTTTACAGTAGAGCATGTGTCACCTCTATCCACTAGAAATGACACATGGTGACCATTCAGATAACCATCCACATATGGACGATGCAGATCCACATCTAAGGATACACCCAGCATGCACTCTTCTTCTTTCTGGCACCTTAACTGAAAAAGTCTGAAAAGTCATCGCAACTTAGATCAATTAAAGGAAACTGTGATGTCAACTGTTTTGCATCTACATTTGTAACCCAATCTAAATTTTGCCTGACACATTTGTCTGTTGTTGGGACACCGGTGCTTGTGGAACTTGCACTTGCTGTCTCTGGGACTCATGTGAATTTTGCATTCGGGGTCTCTGAACTCTCTGCATTTGAACTTGACTATTGCCTTGCACTTGCACAATTCCTTTGCACTGCTCTTGATTATTTGCACCATTAAGGGAACTTTCCTTTCTCCAATGGTCCAACTGGCCACACATGTGACACGGATTAGTTCTCTTCAAAGTCAGCACATTCTCAACTCCATTTTGATCTGAAGGAACACCACATCCTCTACCTTTCTGCTGGAAACTATTACCTCCCTGTAGTTGCACTCCTTGCATACCACAAGTTTTACCTGCAAACTGTTGATTATGACTAGCTATATGTGCAGCTTTCAATTGCATCACCATCACCTTCTCCTTCAACTTTTTCTGCTTCAGTTCCAATTCCTCACTACAGTATTTTGCATACCACAAGTTCTCATCAACTGGTTTGTTTTGCCAACAAATTAAACACTGCTGAATCGTGTTACTTTTGTATTCCTTCAATCCTTGTGCAAAACACAAAATTACCCTATGTTTTGTCTCTATGGCCTCAGTACCACCGAAATGCTTGAAAGTCTGCAACAGTCTCTCATAATGGGAATGTATCGACTCCTTAGATCCCTGAGTTGTCCTGTCTATCCTCAGCTAATCAAGGGCTTTAAAGGATACCTTGGTTTTCAAATAGCGAATCGCGTTCTGATACATTTTCATCACCTTTTCAGATGGCACATTTATCACTGGGTCTCTTGGGGGTTCATTATCAGGCCAATCAACACCAATCTAACACTCAGTCCATAAATCACTTCGAACTACAGTTTAAAACAATGTATTTAAATCTTCCCACAGGCATTTTGGAAGTTTCATAAATCGTTCTGTCTGCTTATACCACTCCACAGGTTTTCTCTCAATTTTGGGTAACTGATTGTGAATGACAGAATATCGCCCCTACTCCAACGTACATGAACATATCTTGCACCAGGAATTTCTCTCATGGGAAGGATCTTCACATTTCCTTCAACTTGACTTGCTCCTGCCTGAGGCAAATCTGTTTTCGTTTTCTTCTGGTCTCTTTTCTTTGCCCATCTTCCTTCCCACTTGTCTCAAGCTCCCCATTTCTGAATGTAAGTGATCAACTCTCTATTCTGCAATCTCATTCCAGGAGGTGTCATGGTCAACATATCATTGCCACTAAAGTCTACTCTGTAATTTCTCTTTAATTGCTTTAATTTCTCCAAATCAACATCATATCTCTGGGCTAATTCAGCTAGTCTTTCATAGGCATGACCTGAACATTTTGTAATGTCTTTGCAAACAAACCACAGTTCATCTTCAGTGTAAATATCTAGATGAACTGTGTCTACATTCCCCACTGTCATTTCATTTATTCTAATTTCAACCTGGGTATTTCCAATGATCTAGCTCTTTCGGGGTGATTTCTGCTCTTGCACTGCAACTCGTTCCTGTTGCACTTGCAGGACTCAGATTATTCAGCCAATCATATTATTGCTGAGCAGTAAAGCCTTGCAAACCTATTGGCGTATTCAACATTGTTTCAGTTCTTGACTGACCTGCAATTGCCTGATATTGGGTACTCGCACTAGACTTTCCTTCTGGATTGTTAAAGGGTAACCTGCTATGCAGGGTATTACAACCAATGTTCTGCTTTGGACGCAAAGTATTGTGAGCAACTCTTAGGAAACCTTGCATCATGTCTGACTTGTCCTTGAAGTTGTATCTGAAATGCTTATAGGGGTCAATGTTCTGGGAAGATAATTTATTCGTACCTGGAGCATACAAAGGAATAAATGGACCTATTATCTCTACATCCGGGTTCATGCAGATCACTGGGCTCTGTGGGGCTCTCATACATACACTCTATCCTATCAAAGTATTATTTAAGCCATGTCTTGTTTGATTTGGGGTAAAATTCTGTGCAGGCTGATTTGGACAGAACTATTGCACCAGCTGATTTAAATTAAAACTCTGTGCTGGTTGATTTATGTTAAAACTCCACACTAATTGATTTGTAGTAAAGCTCTAAACTGATTTATTTATTTTAGGAGTCTGTCCTAAAGAACTAACATTTGAATCTGGCACTACCTGAGTAGAGGTCTGTTCAACTAGTGTAGTAGGCACATCAAATGTCACATTTTACGCCCCTTCACCTGTCACTCTTATCTGCTCAGAATTGTATGGAGGCAGACGATTCAACAATAGCTGTTTATAAAATCATCGTCCTAATCACTCTCATAATTTTCAACTTTCTTCTCAGTATCTGTTGTCTGTTCTGGTTTTTCTGTCTTTTTCTTACTCTCTGGTTTAGTGCTTTCTCTTTCTTCATTAGTAATGGCTGGATACAACTTAGGGCCAGATGTAGGAAGAAAGCAAATTGCGACTTGCAATTTGCGAGTCCGAGTGACTCGCAAATTGCAACTCGCAATTTGCTGTGCAGAAAGGTGTCTCAGACACCTTCTGCGACTCGCAATGGGGTCACAAAAACCCACCTCATTAATATTAATGAGGTGGGTCGCAGTATGCGACCCCATTGCGAGTCTGGGCACTCACGGGGATGGTGGCCTGCTGGAGACAACAGACCTCCATGTCCGTGACTGCTTTTGCAATAAAGCAGTTTTTTTTTTCTATCTGCAGCCAGTTTTCCTTAAAGGAAAACGAGCAGCACTTAGAAAAAAAAAACGAAACCTTTTGTTTCGGTTTTTTTCAGAGCAGGCAGTGGTCCATAGGACCACTGCCTGCTCTGAAAAAATATTTTTGGGATCATTCACAAAGGGGAAGGGGTCCCATGGGGACCCCTTCCCGTTTGCGAATGAGTTACCATCCACTTCAAGTGGATGGTAACTGCGAAGCGGTCGCAAATCAACTTGCATCACGTTGCGAGTCGCAAATAGGAAGGTAACACCCCTTCCTATTTGCGAGTCGGAAACGCATTTTGCGAGTCGGTTCCGACTCGCAAAATGAGTTTCTGCATTGCGTAGAGGCTTTTGCGCCTCGCGAACAGCGTTTTTCGCCGTTTGCGAGGCGCAAAAGCCTTGCTACATCTGGCCCTTAGCTCCTTCAATGATGTCTGCTTTCCAAGCTTGCTGACTATCCCATCTTGCCTCTGCAACTGTTCTAATGGGTCTATTCATTCTGCTCTTGTACTTATCTCTCTGTTTCTGATGAGCCATATGTTCCTAAGTGTTAAGCGCTCAAATAGTGGGGGTCTTGGAGGTGGTTTAATCACATGACCTACTCGCCTCAGATTCTCAATAATTCTTAAATTAAATGTTCCATAGCAAGGAAATGATAATTCACCTTCTTTCTCTGTAATCTTATGCCATTGATCAAGCCACAACCAGTCATGAAGAACTTTTTCAAACAAAACAGAATTACCTGGAGTACCTTTGTGTGGGGTCTTTATTCCCTCTCTAACCAGGATAAATACATCTCTCTTCATGAGACTTTTCAATGCTTTAAAGAACTTCATTTCAATTAAATTCAATCATTCATAATGTACTTTTTTGATCTCATAATTCTCTATTCGATGTTAACAATCAATAGTAACGTGACACTCTGTGATGTTGTCTATCAATATCAGCGCAGCTTCACACTAATCGACCTATACCAACATGACACACGATGACGTCAGTTGTACTCCTTGCAGCAGCTCATCCTCCTTTTCAACTTCTCTCACACAGTCACCTTTCACGCAAACATAATGCAAAATATAGCGAGCACAGGATAGGGTAACCAAACACTTCAAAGCAGTATGGATCTATATTTACTGACTTTGCTTCTCCAATTACACAACGTATTAGACTTGACCAGCAGATCTCACTCCAGTTGATACAGTTCTTCCATGTGCACTGAGGATTCACTTAACAACAACCACCCATACTCCCACAAGGAAAACAATTGGCACTGCCAACGACGTCTCACTACAAGCATCTTACACTGCAGACAATAAATTAACCATGGGTCTTCTACACTTGTGCATTAGCCCCGGATCTTAGGCCATGGTGGACCCATCAACAACTGCAATTTCTTAGCAAAAAGCACTACAACCACACTACTTCGAAACTCTGCAAAACATTTCACAACATCACACTTCACCGCAATCTTTAGCCAAAGCAACGCAAGCGCAAACCCATGGGACCAAAATGGGACCAAAATTATTGGGGCAGGCAATTTGCATAATAAGATTTAAGGGATTCCTCATACTATGCCTAAATATTTCTTCCCCCTCGTGGGAGAAACCACTACTCTGCTAGCTAGATTTTAAAAATCACTTCTCATTTATATTTAAAGATTCAACCAAACTAACATCAAAAGAACTAAATATTTAATAGTGGCAATACAAAACATCAAAAGGATAATCTGCATGCCCCCAACTATTTCGGGGGGGGCGAGAAGGCGACGACAACAAGAGCACCTCATTGGGTGGAGGCGGAGGGGGCAGGGCGTGCCTCTGACCCCTCCGAAAGAGTCCTGGGCATTGGAGGAGTCATTTGGCAAAGCCCAGAAGCATTCCTAGTGATTCTGGACCACGCACACTGATGACGCATGCTGACCCCACCAATATTTTTGCTCCCGCTCACCGACCGTGCCAGGATCTCCAATTCTTCACTGAGCCACAATTAATTTTGGCTCCATTAGAGGATTTTTTATTCTCTTTTCTTTCGCTCTTTCCCTCTTGTTCAGGTGGAGCTCTGCTGGAGGGTTTGAAAGCACACTCCACTCACGCTCTGCATCTTTGGGTGGCGGCATCGACACAGCAGCAGCCCAGCGTGCCATACCGAGAATAACACAGGTTTGAGCTCTGCTCACCTAACCTTGTGTTTGATTGGTGGCGGCTCCGGTGGGGGCCCTGTCACTGCCTTTTTTGGGCCAGATCATGAGGAGTACATTGGCTGACTTATTCTAGCTTGAGTGGGGGCAATCAATAGTTGTTTGCTTAGTTGGGTGATGTGAAAAGAGTGGGTTTTGTACTGATTTTACTAGTTCCTAGTTGTTGGGCCTGGCTGGGGGGCTATTTACCTGGCAACAGGCTTGTTTTCACAGCTGGTTGTTTTGTCATGCATTGATTGCACATACAGAGGACACTTGAGGGTGCATTCATGCAGTGTTTTCTGTCGAGCAGGGTCTGGCGGTTTTGGTGGGCTAATGGCCTAGGGTGCTTTCATAGGGCTTTGTGGCATTTATTGTACCTTGCAGGCAAGGGGCCTTTTGTTATCTTCATCATGGTAGCAATTAGAGATAAAGGTTCTAAGTTCTTGTGCACCGAGGTGCTGCTGGAAGCACTGATACTTAGAATGGATGCTATGGATCAGGCATAGCATTGTGGAGGTCGCAGGCTCCCATCCCAGATGGGCTCCCCAGCAAGCACACGAACAGGCCCAGGAGGGGTGGGGTGCCTATCAGGGAGGCATTCCCCCTGGTCCTGAAGAGGATACGTGGGCAGAAGAAGGGTAAGGGCCACAATGGGTGGGCAGAATATTGTTAGGTAATTCTGAGTCAGGTCACTAGTGGTGTGGGGTTGGCACCAGAGGATCTGGCCCAGGCCCAGGACCCTCCTTTGCAGGCATCAGTCCAATCCATGCCCACGGTTGCACCAGCTCAATCCACAGGAGTCACACCAGTGTCTGGTGGAATTGACCAAGTGGTCTTTCAGGGCACTGCCGCAAGTGTATCAGGGCGGCAGCAACTGGTAGTGGGGGGTTGCCTGTGGCTTCTGGCATGGCTTCAGAGGCTGTCTCCACTGAAGATTTAGTGCACAAAGACTTTGTAGGTAACTTGGCGTCCATATTGCCTAGGCTTTCAGAGGTGGGTATGGTGTCTACCACCCTAGTTGGGGGCTACTTAGCAGGTACTGCTGAGAAAGATGTTATGGAAAGGGCTTGGCCTCTGGTTTCTCACTTAGGCATTGCAAAGGGTGCCCGTGGGTCTCAGGGGAGCGCAGTAGGGTCTGATTCGGCAGGGGTGAAGAAGACAGAATCCCCCACCTCTTCAGGCCCGTTTGAACCTGAGGCTGCCCACGTGCCAGTGGCTCGTTCCAAGCCCTGCAGCAGCAAGCACTAAAGTGAGCATCGCCATCCCAGGGGGAGCGGCGACAATGCTGACATCTCCTACTGCCCAGGGAATGGCAAATTCAGGTACTGGATGCTCTTTAGCCCATGGGCCTAGGAGATATTCGCTCTTAGCATGAGTACTGCATGTGCCAACTGAGGTGGAAGAGAAGACTTGGAAGGGGCTTACATTGATATTTTTGATTTACTTGTTGACCAATCAGACAAAGAGAAGGTTAAGCATTGTAAGGAGTCCACGTATTCTAGGGAATGCAGCCATTGGCCTCATAGGAAGAAGGTTGAAGAGTCACAGGTAAAGTGGGTGAGGGCTTTTTAGACTTATCAAGCCATTCTGGCAGAGCGTTTCAATGATATGGGAGCTCAGCTGGCTTGTTATCAGAATAAAATCATTGGCGCACATGATGATTATAGTGGCACTACATGGAAAGAATTGAGAAGGATCAAGACCAATAAGCCCAACTAGGGTAGGACCAGATTGATGTAATCACATGGCTGTGATACATGACTTGGCTAAATTCTTACACCAACCTTGCTGCTGCACAGCTATTGTATGAGGGCTTTAGGGACAGTTTTAGGATTCCAGCTGAAGGCTATGTAGGCTCAACCCATTGTAGGAACCAGCTGTCTTTGAGCTCCAACCGGGAGATGGCTAAGGCTAAGATCCTCAAGGAGCTGAATTTGGTTCACATAGTAGGTCCCTTTGACATAGTCCCCATGCAAGGTTTTGTTTGTTCCCACCACCCAGGGGTAGTCCCTAAAAAAGTTCCAGGGGAGTTCAGATTGATCCATAACCTGTTTTCCCCAAAGGGCCAGTCTGTGAATTACGTTATTGATGGGGCTTTGTGCTCAATCAGGTATGCGTCCCGGGATCAGGCAATGCAGATGCTGTGGGAGCTGGGGCCTCGGGCACTGATGGCAAAATCGGATAAGGACTCTGCCTGTAGGCTGCTACCTGTCCACCCAAACAATTTCCCACAGCTGGGTTTTCAGTTTAAGGGGGCTTACTACTTTCATAAGTGTATGCCAATGGGGTGCTCTGAGTCTTCCTCCTATTTTGAGGAAATTAGGACATTTCTGTAGTGGGCATTTAGACACAAATCACAACACCAGTGGGTTCTTCACTACCTGGATGATTTTCTGATTCTATGCCCTACTGGCTTGGAGTGGTGTGCAGAAGCTTTGGGAGACTTTCAGAGGCTTATGGGTGAGTTTGGGATCCCACTAGCACAGGGCAAGACAATAGGCCCCCTCCACCGTGATTGAGTTTCTAGGTATCAAATTAGATTCTGAGACAGGGGTGTCCAGGCTTCTGATGGGCAAGGTCTACGCTTTCTCGCAGGCCTTACAGGCATGCCTGGGGACTAGGAAAGTCACACACCATCAGTTGCAAAGCCTTGTTGGGCAACTCAGTTTCACTCTGCAGATAATCCCCCTGGGGCACCCTTTTTCTTGGTCCATTGCTCAAGCGATGTCAGGGATGAAGGTAAAGCATCACCACACCGTGCTCTCCAGTGAGGTCAAGCATTATATGAGGATTTGGAGGTCATTTCTGCATGACATTAATGAGACGATTGTGTGGTCGAGTTCGCCTAGGTCCAATGAAGAGCTAGGTCTCTTTACAACCACCTTCTGGCCAAAGATATTACCTTTCTAGGCAACTTCAACATTCAATTAGAGGCCACTCATGATTCAGATACCTCAGCCCTTCTTCAGACCTAGAGGGGCTTGATCTTACTCAAACGAGCAATACCGCCACTCATCAAGCCGGCCATACTCCTGATGGGATCTTCACCAGTAATACGTTTCTAGACACTGTCAAAGTTATTACTCTGGCTTAGTCAGATCACAGACTGATCTTTTTAATATCACCTGCAAACACTCCGGACTGATATAACATCCAGAATTACCTCTTTGTCTGAGTTCTGAGAAACTCCACTCTGACGCTCACCACTGATCTAGATATGGTGGTTGACCAATACACATCATGACTTAATTGTGCAGTCGACTAGGTTGCACCAGCAAAACAGATTAGTCAAAAACATAACACCAGATCAGCTCCTTGGTTTTCCCATCGAGCTTAGAGTCCTCAAACAAATCTGTTGTAGACAGGAAAGACACTGTAGGTTAGAGTATGATTCAGAGGAAAAATCTAAATATAAATTTGCCTAAGCCAGTTACAAGGTGCTCATCTCTAAGAAAAAGGCCACTTATTATACCAGAAGTATATCAGGGGCAAACAAATCCACCAGAGAATTCTTTCAGATGGTTTCCACGCTCTACAATATCTCTCCTGGTATGTCATGTCCCATGACCCAGTCCTTCTGCAACTCCTTGACTTCCTTCTTTAGGAACAAGGTTGAAGCCATATATAATATCTTTCTATTGACCATACCTTCTGATGAAACTGGTAGTCATGCCTCACCTCCTTCATTCCCAAAAGGATTTACTAAATTAACTCAACCCTCAGTGAGGAGGTTTCTAGGCTAATTTGTTCTACATCCTCTGGATCCACTTTCGACCCGTGCCCTCGAAAAGTGATTAGCTTGGGACTGGGATTGTTGCACTTCCACTTACTACTGTTTTTGGTCAGATGCTTCCGTTTTGGAGCTTCCCTACAATCTGGAAAAAAAGTCTTGGTGCTTCCTCTTTTAAAAAAGATCTCATTAGATCCTGCAGACCCAAATAATTACCACCCAATCTCATGTCTACCATTTCCTGCAAAAATCGTTGATAAAATCATGAACATACAATTTACTGATTTAATTCAAGACAACAATATTCTGGGCATCACCCAATTTGGTTTCCGCAATGGCCATATCATGGAAACAGCCTTGCTTAACCCCTTAGCTGCTGGGCCGTTTCCCCCCCAGTGCTGAGCCCTTTTTTGGCTATTTGGGGTAGTTCGCGCTTAGGCCTTCATAACTTTTTGTCCACATAAGCTATCCACGACAAATTTGCGTCCTTTTTTTCCAACATCCTAGGGATTCTAATGGTACCCAGAGTTTGTGGTTTCCCCTGGAGGAGACCAGGAAAATAGCCACAATACAGTGAAAATTTCGTTTTTTCCAAAAAAATGGGGGAAAAGGGCTGCCGAAGAAGGCTTGTGGTTTTTTCCCTGAAAATGCCATCAACAAAGGGTTTCTGGTGCTGAAATCACTATCTTCCCACCTTTCAGGAATGGGCAGACTTGAATCAGAAAACCACATTTGCCAACACAAATTTGGCATTTTACTGGGACATACCCCATTTTTACTATTTTTGGTGCTTTCAACCTTCTTCCAGTTAGTGACAGGAATGGGTGTGAAACCAATGCTGGATCCCGGAAAGCTAAACATTTCTGAAAACTAGACAAAATTCTGAATTCAGCAAGGGGTCATTTGTGTAGATCCTACAAGCTTTTCCTACAGAAAATAACAGCTGAAATAAAAAAATATTGAAATTGAGCTGAAAACAACAGCCATTTTTCTTTATGGTTTACTCTGTACCTTTTTCCTGCGATGTCAGATTTCTGAAAGCAATATACCGTTTTGTCTGCTGGACTCTTCTGGTTGTGGGGATATAAAGGGCTTGTAGGTTCATCAAGAACCCTAGGTACCCAGAGCCAAGAAATGAGCTGCACCCTGCAGTTGGTTTTGATTCTATACTGGGTATACAGCAATTCATTTGCTGAAATATGAAGAGTGAAAAAGAGGTATCAAGAAAACCTTTGCATTTCCAAAATGGGATCAAGATAAGGTTTTGAGGAGCAGTGGTTATTTGCACATCTCTGAATTCCGAGGTGCCCATACTAGCATGTGAATTGCAGGGCATTTCTCAAATAGACGTCTTGTTTACACACTCTCTTATATTTGGAAGGAAAAAATGTAGAGAAAGATAAGGGGCAATTACACTTGTTTTGCTATTCTATGTTCCCCCAAGTCTCCCGATAGAAATGATACCTCACTTGTGTGGGTAGGCCTAGTGCCCGCGACAGGAAATGCCCCAAAAAACAACGTGGACACATCCCATTTTTTGACAAAATACAGAGCTGTTTTTTGCAAAGTGCCTACCTGTAGATTTTGGCCTCTAGCTCAGCCGGCACATAGGGAAACCTTCCAAACCTGTGCATTTTTTAAAACTAGAGACCTAGGGGAATCCAATATGGGGTGACTCGTGGGGCTCTGACCAGGTTCTGTTACCCAGAATCCTTTGCAAACCTCAAAAAGTGGCTAAAAAAACAAGTTTTCCTCACATTTCGGTGACAGAAAGTTCTGGTATCTGAAAGGAGCCACAAATTTCCTTCCACCCAGCGTTCCCCCAAGTCTCCCAATAAAAATGATACCACACTTGTGTGGGTAGGGCTTGCGCCCGCGACAGGAAATGCCCCAAAACACAACGTGGACACATCCCATTTTTTGACAAAATACAGAGCTGTTTTTTGCAAAGTGCCTACCTGTAGATTTTGGCCTCTAGCTCAGCCGGCACATAGGGAAACCTACCAAACCTGTGCATTTTTGAAAACTAGAGACTTAGGGGAATCCAAGATGGGGTGACTCGTGGGGCTCTGACCAGGTTCTGTTACCCAGAATCCTTTGCAAACCTCAAAAAGTGGCTAAAAAAACAAGTTTTCCTCACATTTTGGTGACAGAAAGTTCTGGATTCTGAGGGGAGCCACAAATGTCCTTCCACCCAGCGTTCCCCCAAGTCTCCCGATAAAAATGATACCTCACTTGTGTGGGTAGGTCTAGCGCCCGCGACAGGAAATGCCCCAAAACACAACGTGGACACATCCCATTTTTTGACAAAATACAGAGCTGTTTTTTGCAAAGTGCCTACCTGTAGATTTTGGCCTCTAGCTCAGCCGGCACATAGGGAAACCTACCAAACCTGTGCATTTTCGAAAACTAGAGACCTACGGGAATCCAGGATGGGGTGACTCGTGAGGCTCTGACCAGGTTCTGTTACCCAGAATCCTTTGCAAACCTCAAAAAGTGGCTAAAAAAACAAGTTTTTCTCACATTTTGGTGACAGAAAGTTCTGGAATCTGAGAGGAGCCACAAATTTCCTTCCACCCAGCGTTCCCCCAAGTCTCCCGATAAAAATGATACCTCACTTGTGTGGGTAGGCCTAGCGCCCGCGACAGGAAATGCCCCAAAACACAACGTGGACACATCCCATTTTTTGACAAAATACAGAGCTGTTTTTTTGCAAAGTGCCTACCTGTAGATTTTGGCCTCTAGCTCAGCCGACACATAGGGAAACCTACCAAACCTGTGCATTATTGAAAACTAGAGACCTAGGGGAATCCAAGATGGGGTGACTCGTGGGGCTCTGACCAGGTTCTGTTACCCAGAATCCTTTGCAAACCTCAAAAAGTGGCTAAAAAAACAAGTTTTCCTCACATTCGGTGACAGAAAGTTCTGGAATCTGAGAGGAGCCACAAATTTCCTTCCACCCAGCGTTCCCCCAAGTCTCCCGATAAAAATGATACCTCACTTGTGTGGGTAGGCCAAGCGCCCGCCACAGGAAATGCCCCAAAACACAACGTGGACACATTCCATTTTTTGACAAAATACAGAGCTGTTTTTTGCAAAGTGCCTACCTGTAGATTTTGGCCTCTAGCTCAGCCGCCACATAGGGAAACCTACCAAACCTGTGCATTGTTGAAAACTAGAGACCTAGGGGAATCCAAGATGGGGTGACTCGTGGGGCTCTGACCAGGTTCTGTTACCCAGATTCCTTTGCAAACCTCAAAAAGTGGCTAAAAAAACAAGTTTTCCTCACATTTCGGTGACAGAAAGTTCTGCAATCTGAGAGGAGCCACAAATTTCCTTCCACTCAGCGTTCCCCCAAGTCTCCTGATAAAAATGATACCTCACTTGTGTGGGTAGGCCTAGCGCCCGCAACAGGAAATGCCCCAAAACACAACGTGGACACATCACATTTTTTCATAGAAAACTGTGCCTACCTGTGGATTTTGGCCTCTAGCTCAGCCGGCACCTGGGGAAACCTAGCAAACCAGCACATTTTTGAAAACTAGAAACCCAGGGGAATCCAAGATGAGGTGACTTGTGGGGCTCTGACCAGGTTCTGTTACCCAGAATCCTTTGCAAACCTCAAAATGTGGCTAAAATAACACATTTTCCTCACATTTCAGTGACAGAAAGTTCTGGAATCTGAGAGGAGCCACAAATTTCCTTCCACCCAGCATTCCCCCAAGTCTCCCGATAAAAATGATACCTCACTTGTGTGGTTAGGCCTGGTGCCCGCGACAGGAATAGATCACACAACGGTCAATGTTGGTCCTTACGTGAGGCAGCTGTTGACCCTGGGGTGATCCATTCCTGACACAGGCACTAGGTGTAGGCACTCAAGTGGGGTAGTATTTTTATCAGGACAGGTGAGGAGTCACTGGGTGGTAGGAATTCTGTGGATTCCAGCATATTCCTGTAGTTTGTGTGACAGAAATGCGAGAAAAATTGAGTTTTTTTCCAACATTTCAGCTTTGCGGGGTATTCTGGGTAAGAAAACTTTGGGGAATCCACACAAGTCACACCTCTGTGGACTCCCCTGAATGTCTAGTTTCCAGAAATGTTTGGGTTTAGTGTGTTTCTCTATATGGCCGCGGAATCCAGGACCAAAAACACAGGTCACAGGTGCCTGCCTTACAAAACCAGTTTGTTTTGCGATAGATAATTTTGATGTCTCCACAACACGATTTGGGCGGTGGAATTTGGGGCTGAACTAAATTGGGGAGCTCCCAAGAGAGCACTCTCTCTCTCTCTGCTTGCCGCCGCATTCACCTGCTCTCTGGGTTGGGCTAACCCACTATTACCCAGTTGCACAAACAGCTTGCGAAGGGACAGCAGGACTGTCCTCATCACCTTCCTCATAATGTACTGGAAGAGGAGTTATCGAATGGGACTCCTCCGACTGAAAAATCACTCCCAGAGTCTGCGCCATTGTCCTATCCCTCAGATGCTGTCTCAGTATCTGATATCTCAGTCTCTGATCCTATGTCAGAGCGGTCCTCTATAACCCGAGTGCAGGCAGCAGTCATCCATCAAGATGCCATCTCTGCTATTGGCTAAACTGTTGCTCTAAAACACTAGCCTACGTAGACAGTCACAAAATCGGTGGTGTGTGTGAGATACGTGCAACAGTAGAGGCCACCTTACCTGTGCTTCTTCCCTCAATCAGCACGTTCTTTCAAGACACTCAAAAAACACCTTGTCACATACCATTCGTCACAGTCTTTAGCACCTCCTGCGCCCAGTCCAACAATCATTATTGGTGCTCCCACTCGCTCCTCCTAGGATTCCCTTATTACCACCCAGCAAAAGTGCCCTTCATCTCTCCATAGCCGCCCTCCACCCTGCACATACATTTCATTGGTATTATAGCGCAGGTAATGGCTGACTTTACTAATGTACTCAGCTATTTACATAAAATACAGATTTGCTCTTTGCAGTAGGCATATAAACCTTCTGCGCTTCTTTATGGCACTAAAACTGCCACTAGACAATTCTGACCCTTTTCCCCCCAGGGAAACCACACAAATATTGACAAAAGTGATATATATATGACAGCCAACCACCTGAAACTCAACTCAAGCAAAACCGAAATAATCCTCTTTGGCCCACACAAAAACACCTGGTACCCCTCATGGTGGCCCACCACGCTAGGCCCTGCACCCACCCCCGCCAACCACGCACGCAACCTCGGCATCATCCTAGACTCCTCCCTCTCGATGACCCAACAAATCAACGCTCTCACCTCCTCATGCTTCAACACACTCCGTATACTGAAAAAAACATTCAAATGGATCCCCACAGAGACCAGAAAAACTGTCACTCATGCACTCATCAGCAGCAGACTTGATTACGGAAACGCCCTCTACGCCGGCACCACTCTAAAACTCAAGCGCAAACTACACGCATCCAGAAATCAGCAGCACGACTCATCCTCGACCTCCCCGGACACATCTCTCCACACCTCAAATCCCTCCA
Source organism: Pleurodeles waltl (assembly GCF_031143425.1). Taxonomy (NCBI): domain Eukaryota; kingdom Metazoa; phylum Chordata; class Amphibia; order Caudata; family Salamandridae; genus Pleurodeles; species Pleurodeles waltl. The sequence continues at coordinate 1,501,449,243 of NC_090445.1, read as the reverse complement.
CTGGCTCCCCATTGACAAAAGGATCACCTTCAAGATCCTCATCCTCGCACACAATACACTCCACAACACAGGCCCTGCCTACCTCAACGAGAGTCACCTTCCACACCCCTACACGAAACCTCCGCTCAGCTGACCTCTCTCTCGCCTCTGTTCCCTGCATCAAACACACCACCACCGGGGGCAGATCCTTCTCCTACCTTGCACCCAAAACTTGGAACGCCCTCCCAACCCACCTTCGCAAGACCCAAAACCTACTTCTTTTCTTTCAGGAAGGTCCTCAAAACCTGGCTTTTCGAACAGTGAACCTCCCAGCCCCTACCACCCCCCCACCCCCAAGCGCCTTGAGACCCTCACGGGTGAGTAACGCGCTTTATAAATCTCTTTGATTGATATATATAGATCTATCTATATATATATCTACATAGATATATCTATAGCTATATCCATGTACATAGATATATCTACATAGATATATCTATTTATATATATATATAGATCTACATATAGTTCTAGTTTTTTTTCACTTGTTGTATGGTTCCTTGGGGGCCAAAATGGCCCCAGGGAAACCCTATATCATCTAAGAAAAAAAAAAGATTGCCCCCACAGGGGGTCACCCTGCCCACGGGCGACCCCCTGTCTTTTTATTTTATTCATTTTTATTTTTAAAAAAAAATACAATTTCCCGGGGGGGGGGGGGGGGGTCGATCGCGGGGGCACCTACCTTTCTTTTTATTTTATAAAATATGCCCCTTGGGGGGGGTCGCGCCGTTTTCTGAGGGGGCCGACCCCCCCAAGTGAAATCCCTGGCGTCTAGTGGTGTTTCCTGGCACCCGATCGCAGCACAGCTGCGATCGGGGGCCAGGAAACAGTTTCAGAAGGCCTCGTAAGAAAGGAGAGACTCTCCCCTTTCTTACGAGGCCTTCTGAAAGTTTTCCTGCCCCCCCCGATCGCAGCTGTGCTGCGATCGGGGGGCCAGGAAACCTGAAAGTGTTTCCTGGCCCCCGATCGCAGCACAGCTGCGACCGGGGGCCAGGAAACACTTTCAGGAAGGCCTTGTAAGAAAGGGGAGAGTCTCCCCTTTCTTACGAGGCCTTCCCGAACGTGGGGAAGGCCGTTTTCCCCATCGAAGCAGGAAGCGGCCGCAAGGCTGCTTCCTGCTTTGATGGGGAAAACACCTTTGAAACGTCAGCGCGCCTCGCGGCGCGCTGACGTCACAAAGAGGCGGGTGGGGGGCGGGGAGGGAGACACGGAAGCTTCCGTGTCTCCCCGGGAAAGGTAAAAAAAAATAAAAAATCCCTTGCACAGACTGGTCGTGACCCGCACCAGGGAGGGTGTGTGGGCGTCGGCCAGTGGCCGACGCCCGCACCGAAAAGGTTAAAGCTACTGTGGAAAGACAAGAGGCACTGGATCAGGGTAAGAGCACAGCTCTCCTAATATTACACCGCTTGGCGGCCTTTGACATGGTTAGCCATCAAAGGCTGCTAGATCGTATAGCCAAAATAGGAATTTAAGGCCTAGCCTAGGATCTGCTGAGTTCATTTCTTTCCAGGCGGGATCAATTGGTAAGAGTGAGTGAGCATGTCTCCCATTCTTTCTCTCTCCCATGTGGGGTTCCATAAGGATCTTCACTTAGTATAACTCTTTAAAATATCTATGTCACCCCTCTTGCCGAGCTGGTTCACTCCTTTGGCTTTAGTTAACATCATACGCTGACGACACCCAAGTTGTTGTCTCATTTACCAATGATGATCCAAGCACAGGTTCTAGGCTTTGTGAATGCATGCAGGCATTTGACAGATGGATGGGTGGGAACAGTAGGAAATTAAACTCTAATAAGACACAGGCCATTCTTTTCAGTTACCAGCACACCCTCTGGTCCCCCTTTTGCTGGCCACAAGACATGGGACCCTTACCCATACCATTGAGGAAGGTAAAGAACCAAGGCATTCTCATTGATGATAAAGTATGCTATCCGGATCAAGTCAACGCAGTGACATCCTCTGCTTTCTACAGGATGAGAATGTTAAAAAATATATTTCCTCCCATTCTTGTCCACCTGCAGAAGACCCTGGTTACCTCACTTTTGCTGGCTAAACTAGATTATTGTAATAACCTCTATCTAAACGCCCACCAATTCTAAACAAACTACAAACATTACAGAATGCAGCAACTAGACTCTTCTCAAAGCTCCCTAAATATCACTCAGTGTCTGATTCAATCTGAGATTTCCCCTGGCTGCCTTTTAGACAGAGGATCACTTTTAATTATCTCTGTATTACATATAAAGCTCTTCATGGCACCAAACCAGAATTTTTACAAAACAAACGTACTTGGTACTCCGCAGGCAGAACTCTACACTCAACCAATGCCAAGCGGATTGTAGTCCCCAGGTTCAAGCGCTCAGCTTGGGACAGCAGGAGCTTTGTTGTAGGTGCCTCTAAAGCCTGGAATGTACTGCCTTTGGTAATAAAGAATGCCCATAACATGTTAAATTTTTGGAAATGGTTAAAGACATGGATGTTTAGGTCACCCTAGATTTCTGCTTTGCTCTTCATCTCACTTTCTCTCTCCCATGTGGGGTTCCATAAGGATCTTCACTTAGTATAACTCTTTAAAATATCTATGTCACCCCTCTTGCCGAGCTGGTTCACTCCTTTGGCTTTAGTTAACATCATACGCTGACGACACCCAAGTTGTTGTCTCATTTACCAATGATGATCCAAGCACAGGTTCTAGGTTTTGTGAATGCATGCAGGCATTTGACAGATGGATGGGTGGGAACAGTAGGAAATTAAACTCTAATAAGACACAGGCCATTCTTTTCAGTTACCAGCACACCCTCTGGTCCCCCTTTTGCTGGCCACAAGACATGGGACCCTTACCCATACCAATGAGGAAGGTAAAGAACCAAGGCATTCTCATTGATGATAAAGTATGCTATCCGGATCAAGTCAACGCAGTGACATCCTCTGCTTTCTACAGGATGAGAATGTTAAAAAATATATTTCCTCCCATTCTTGTCCACCTGCAGAAGACCCTGGTTACCTCACTTTTGCTGGCTAAACTAGATTATTGTAATAACCTCTATCTAAACGCCCACCAATTCTAAACAAACTACAAACATTACAGAATGCAGCAACTAGACTCTTCTCAAAGCTCCCTAAATATCACTCAGTGTCTGATTCAATCTGAGATTTCCCCTGGCTGCCTTTTAGACAGAGGATCACTTTTAATTATCTCTGTATTACATATAAAGCTCTTCATGGCACCAAACCAGAATTTTTACAAAACAAACGTACTTGGTACTCCGCAGGCAGAACTCTACACTCAACCAATGCCAAGCGGATTGTAGTCCCCAGGTTCAAGCGCTCAGCTTGGGACAGCAGGAGCTTTGTTGTAGGTGCCTCTAAAGCCTGGAATGCACTGCCTTTGGTAATAAAGAATGCCCATAACATGTTAAATTTTTGGAAATGGTTAAAGACATGGATGTTTAGGTCACCCTAGATTTCTGCTTTGCTCTTCATCTCACTTTCATAGCCAAGACACCTCTAGGTATTCTCTGAGCTTTAAAAATGCTTTAAAATATAACAGATGCAGCAGGCAGTGAAGGTTGTGCTGCCCTATTTGGTGCAGCTTGGTGTACACAGCGATGGCCCTTGGAATGGGTTCAGTCTGATTTTGTAGCTATTTGGAACTATTCCCAATTGTTGTGACTTTGTCTGTCTGGCCTGAACGTTTGTGCAACCAGTCTGTGATATTCTGGTCAGATAATATGGCTGTGGTGGAGCATATAAATCAACAAGCTGCCAGGGGGCAAAATGATCATGAGACTGTTGAAAAACATGTTGCTGCTGTGTCTGCGGTTCAATGTAATGTTTAGAGCTATGCATGTGCCTGGTATTTGAATAATGCTGCTGATTCCATGTCACATTTTAAGATGTGGATTTTCAGGTCCCACCACCCGGAAGCGGAGGAATTCCCATTGGCCTTCCCAGAGTGCAGTGGTGGATTAGTGCCCAAGATTCCCAAACCTTGTGGCAGCCAGCTCAGCGCCCAAGACCAGGAGGGCCTATGAGGGGGCTTTCACTGCCTATTCAGAATTCCTTGTGCATGAGGGGCCGTCTAGCTCATCTGATGCATCGTCAGCTATGGCATTTTTAGAGACCCTGAGGGAGGAAGGGAGGTCGGTTGCATGTGCCAGGTGCCACTCCACCCACATTTCTTTGCTCAAATGCGAGGAGCACCTGATGATGAATTCTTTCCTATAAGGAGGGCTCTGAAGGGTTAGCAGTGGCTTAAGGGGGCAAGACCGGATCCTAGGTGCCCCATTGACGTGGGGAAAATGGTGGCTATCTTGGGGACTCTTGGGGGTAAATGTACCTCCACCGGGGAGACCACCCTATTTAGGGCAGCTTTTACCTTTGCCTCCTATGGGGTCCTCAGACTTCGTGAGTTGGTGGCCAGAAACAAGAGAGATGTTGCAGGAAGATTATAGCTGGCAGACATTTATTGGTTGGATGGTGTGAAGGCCCTGGCAATCAACATCCCTTTTTCTAAGATGGATCAAGAAGGGAAGGGTGACCATATACTATTGCGAAGGGCTTTGGGTAGTGTGTGCTGTCCGGTTTATAATTTATAGGTCTCCTTAGCTCAGCGGCCCCGGAGGTTAGGGGGGTGCTGATTTGGGTGCCTGCACATGGCACACTGTTGACCATGTACCAGTTTTTACAAATAACTAATCGCTCTGTCTATAGCGGGGTTTGATGTCTTTGAATTCTGTACTCACTCCTTTAGGACTGAGGCTGCCATGGCAGCAGTGGCAATGGGGCTTTCAAGTTCAGTGGTTAAGAAGATTGACAGGTGGTCCTCGGATTACTACAAGAGATATGTGAGGCTGCATATACTGGGAGTGCTCCGCCTCTCACCCTTTGTCCTATCCTGTTCTCTCCCTTAGGTGACCAGTGTGGTCTTTTGGAAGTCCAGAGAGTTCCCATGTATGTAGGAGCTGCAGGGGTCACACATGTTTGGATCATTGGCCACTCTTATGTGCGAGGAGCAGGTGAACTGTATACAAGGTGTGCCTTTGCATCACTCGCATTACAGGCAGGATACCACTTTGCTTTCTATGGTTGTGGTAGCCTCCACCTCACTCAGTTGAGCTTGTGCTGGACTCAATGCTGCCTCAGGGAGTGCTCACATCCAGATGTCAGCATTATTTATCTAGGGGGTAATGACTTGGGTTCTCTGAGTCAGCATCAGCTTTTTGAGCTAGTGGTATCAGAAATTGGATGGTTTCTTTATGCAGTGCTTGCTTGGTCGTTTATCATCCCCTGATTTCAGTAGAAGGGCAGCATATCAATCAAGGCCCTTAACCACTCTGTGAGGAGGATAAGCAACAAGGTCGCCAAGTTGTTCAGACCACCTAGGCTGGCTGTCATTCCACACAGCTACATTCACAGGGAGTGCTTCTTCCTTCAGGATGGGGTGCACATTTTGCAGGCTGGAAATAATATGTTTTTGGAAAACATCCTTGCTTGGTTACTCTTCCGCCCTCAGCAGGAGAGCGACTACAGGAAGGGGGGGGGGCAGATAGTCAGTCTACTACGCTGGCCTGTGGCAGGGTAAGATCATGATTGGTGGGACATTTAGGTTTACCTTTTTTCTTACCCAAGCAGGACGTCAAGATAATGGAACCCTCCTAGGGGTGCTGACTGAGAATTGAAGATGATATCCATGGGTGCAGGGGTTGCGAACGGTTGCTGGCATCTGGTCCCTAGGTTCAACCACCCGCCCATGTGCAAAGGTCTTGAAGCTGGCACTGGCCCTTCGGGGTGGAGTGTAATGGTGGAGGGAGTGGCTGAAGTAGGTATCTTGGCGGGCAGTCGGGCCTCCTGCAGAGGGAGCACACCCAGGAAAGTTTGAGGAGGGGGTGGGATGCTCTCGTTTGAGGGCCTACCCCATTGTGAGGAACAGGGACCGGGGTGTCACCTTAGGAGTCAGTCATGATCTCATCCACAGTTACTTAATGGGATAAGCAGAAACTGACTTTAGTTAATGCTAGGAAATCGGATGTATTAGCGTACTCTGTTAAGGCTAGACATCTAGAGATGTAAACTATTATGTAAATATGAGGGGGTTAGTGAATAAATTTTGTTGGTTGATGGCTGATTTATAAGTTGTTGTCAATAAAATATGGTCGGGGTTTACAACAACTAACTAAAAAAAAAGGCTTTTATTTACTAAGGCGATGTGGTGTCACTCGGAGGGCAGAGTTGGGGGAGGTTTGGCAGGAGGCCTCAGCTGTACCTGGCCAAATGCAAATGGCCTGACACCTATTTCGGGGGGCCACGCATATGGTGACTACGCCGGGCAGGTAGCGTCTCGGGTGAGGGGGGGCGATGCACCTCTGACACTTCAGCAATGGACCGGGGCATTGGAGGAGGCACACTGTGGACATGGGCTGACTCCATCCATAAAAGGGGTCACGGTCGAGGTGGGGGTCTTTCGATCCCTCTCACCAACCGTGCCAGGATCTCTACTTCTCCACTGCGCCATGAGGAATTTTAGAAAACCCACCCACTTCCCCCATGACATCTGATTGGATTCTGTTATTCATGCGATCTCGCTTTGCCTTGCATACTCTGGATATATGCCTTTGTTTGATCCGTTGTTGAATGATGATTATGTGCTTCTTACCATATTTTTTCTCCCTGACAGCACAGATGGATACGCATGAGAGTATGTTTGGCGCATTTTATGGAATGGCGGGGTGAAATCATGATTGGTGAGACAAATAGGTTTACCTTTTTTCTTACCTGAGCAGGATGTCAAGGTAATGGACACCAAAGGATGCTGGATGAGACTCGAAGATGACATCCTGGGCACGGGGGTTGCGAGCAGTTGCTGGCATCTGGTCTCTATGACCAACCACCCGCACATGCACAAAGGTTTTGAAGCTAGCACTGGCCCTTGAGGGGTGGTGGAGTCTGAGGGTGGAAGGGGCACCCGAGATAGGTATCCTGGTGGGCAGTTTGGCCCCCTGCACAGGGAGCACACCCAAAAATATTTGCGGAGGGGATAGGATGCTCCTGTATGGAGGGCCTACCCTCGGACCTTCTAGCCATGGGGAGGAACAGGGACTGGGGTGTCACCTTAGGAATCAGTCATGATCTCATACGCAGTCACTGAATTGGATACTCAGGAACTGACTTTAGCTAATGCTTGGAAATCGGATACATTAGCGTACTCTGTTAAGGCTGGCATCTACAAATGTGAACTGTTTTGTAAATATGATGGAGGTTACTGCATAAATGTTGATTGATGGCTGATTTGTATGTTGTAAATAAAATATGTCCAGCGGTTTACGAACCCTAACCCAAAAAGAGGTGACCTTTTATTGACTAAGTTGATGTGGTGTCACTCAGGAGGGTCGATTTGGGGGAGGCCTGGGCAGGCCCTGGCCATATAATGGGTAGAACGCACGCGCTGTTCAGTTCCTTTAAGCATGAATATAATTTAAAAGTCATCTAAGTTTAGCTAGCTAGGGCAAATGAAATCCCTACAGATTTACAAGCCACAAGTTAACATGTGCTGTGCGAAAACACACGAGGATGGAAAGTAAAAAGAAAAAAGATTAAAATAATTTGGAAAAACAATATCTGAGGCAAAAGAGTCTTCTCCTTTGGGTCTGGGGAAAAACTTCTAAGTCTCAGCAGAGCATTGGAAATGAAGAGTAGGGGTAGAGAGGTCTGTACCTCTCAGAGTCCAAGAGGATCCAAAAAAGAACGTCACTAATTCAAGTGGGGAGCGTTATGTTAGAGTCCAAAGTGCAATTAGCTGCATGCCATCAATCAGAAGATTCAACTGTCCAATCAATGTTCATTGTATTGCATGGAACTGCAACAGAGGGGAATATTCCCAATACTGACATAGGAAAGGCATCAATCTTATTTCATCTGAACGTGTTAAAACAAATGTTTATAGTCAACTTCCACAGTTCCTCAATGGACTGGGCTTAAGGTTACTTTCTCAGGCTCACTATGCACAAAGGTCAATTATTTCCAAACTAGAATTTCATGGGAAAGAAATCTGAAAGAAAAGTCACATTAGCAAAGAATGACTAAACATTTTTCTGCACTGTAAATTGTAAAACATGGCCTTGCAGGCCTCACTTAGGCTAACTAAAATGAGTTAAAATTGAACACTCACTTATATCAAGCAAGGCAGATTTATCATCCAGAATTATAAATTCACCATTTATAAGCTCTGTCAGTGTTCATGTTACAGTAGATTCAAAACAAAATTACTCTTTTAATACATTTGATTAGCTTTGATGAAGAACTGCATCTTCGACATTTGCATGTAACATTTAAAACATTTATTTTCAGAAAACCATTACTGTTTTAATGAAAACTCTGAATTAACATCATAAAGAATCATATGTAATTATATAAATTGGTTATACAAGAAATTTTAGGGCTGTCCACCAACACTCAAAATCAGTAGTCTACAGTGGGTGGATGCACATTAACATAGGCTTTCAGTGCACCACTTCACACTTAAACTACTGTTGTTGCAAATACCAAAATGCAAAGATTTTCACATATGAATGATTACTGTGAGGTCAAAAGTAACAATAAAATGTTTGCTGCATCAAGTGAATGTGTTGTTCATTGATATTTTGGCATGATTTGCATTGCAGAAGTTAAGCTGCAGTTAGGAGGGCAGGTGTCAGAGTGGCCTGGAAATCAGCTCAGCTTGTAACAGATATAGATTCATGGTTAAACAGAAGGTAGGTACACATCTTTACCTTCAGGTGTCAATTCTTAGAATTGGCTCTTCTACCAAAAGCAAGGGCAGTGGAGTTTTTTCTATAACATGGGCCTGGTAGGCGATGGTTATGGCTGGTGTTGGACCTGGCTTTTTGGCAGGGACATCCCCACACTTTTTGCCTCCTTCCTCCTATTTTTTCTGACCTGTTGTTGTTGGCTTTTGACCTCTGGGCACTTTACCACTGCTAACCAGTGCTAAAGTGCATATGCTCTCTGTGTAAATTGTACTACTGATTGGTTTATCCATGATTGACTATTTAATTTACTTGTAAGTCCCTGATAGAGTGCACTACATGTGCCTAGGGCAGGTAGATTAAATGCTACTAGTGGGCCTGCAGCACTGGTTGTGCCACCCATCTCAGTAGCCCCTTAACCTTGCCTCAGGCCTGCCATTGCAAGGCCTGTGTGTGCAGTTTCACTGCCACCTCGACTTGGCATTTAAAGGTACTTGCCAAGCCTAGAACTCCCCTTTTTCTATACATAAGTCACCCCTAATGTGTGCCCTAGGTAACCCCTAGAGCAGGGTGCTGTGTAGGTAAAAGGCAGGACATGTACCTGTGTAGTTATATGTCCTGGTAGTGTAAAACTCCTAAATTCGTTTTTACACTACTGTGAGGCCTGCTCCTTTCATAGGCTAACATTGGGGCTGTCCTCATACACTGTTGAAGTGGCAGCTGCTGATCTGAAAGGAGCAGGAAGGTCATATTTAGTATGGCCAGAATGGTAATACAAAATCCTGCTGACTGGTGAAGTCGGAATTAATATTACTATTCTAGAAATGCCACTTTTAGAAAGTGAGCATTTCTTTGCACTAAAATCTTGTTGTGCCCTTCAATCCACGTCTGGCTAGGTTTAGTTGACAGCTCCTTGTGCATTCACTCAGACACACCCCAAACACAGGGTACTCAGCCTCACTTGCATACATCTGCATTTTGAATGGGTCTTCCTGGGCTGGGAGGGTGGAGGGCCTGCCCTCACACAAAGGACTGCCACACCCCCTACTGGGACTCTGGCAGACAGGATTGAACTGAAAGGGGGCTTGGTGCATTTCTTAGAGACTCTTTGAAGTCACCCCCACTTCAAAGGCACAACTTAGTATAAAACAGGGGCTCTGCCCTACCTCATCAGACACTTGCTGGAGAAGAAACCTGAACCAGAAACTACATCCTGCCAAGAAGAACTGCCTGGCTGCTCAAAGGACTCACCTGTCTGCTTTCTACAAAGGACTGCTGCCTTGCTGTTGCCCTGCTGCCTTGCTGAACTCTTGTCTGGTTGTGAAAGTGCTCTCCAAGGGCTTGGATAGAGCTTGCCTCCTGTTCCTTGAAGTCTCAGGACCAAAAAGACTTCTCTCTTTTACTTGGACGCTCCGTGCGCCGAAAATTTCGACGCACAGCTTGTTTCGCGGCGAGAAAAACGCCGCACTCCGACGCTGATCGACGCGACGCTCTTGGGACGATCGAAGATCCGACGCACGGCCTCGCAAGGACAACGCCGCCCGACCTCTAGAGGAGAAATCGACACGACGCATGCCGTGAGATCGTAATTTCAACGCGCAGCCCCGCAGATCGAAGTCTAGAGGAGAAATCGACGCGACGCCTGCCGTGAGATCGTAATTTCGACGCACAGCCCCGCAGACCGACGCGCAGCCGGAGAACAAGCAGGAAAATCCACGCACAGACCCAGGACATCTGGTAATCCCCGCGATCCACAGAAAGAGACTGTCCGCGTGCCGGAAAACGCCGCCGACTTCCCCGCGTGGAAAATAACGACGCAAGTCCGTGTGTGCTGGGGAGAAATCAACGCACACACCCTTTTTCCACGCACCTCTTCCTTTGTGGCCCTCTGAGGAGATTTTCCACCAGAAACCAGGTACTTTGTGTTTGAAAGAGACTCTGTTTACTTTCTAAAGACTTAAGACGCTTTATATCACTTTTCAGTGATATCTTTACAAATTCATATTGCATCTTTGATCGTTTTGACCTGAAGATACCCAGATAAATATTATATATTTTTCTAAACACTGTGTGGTGTATTTTTGTGGTGTTATGCTATGGTGTTGTATGATTTATTGCACAAATGCTTTACACATTGCCTTCTAAGTTAAGCCTGACTGCTCGTGCCAAGCTACCGGAGGGTGAGCACAGGCTGATTTTGGATTGTGTGTGACTTACCCTGACTAGAGTGAGGGTTCTTGCTTGGACAGAGGGCAACCTGACTGCCAACCAAAAACCCCATTTCTAACATTGGTGGCAACGGTGGGATGACCAGGTTCAGAGGTTAAACTCTGACCTGGTGGGGGGTAGGTGTGCCCCCCAGAAAGTCCTGGCGTGCCAGGCAATTGCCCAACCTCAGGGTGGTGACCCCGGGTTGGGGAACCAGGCTCAGAGGTTAAACTCTGACCTGGTGGGAGGTAGGTGTGCCTCCCAGAAAGTCCTGGTGCGCCAGGCAATTGTTCAACTTCAGGGTGGTGACTCTGAGTTGAATGGCCAAGTTCAGAGATTAAACTCTGACCTGGTGGAGGGTCAGTGTGCCCTCCAGGAAGTCCTGGCGTGCCAGGCAATTGTTCAACTTCAGGGTGGTGACTCTGAGTTGAATGGTCAGGTGCAGAGGTTAAACTCTGACCTGGTGGGGGGTAGGGGTGCCTCCCAGAAAGTCCTGGTTTGCCAGGCAGTGATCCAGTCTGAGGGTACAGACCCTGGGCTGGAAGACCAGGTTCAGGGTGTCCCCCCGGACCTGGAGGGAGGGGTTACTGATAACAGTGCCCCTACCATGTTGTCTTCTGAGGAGGCCACTCCTAGTTGGAGGGTGCTGGGCCCCAGAAGGGAGGGCAGGGGGAGGGAAACCTGAACCAGAAACTACATCCTGCCAAGAAGAACTGCCTGGCTGCTCAAAGGACTCACCTGTCTGCTTTCTACAAAGGACTGCTGCCTTGCTGTTGCCCTGCTGCCTTGCTGAACTCTTGTCTGGTTGTGAAAGTGCTCTCCACGGGCTTGGATAGAGCTTGCCTCCTGTTCCTTGAAGTCTCAGGACCAAAAAGACTTCTCTCTTTTACTTGGACGCTCCGTGCGCCGAAAATTTCGATGCACAGCTTGTTTCGCGGCGAGAAAAACGCCACACTCCGACGCTGATCGACGCGACGCTCTTGGGACGATCGAAGATCCCACGCACGGCCTCGCAAGGACAACGCCGCCCGACCTCTAGAGGAGAAATCGACGCGACGCCTGCCGTGAGATCGTAATTTCAACGCGCAGCCCCGCAGATCGAAGTCTAGAGGAGAAATCGACGCAACGCCTGCCGTGAGATCGTAATTTCGACGCACAGCCCCACAGACCGACGCGCAGCCGGAGAACAAGCAGGAAAATCCACGCACAGACCCAGGACATCTGGTAATCCCCGCGATCCACAGAAAGAGACTGTCCGCGCGCCGGAAAACGACGCGACTTCCCCGCGTGGAAAATAACGACGCAAGTCCGTGTGTGCTGGGGAGAAATCGACGCACGCACCCTTTTTCCACGCACCTCTTCCTTTGTGGCCCTCAGAGGAGATTTTCCACCAGAAACCAGGTACTTTGTGTTTGAAAGAGACTCTGTTTACTTTCTAAAGACTTAAGACGCTTTATATCACTTTTCAGTGATATCTTTACAAATTCATATTGCAACTTTGATCGTTTTGACCTGAAGATACCCAGATAAATATTATATATTTTTCCAAACACTGTGTGGTGTATTTTTGTGGTGTTATGCTATGGTGTTGTATGATTTATTGCACAAATGCTTTACACATTGCCTTCTAAGTTAAGCCTGACTGCTCGTGCCAAGCTACCGGAGGGTGAGCACAGGCTGATTTTGGATTGTGTGTGACTTACCCTGACTAGAGTGAGGGTTCTTGCTTGGACAGAGGGCAACCTGACTGCCAACCAAAAACCCCATTTCTAACAGCTGGTGTTCGTTGTTTGTGGGGTTCTCCACCTTTTATGCCATAAGGAATAGACTGGAAGGGTGCTTTTGCCCGTCACCCAAGTATGGCCTGGGTGTCCAGGCACCTTCTCCGAAAGTTTGGTCCCAACATTGATACCACTACCATCGATTGAGTCAGAATTTGAACTGGCAGTGCTTCCTGGTTAGGGATCAAGGATTTGACTGAAAGGATTCGACAGGGGTCCTCCTCGGTTGAAGCAACAGACCAAGTTTTAGGTAATGCAGGAGAAGCTGGCTGGGTGTCCAATCATGAACCTAGTTCTACTTGTTAAGTTTATTACTAATTCGATGTCTAAGTATGTATGTTTACACATTCAAATATTGTAAATGATTCTTTGAGATCCTTATTATGTGATTTAATTTCAATTATAACTATGTTTTTGTTCATTTTTTAATAAATGTGGCCTGAGAATTGTTCCTCCAAAAATAAACAATTCCAATGCTCTTGGGTCTGTTTTTAATGGTACTTGCACTAGGAGGGGGGCTCCTTCCCAGCTGGGAAACCATCCATAGTAACAAGAACAAGTTGAGCTACACACACCTTATTGGGTTGTCACATCTCACAATGTCAAAACTGAAATTGGCTCAAATGCTATGCTTCCAGAGCCAGCCTCGTGCTTAACAAAATAATACATTCTCATGCTGGAGCATTTGTTTCCTTAAAGAGGTAATGTTCTTGTTGCTACTGATTTGGAGCAAGAAAGGATGGAATTGGAAAAATGTATTATCCCACTGAATGCCTCTAGCCTCGGATGTTCATAGTGTGGAAAAAAAGCATTTTTTTCCATTATTTTCATTACTGAAAAGGTTAAATCTGTAACTAATATTGTCAAAGGAGGACAGGGTGATGCAATGGAAACCTTTTTGGGCCTCCGATTGTTTGGAATGGAAAAAGGGCAATGCCGCAGTCCATATAGTCCAGCAACATCTACAATGGTGTAAATTTAGATAGCAGGTAAATAGCAGAATTCAATAACATCACCCAAAATCATAAAATCAAAAATATAGTCTGCCAAAATCTCGACCTGCTAAATACCCCACTGCAAGAATGTTGAACTACACCTAAAGCCAAGCAAGCCAGTCACGTAAAGTCAAGCACCTGTCCCTAGCTTGCAAGGACTATAGGACTCGGAAGCCGCCAGCAGGCCCTTACCCCACACCGGTCATACACCAACCGACAAGACAATAATTTCGTTGGAAGAAGTATTTATTTTATTTTATATACTTTCATTAAAATCAAATACATTAATCATTTTATGCCAATCATCTTATGCAAAACACTCTAGTAAACGTTTCACTGCAAATCCAAATTTAATATCTACTGATATACGTACTTTTTACATTTGTAACCATAAATCATTTTTGACAGGATCCCTTCCTGTCCTGAACCTCCTTTGGACCACACAGGGACTGATCGTCACCTGTATCCCTAGGGGGGGGCGGTACCCCTGCTTCCTCTGTTCCTTGCCCACATGCTCAGGGTTCCGCCCCCTCTCCAAACACCAATCAGCCAAGGGGTGTACCGGGGCGGCCCAGGGCATGAGCCCCGTGACCACCCTAGTGATCTGGGCTCCCTACCCCCAATCTGGTGTGTCCATCCGCAGGTTGGTCCAGGACTTCAGGATCCTATCCCTGTTGTTATACCGGGGCCCCACCCTTGGGGACCCCTCTGTTGCTTCAGGTTACTTTAGTACCTCTTCTTCCGCCTAATATTAAGGAGAGGGTGGGTGGGTGGGTCAACGCAAAGCCTGCCCGTTCAGGCCGCCGCGTCCAGAGAAAGAAGGCCAAGCCTTCTGGGGGGGGGCGCTTATAAGCCCCCCCACTGGCTCGCCGCGGCCCAAACCGGTCCGGCTCCCACATCGGACCAACGTTCACCGAGGCGCTACTTCCGCCCCCACGCCTCGCGAGGCGTGTAGGCGGAAGCAGCTGGCCAGCCTGCGCACAACTAGTGCAAGGGTCCGGCCCACGGCGTCCCCGACCCCTAAGGTGCCGCACTCCCCCCATGTTGGGGGGGCGCTTTTCCATAGGACTCGGAAGCCGCCAGCAGGCCCTTACCCCACACCGGTCATACACCAACCGACAAGACAATAATTTCGTTGGAAGAAGTATTTATTTTATTTTATATACTTTCATTAAAATCAAATACATTAATCATTTTATGCCAATCATCTTATGCAAAACACTCTAGTAAACGTTTCACTGCAAATCCAAATTTAATATCTACTGATATACGTACTTTTTACATTTGTAACCATAAATCATTTTTGACAGGATCCCTTCCTGTCCTGAACCTCCTTTGGACCACACAGGGACTGATCGTCACCTGTATCCCTAGGGGGGGCGGTACCCCTGCTTCCTCTGTTCCTTGCCCACATGCTCAGGGTTCCGCCCCCTCTCCAAACACCAATCAGCCAAGGGGTGTACCGGGGCGGCCCAGGGCATGAGCCCTGTGACCACCCTAGTGATCTGGGCTCCCACCCTAGTGATCGGGGCGCTTAAATTAGGAAAGGGGTTGGTAATTACTGCTACATTCTTTTTTACTAACCTCCCAGCCGAGGAAGGCCGAGGTCAAAATTCCTTAAGAGGCCGCGAGCCCCACTTGGCAGCACGCACACCGAGGAGGACCAAACCCATGAGTTTACCGGAACGGGGCCACTGAGGAAACATGCCCCAGGAAGTGCCCGGTCCCAGCCGACCCCACGCTGGAGGAGGAATAAAGACTGGACCCAACCAGGATTCAAACGCGTCCTGCAAGTTGATCCAATCGCAGAAGCCTTAAAACCTCTGCGCTACCTTCCAGCCACGAACCGCTCCTGGTGGGAAGTCCTGCGCGCCCTTCATCTCCTTTCTCATCCCCGATGGAGGGGGGTCCTGGAGGCGCTAACGCTGGATATCCCACGCCGCATCAACGCAAAGCCTGCCCGTTCAGGCCGCCGCGTCCAGAGAAAGAAGGCCAAACCTTCTGGGGGGGGGGGGGTGCTTATAAGCCCCCCCACTGGCTCGCAGCGGCCCAAACCGGTCCGGCTCCCACATCGGACCAACGTTCACCGAGGCGCTACTTCCGCCCCCACGCCTCGCGAGGCGTGTAGGTGGAAGCAGCTGGCCAGCCTGCGCACAACTAGTGCGAGGGTCCGGCCCACGGCGTCCCCGACCTCTAAGGTGCCTCGCTCCCCCCATGTTGGGGGGGCGCTTTTCCAGAGTTGGAATAGTAAACTAATCCCGCTTTATAAAAAAGTTAGCAGCCCCTAATTTCCCTTGGAATTGTTCTGTGAAGATTTCATATTCTGACTTCTGGCTGTTGGAATAGTGCTGTTTATGAGTTCCTAGAACCTGCGCATAAATGTATTTAACATATATGAAGTTTACCAAAGCCCCTACCTGAGTATTCTCCCACTCATGGGAGGGTTATCTTTTTTAGCAAATGTTAAAGGTCGCTGCACACTAAACAGTCTCTGGCTGTCCAGTTTAGGAATATTGTTTACAGTCTTGTTAAATCTGGCATTGGCCAAGACCGTTAGATTTTATTAAAATTATATGTATAATATACTAATTTAAGGGACTTTCAGTCGGTTCTCTGTATTCATTGCCCTGTTATTGTGTCAGTCAAATATTCCTTCCATTAACAACAGCATACTGCATATGGCACTTTGTCCTCCCAGAGATTTACGTCATCTGATTACGCCCAGTGAGCAGTTGTACACTCGTTTTATTTACTGCAGACTATAAGAGAGGATTGATCTGATGGGGGCACGCCTATGGCTGGCCTGCCTCAATCTGTATCCCGGATGCACCAGTAACACCTTGCTGTGTTCTTGGGCAAATGCGTCTTTCCTCTAACTCTGTAACAGTTTGTGCTAAATAAGAAATTGCATAAGGATTGTTTATGATAAATAAGTGATTATGACATTTATTGCCACGGTCGTCACCCTTTTGAGACTCACATCTCGCACTCGACAAAAAAATGGATAGTACCTCTGGTCATGGCTGCGCTACATGGAAGTTTGAATGAATAAAGCAATAAATATTGCTTATAGTACCCCTGAGAGGACGGGTGGAGAGTGGGGAGTGTGTGTGTGTGTGTGTGTGAGAGAGAGGAGGGTGTGTATGTGTGAATGGAGTGTGTGTGTCCATTTGCAGAGTCGTTGAAAGTCTCCAATCAGGCAGATGTGCTGGGATTAGCACGCTTCCCGCCAAATCAAGCACAGCCGCTACATTCACAAATTGCTGCGATGTGGTCCCGCGTGCCCTTGGAATGCCATTAATCAGTCCCTCCCTCCGTGGCGGGCTCTTTCTCAGCTCACAGCACACTCTCAGGAGCTGGGCTTTTTATGTTGCACACACTCCCCACCTGCCCCTCTGGGAGAAGGTCAATATCGTCGGGGTTGTTTGGTGTCAATGGAGCATGGCAGGAGAAGCACGCCGCCATTGTCTGCCCTCCTGCTCCGATTGGCTGCAGAGTGTGGGAACCAGCAAAGGTCCCGAGACCAACAGCACTGTCAACCGCTGCCAGTGTATAAATAGAGGACTGATTCATGATGAAAAGACAATAAAGAACTGCACGGCAGTCACCATATTTGCAATTCGCAGTGAATAGTATGGTATTTATTACCATTGTGGTGGCGGCACCGTGGACCCACAAGGGTCATTCTCTGCGCTCAACAAAACCAGATGCTGCAAAGTTAAACACTGTACGTGCAGGGAACAGTGCAAACTTCACGTACTCTGCTGCCACCTTATGGCCACCTGAAATTGTCCGCTTTATATTTTTGGCATTTTGCAGTCCTGTGTTTTTTTTGCTTTTCTTTTCTTTTTCCCAAAATGGAACTTCTTTAACTTAAAATCATCCCAACTTCAAGCACAGAGGAGTTCCAAGACAGAACACAGTGAGTATTTGGTTGTTGAACCATCTCTGAGAGATGTCCGTGTCTGTCCGTGGAAATGTCACACTTGACACTGCCGACAGACTGAGGAGCGATAATCTTTATTTAATAGTTCCTCCTTTGTCTAGGTTCGTGTCGGAATAGAAAGCTATGCCTATCAAGGCAGTGAATTGTTTGTTTTTCAGGGAATACATTTTTAAATATAGGTGAGTGTGCGGCCTCCCATTTTTTTACTGACAATCACATGACATGTTAGATCCCCTCCCCCCCGCAATGAATGTCATGCTTTATTTATTTATTTTTTAACACAGAAACATTTTAGAGTCCAAAAAGTAACAAGGAGAGTGAAATGCAGTTCAATCAGATTTTATTTTCGTTTTTTACAAAACATTACTGCAACTCCACAGCTCGGAAAATATTCCAAGTACAGATCACAGCGAGCAAACTGTTTACAAACACATCCCACAGGGATTCTTTTTTCCAGAATCTCACAAAGAAGGGAGAGTCCAGCATAAATATTATGCGTGCATAACTTTTCATAGAAATGTACAGACATACCTCTAGACAGACCACGGCTCTGTACCACTCTTCCTACAAGGAAATCAAAATGGGGCTGTGCCAAGTGACCGAATACATAAAAATATGCAAACAACGTTTCACAGAAAATATTGAATAAGCCCTATCTTACTGCACAACGGCTGTTGTTACCTTTTTCCCTAAAAAGAAATCAGACAAAACACGGGTTTGCAAAAAACAAACCCTGGTTACTACACTGTAAATCACCTACAGTTGTAGGTACATCAATTGAAGAATATCTCCTACTTAGTGTTCTTGAGTTAACATATAACTCGTTATATACATATGATGCCCTTGAATTTTCTACGAATGTCATAGAATCCCCAAGCCGAGTTTTCATCTTCACAGAAGCAAGTTACAATGCATAAAACTGCATATTGACATTTTACAGAAAATTGCAAAATGCAAAACAAATATATATTTTGGGAGAGCCTTTGCTGCTCAAACACAAAAAAGTAACGTCATCTCAGCGTATTCAGGGGACAGGATGCTTTTCAACAAGGGTTGAGAGAATGGCTTCTCTGGCAAAATGAGATACTCATTCGGTTTACAAAAATAAACAAAGAAACTTCACTGCAGTTAACATTTTCTTTAAAAAATGCCCCTTTCAGTTATGTGTTACATGACATATTTCGTCCTAGAAGATTTTCTAGCGGTCTTATTTAAAACATACTTTAATATTCCGTTTGAATATTGTTCTGATCTGTCTTTGCAGTTATAGCATCACTACACAACAGAAAAACAAGTTCCAGGTCATCTTCTTTTGACTTGATCGTAAGAATATCTGTCTGTAAGGCAGTATTGCACAAAGGCCTTTCAATTCAGTCCTGCGGGCAGGACAAAAAAATATGAATTGGGACAGAACCCAGTGCAGGGAACACCAGCAACATGGTAGCCTTTGGTAGGCCCACTTCACAATGACTCTTCCTGGAAGAGCTAAGCCAAATATATGTAGATTCTGCTTTAGTATCTAACAAGCCTTTAAGTCCATGCCGATCAAACACCTCATAGAAGTTACTTGAAGACCTAAAACACTTACAACCTTCCACAGGTTAAGCAACAAAAAACAAACTTTGCAAGTCTCTTCCTTAAGTTTTGTGAACAGTCACACTGAAGAGCACTGACTCATTCTTCACGAATGGCTTCACGGTACTGCTGGCGAGCAGTCTCTCCCTTTGGGAGAACTTCGGTGGTCATCCAAGCACCTGCATGCCGGATGGAAGGAAAGCAACCTTTCCTACTAAGAGAGGAAGGGGAGACTTGTGGATTAAAGTCATAAATTCCTCTGGAGTCCAAGGCAGTGTCCGATTCTAGGTCCTTGTGCTGTTACCAGGGTCTCCATAATGGGGAGGCGGAGACCATCACTTCCTGCTTGGTTGGCGTCTGGTAGGAAGGGCAGATGGCTGGACAGACAGGAAGACCAGGCTCTGTCTTGACAGGGCGAGAAGGGCCTTGAAAGTGAGTCAGGAGTTTGAGCTGGGCCTCGGGGGGTGGCGGCGTGGTGAGACAGGAACAGCAAGGCCTCCTTCAAGCAGTGCGAGAAACCTTCTCGGTAGTCCTGCTGCGGGCTCTTCTGGCCAATTGTCACTGCTGGAAAAAAGTCAAAAGTCGTGGTCAGAAGAGATGCCAAAGAAAGGGTTCGAATCAAAGTAGCACATACATCCAAACACTGACAACGGCAACAGCTTTGCGTTTATAATAGTAACGTGTTTTTTTCAGTGTCCTCACACACAAGTCCAAATAGTCAAAGGGTGGTATGTAGAGAAGAGGGCACTCAAAGAGCAGGTGAAAGTCTTTCCCTAAAATGTTAATAATTTGGGGATAAAATAATGGCATGGTCTGATAATGAATTACCCTTGTAGCAAGGAGAACAACTCAGACCTGCAAGGGTGGTAAATAAACCTATAAAAAGCAATCTTTTTTCAATAATTCACTTTAACTCTCAGCGAAAGATAACTCGTGGGACAGGCACAGTGGAGTAAACATCACACAAAAACAAGGCATGTTGTGGACCCTAGATAGAGTTATGGCAAGGGGACAGGCTGGGTATGGTTTACTATTCGTTAATACTAATAAAAGAGACTCGCTAGGGATACTTACTTCGGTGTCTGGCCAAGTATTCCACTGCAGTCTCCAGGATGTCTGCTTTCTCAAGCTTGATGTTGGCCTCCTGGGCCTTGAACTCCTTCTCCAGGAGCAGCTTCAGCTTCTCGATGCTGCTGTTAATACGGTCGCGGCGCATCTTTTCCACAATTGGTTTTCTCAGCTGTAAATTAAAAAGAGAGAAAGGACCTCATTAGTTAACAAGACAACCAACCCAGGTGTGGCACATCTGAAATAAGTGAGGGCCTGTGTTTTAATATGGTTGCTAGAGTTAGGGCACTAGACTCGAATCCTATATTGAACAAACTCTGTGATCTTGAGCAAAGAAACGTATGTCCTGTACCACCCCGTGTCCCCGTTATGGAGCAAATGTGGAAATGGTAATAAAAAAAAAACGACTTTATCTAGGATTCTTAATAATGCACAACACCTTGGCATTTATGCGTTTAACGTTATGTGCAGCGGAATAGTCAGTGGACTCAACCTCATACATTAACAATAAGTTTCTCAAAGCAGAAACAACAAAATATTTGCAGTGGCTATGGCGCAATCCACAAAACTTCTCTAAGCAAAAGGGATAGGAAATGACACGTGGCGGGAAGAGATGCTTACCTTATTTTTCTGCTTGGAGGGCAGGATTTGCACGGCAGTAATGGACGGCGCCATGACAGCAGAGTTCGTCAGATGATGCAGGCAGAGAGGAGGGAGTGAGTCTGAGGAGAAGCTGCTGCGCACCTCTATTTATACTCCGGCGGCGGCAGGCCCAGGCCTGGGTGCCCGGCTCCTCTGCGGTTCCCACACTCTGCAGCCAATGGCCTGCTGTCAGGGGCACAATGCAGCGCCTCCCTTACAGCATGCTAAATTGTCTGTGAATTGCCCGGGGATAATGGGCAAGCCCCCGGGAGGAGCAGGTGGACTGTGAGAGGGGACAATGGGGCAGCCTTCAGAGGGGGCTGCCGCGACGTGGGAAAGAGATCTCAGCGCTGTCCTACGGCCTGTGCCTGGCGGTGAAAAGACCCCGCGACCCCACCCCACTCTCCTAAAGAGGCTGCCTTTAAACACGTGTCATGACAGTCAACAACTGTCCATATGGGGTGAGTGAATGGGAGCTACCCGCCACAGGTACTGGAAAACACACGAAGTCCACGAGTTGTACTCATCATATTATTCTTTTTTACTTATTTTCGCTACCAGTGATGCTTCACTGTATCCCACAAAATGTATGACACTTAAGAAATTAGTTAGAATAAAATTATAATCCACGTGTCTTCTCTCTAGACAATCCATGTAATTTCAATTAAATGTCATTTTCGTATACGTCACCGCGCTGTTTAGCGGCAAAATGTTAGCCTTCATGTATGTTCCATAGTTAGTATGCTTTTATTTTCATGTCCATGTACACGTTAGGGGATTGATGCATTGCTGCTGCAGGAACGTTTAATTAAACTAATATGTGACCTCTGCCCCTTAAGCACACTCCTCTTCACCGCCCCAACCTATTGTTGGTATAAAAACTACTACAACCTGGCTCATAATCCTATACATTTAAATTCTTAACACCGATATTATAGAGATGGCCATTAGTTTGTGACTTCTAATAAAAATAATTATCATTTTGCTACTCTTATGTTTGGAATAATTTAGGTGGTTGGGCTTTGGTGGGCGGGGGTTGCAAATGTGGAAACACAGAGAAACAACAGCCTAATCTCAGGTTTTAAAACGTGCTTCTGAAAGACGGATTGGGCTGGGGCAGGGTAGGTCGCATGCCAGGAATGCATCGGACACGAGCTGTCCCGTGGAATCGTACAGCTGCTTCACTGCTGTATTACTATCCAGGTAGACTTCCTAAGGTAGGGCAGTCTGAGGCTGCACAACGAGGAATAACGTATTACGTAGGAGTTTTTTATCTCCCGCCACTAAAACCGCCCCTCCCCCTTCCGGAATTTGAAACGGGCGCATTCATTAAAGTAACATTGACCAGCACTATTGTTTCCAGTTGTTTTTAAAGGTGGGTGGGGCGCGATCCCCGGGCTGGGGACAGATCTGCTCGCTTTGCCTTCCAGATGGCCTGGCCTGGCATCCTCTTTCAGCTCAGCCCCTCTGCAGCCACGCTTCCATTGTTCTCGGTTCAGCGGCCTGAAAGGGCCGGAGTGTGAGAAACTTTCAAATCTCGGGACTCACACCCTGCTAGGGAGGGGCAGCTCCCCGGGCCCTGTGATTTCACGGCCCCTCTTAATCTAAGCCTTGGTTACAAGCCACCCCTCGCGATGGAAGCCAGGACCCTCCGCAGCAGGCAGGGCCTCGGTGTTTGTGCTCAGGCCGTGAACTATGCAGTGTTGCATGGCTTTTCACATACAAGGAGAAGATGCGCTCTAGCGAAGTTGGACATCTCAGTCTGGAGACATGGACGCTGATCTTGGCTGTGACAGTAGACAAAACCAAGTGTGATTCCGGGCAAATATGTGTAATTTATGTATGGTAAAAGTAACCCCCAAACACGCATCCCAACCCTACCGTTCCAGGTTTTTACAATATAATTTTAACCTGACCTCACCCACCACCACGCTGTTCTGAATGAAGCAGCTTCTGTTTTAGACGTTGGCCCAGATTTATTAGCACTAATGTGGCCTAAGTGGTGCAATGCATGCATTGCGCCACTATGTAAACCCTTGTGCCGCATTCTGCCTGTACCAGGCATAATGTATGCAAGGGGGGCGTTCCCCCCTTAGGAGGACCCCAAAAATGGTGCAGTGGAATCTAAGTGATTCCACTCTGCATTTTCACTGGTTATTTTTAATGCCTGCACAAAGAAGGCATTAAAAGGGGGTATACTATTATTAATCATGGGCCCCTATATACTCTGCAGGATTAGCACCAACATTTTGGCGCTAATCCTGCACAGTACATCAGTAGCGTCAAAAATGTTGACACTATTGCTCCTACCCTGCGCCATGATGCACCATATATTAAATGCAGCACACACATGGTGGCGGTAGGGGGGGGGGGTAAAAGGGGCCACAAGTAAAGTGGCTCTACATCTAATGTCAATCCACTTTACTTAAATCTGCCCTGTTTTCTTTTAATAAAGCACCTGTTTCTAAGCACTTTCATCTTTGGAATATGGTGGGATACACAGGGCAAAGTTTAAGAAAAGTGGTGCTGCATTATATGCAGCTCCATTTTTCCTGGGTTCATTAGCAACCCCCTATCGTCGCCATGTGAGCGCCTTATTTAACATACGGTGCACCATGGCGGTAATTAGGGAACTAGTGTCAAAAAATGTTATGCTAGTTTTGTGCTTTGTAGGATTAACATTAAAAATGTTGACGCTAATCTTCTAAAGCACCTGGAGGCCCACTGAAAACAAGGGGAGCCTCATTTTAATGCATGCACTGTGCAGGCATTAAAAATGCCACAAAAAATGCCACAAAAAATCTGTCCGATTTCTTTGCGCCATTTTTTCGGCCCCCCTAATGGGGGAATACCCCATTTTCATACATTATGCCTGGCGCAGGCATAACATGGTGCAACGATACAAAGTGACACAATTCATGCATTGCGCCACTTTGTAAATATGCAGCATGTAAAAGGCCACTTTAGCGTCGCCTTAGCGTCAAACAAATGACACTATGCCAGCGCTAAGGTGGCATTAGGGGCGCTTAAATATGCCCCACAGATTTGCCCGAGAGCACACAATGCAGTTCGACAGGGAAATAGAATGGCAGCATCATGATTGTACATTCAACACCTGGTAACTATTACATTTTCAAAGGAGTCTATCAGCTTCGTGCCCCAAACTGTTATATTTCGTGTTCCTTTTAAAATTTTGTGAAAAAAAAATAGTTATGAAAAAGAGTAGATCCAGACCTCTGGGCCGGTCCCATATATTCTGCACCACTTTACACCAGTTCTCAACAGCGATCTGCAAGGCCACCGTAATTGCTTCGGTGGCGGGGTGAGAACGTGACGCCCATTCACTGTCTGGTTCTCTCCCCAGACTGCCAACAAAGATGCGATGAAGTACCCACCAGGTAGTTTAGCGAGATGGTGAATGGACGAACATTAGCAGGTCACTGAATGTCACTGTGAAACCTTGTATCTGTTTGGTGTTTTTATTTAACATACCATTGCCACCTGATGCGTTTTAAAACTAATAATAATAATTCAAAATAATGGTTTTCCTATGGCGCTAACATAAAACCGAGTTGTCTCTGAATATTGGAAATATAGTGGCTATTATCATCAGAGCTCTAAAGTGTCAATGTCCATTCGTGAGTAGCTTATCGAGACCTTGTTTTTTTCCGTCGCATTCTGGGACTTGTAGTCAGGTCAATCAGGACCACAAGTCACAAAATAGAAACCAAACTCTTGGTCTGCTTGAGATACTCGCATATGGCCCTAGGAAACCTGAGAGGGCAGTATCACCAAAGAAAATTATACTAGCGTTTTAACATGGGAAGGTTTGTAGACTGAGTGAGTTTCTCCATGGATTCAAGCATGTTAGGGGCACGTCTCTGGGCAAATCACCCTTCCCCCAACCCCAACTGCTCTATCCTAGGTAAAACTGAATCGAATTAAGTCAACTGCTTCCGGAATGCAGTAGGGTGTTGGTAAAAGGCCACCCCTGCCCTACAATATTTATGCCGGTGGTACGAGTCATTTCGTGAGTCTAAAACAGCCTCAAATCATTGAAATAGACACTGGTCACATTGCAAGGATTCTTGCTAGGTCGCAGTTGTAGCCATTATCCGTGAGATAAAATACTTTATGTTAGCCCTACCTTACACGCAAGCATACCAGGTAGTTCCATGGGTTGGGAGCCTGCTGCCAATGAGATATTCGAAATCAAGAGGTATTTCTTGGCTCTTCAGTTGTCGGTACAATCTGTCCCTTGACAGATGCAGGGTACGACAATTCAGCCAGTAATGACTTTAAAGCCACCAGCAGGTTGCATGCTGGGACCTGTAGTTCAGCTCTATCCACTATTTGAATAGGACTTACAGACTCCAGAATATAAAGTGGCGTTGGCCACAAAGACTAAACTGGCTGAAGATGTCACTTGCGTAATGTGGACACTTGGAAAAAATGCTCTTTAGACTAAGAGTAAGCCTACCATTTAAAAGATTTGAGTTATTCGCACTGTTTTCGATAACCAGTGAAAGCTTTTGGTGTCAGGTTACGGCAGTATTGATGCCTCTGCCAAAAATGCCCTGATATCAAATTCGTGGAACATTTCTTTAAATATTAATTTGTAACGGCCGACCACTTTTTGTCACCCGATAACACTGCGTCATGTGGTTTCAGGGTTTACTTTTTTGTTAAGGGGATGTAAGTGCCAGCATGTAAAGTTCATAAAAAAGGGGGAATTTGGGCAGAGCATCAGAAAGGACCAGTTGTACTATAATGGCAAAAGAAAAACTTCAGTTTCCAAAATGCAAAGTGATTCCCGATCTAAAAAGCCACGGAAAGTTGACATTTACCACACGAGGTTTGTGTGTGCTCGTTCCTGTGTATGTATTCGACGGTAGACTTGAGATTTTGAGGGCGTGGAACCTCAGCATTTTAAATCAAGCTCAAAATGGATATTCTAATTCAGGGATGAAACTAATAGCTGATCGTGCCATGTTTCAAATGTTTGGCGAGCTATTTTCGTCACAGTTCGAGTGAGCTAGTTTTAATATGCCTACCGAAGTCTCAGATTCACTGCTCATTCAGACCAGATTTCCATTCTGTGAGTTTTAGTCCGGTTTGCCTAATTACAAAATCAGAGCCACAAAAGACCAGAATTCTAAGAAAATAAGCCGGACTGGATGGAGCACTCACTCATGGAACTTGGAAAGCTCAGAGCACTGTGCTTGAGGGTGGCAGAGATTTGGAGTGACATAAGAGAATTCTAAAAGCGGTCTCCCTTGCATGAGTCGACCACTACTCACACCTTTCTGTTGCACATCGCAGAGAAATAGTCTGCTCTTGTTGGATAGGTTGTTCTGTAGTCAGCTGCAACGGTTTATGTACAAGTCACGTGATTGTGCACTCTCGCCTCTGCTTGACCAGAAGACCCTTAGCGAGGTACAACAATGTAAGCCTGATGATAACCCCCGCCGTTTCACGCCCGCTATGAGGGAGGCCACATAGTTATATGACCTCTGTTCTTGTTCTTGGTTTTGGTAATGAACATGAAGATGCTGTTGCAATAGTCCGAGCAGGCGAGAACTACTGTGAGTTCACTATATCATGCTCGACAATATCGACCCTCCATAATACCTCATCCACTACATCAACAGATCACTATATTGTAAGGGCAATATATATATGTATATAACCTACTGGCAATAGCCAGTAGGTAGTTAGAGTTAGGACCAACTTTTCCCATAGACAAAACTTTTTTTGTTTTGCTAATAACTTTGACACCATTTGGAAAATCTTCACAACATTTTCTAAAGTAGTTTGCCTCTAACTTTAGTTGCTGTGTGAAAAGTTTCGGGGTGATTCGTCAAGCAGGGGCCTAGAAAAAGAAGAGTCACAAAATACTTTTTCCCCATGCAATGTCTCTGAGGATTTTGGAATTTTTAGACATGGCTACCATGGAATGACACCAAATTTGGCAGGAAGCTAGATCTTACTCTAGAAAGAGCCCTCTTTGTAATTTGGTATAAATCTGTTCAGTAGTTTCAGAGGTATTAAGGTTAAAAAAATATAGACATCTCGGGACACGGATCCTTTGCAAATCCACCCCCAGGGGGATCCATGGTTCTGGGCGAAAAACAAGGCCCTAATTGGCTGGCTGCAACCTGTAAGGAAAATGTGGCCCGGGGGAGGGAAAAATAAAGTGTGAAAAGTATATGAGGGGTTAGGATACATGTATCCTGAAACCATAGGACACATGGAGGGGTCCCTCTTGGGCAAGAAATTGCCCCAATATTTTTGGCTGATCCGTGGCCCAATCTTGGAGCTCAGTGCGGCCCCCTGTGTAACTTTGCGAATGATCCGCAGATCTTAAGCACAAAGAAAAAACACAAAATATCTCCACTCATACACCAAACCCCTGTGGCGAATGGCCAAAGGCCATGAGAAGCATGGAGTTGGGTGTACGTGGCCAACCCCTGCCGTGCACAGCATTGGGTGTATTAATGTATGGTAATTATATATTACTTTACATTAAAAAAAACATTCAAATTCACTGAAAAAAACACAAAGGTTACAGGGATGTTATAGGTGGGTTCATGTTTTACCCACACAAAACCATAGAAATTCAGCAGTAATAGTTATACTTACAGTTATACCTATCTGAAGAAACTATAACTCATGCAGTTATGTAACTTTAGGCCACAAGTTATAGGGCCTGATTCTAACTTTGGAGGACGGTGTTAAACCGTCCCAAAAGTGGCGGATATACCACCTACAGTATTACGAGTTCCATAGGATATAATGGACTCATAATACGGTAGGTGGTATATCCGCCACTTTTGGGACGGTTTAACACCGTCCTCCAAAGTTAGAATCAGGCCCATAGTTTCTTAAAATGAGCATAACTATAACTATAGCTGTTGAGTTTCTATGGTTTCCTATTGGTAGTATGTAAAACATGAACCTAACTATAACAGTCCTGTAACCTATATTTTTTCAGGTTTCAGTGAAAAAAAAAAAATATATATATATATATAGACATAAATATATATATGCATATATATATATATATCCGAGTTATAGTTACTTGAAGTATAATTGGTGAATTTCTTTGGTTTTGTACGTTTAAAATGTGCGCCTAACTATAATGTCACTTTAATCTTTGTTATTTTTCAGTGAATTTCTATGTTTTAAAAATATATATATATTTCCTAACTGTAAAGTCTCTGTAACCTTTGTTTTATTTCAGTGAATTTTTCTATGTTTTTTTTAACCTATAGTAATTTTCATTACTATATGTTAATCCAACCATGTCCGCCCATGGCAATTGGCCATGTGTAGCGGCAGTTGGCCTCAGGGCCTGGCCGTTGGCCAAAGGGCCTGAGACCAACACCTAAAATCCCATATAAGCACCCAACCTTGCACTGTGCACGACTTTCCCCTGTGCGCAGCGGACGCTGCCTGCAAGACCTGGCCTGCAACCGGACCCTGCGGCCAACACCCCCTAACCACCCAACCCCATGCTGTGCAAGGCCCTTTGGCAGTGCATGGCGGTAGTTGGCTGCAACCTCTCTGAGTGTGAGAATAGGTGTAAGTGGATGTATCTGGGGGTCAGAGTTGCTGTGAGAGTTTGTGTCTGGGTCTGTGAGTTGGTGCACAAGGGTGTCAGTGGGTCCGTGAGTGGGTGTATGTGAGCATTTGAGTGGGTCTGTGAGTGGGTGCGTAACTATCTGAGTGGGTTGGTGAGTGGGTACGTGAAGGTCTAAATGGGGATGTGAGTGGGATCATGTGGGATTGACTGGATCTGTAAATGGGTGTGTGAGTGTCTCAGTGGGTGTGTGAGTGGGAGAAAGATTGGACGGGAGAAAGACAGAGAAAGGGAGAGAGAATGGGAGTTATTTAGTTTTTGATATATGATATACTTAGAATGAGATATATCTGGACAAATTGAAAATAAAAATGTGTTTGTCATTTAAAAAGAGTAAAATCACCTTTCTGTATGAGCTTTAAACATTTGAAGTTAAAATAAGGAGGGAAATGAGTCCTCAGTGCTCAGTGTGAAGGTCTGTGACCTTCACACTGAGATATACTATGTTTTAAATTCGTTTTGTAGCCCTTTATGGGCTATCTGGGACCACAGGGGAGCTCTCAAGGGCTCCCCCACAGTCCCTACATGTTTTTAAAAAAATGTTATTTATTTTTTACCAAGCCCTCTACGAGCTATCTGGGGCCACAGGGAAGACTCAAGGCCTCCCTTGCGGTCCCATTGCTTCGGAAATCAAAGTGCTCTTTTAAGTAGCAGCTACCTGCTTGCTGAAGAAAACCTTTCATCTCTGTTCCCTTCAGGCGTACCTGCGTGCAGGGAACAGAGACGAAAGCTCCTCTTTCTGACAGCAGGACCGGCTTGAAAGCCCCGAGGAGGTGGCGGTCTCAGGGTGCAGGGGGGTCTTGCAGCCTACCTGCAAACAATTACAGCTTTGCCCCGGGGAGGTGATGGTCCCCAGAGCTTTGGGGGGAGGGCAAGAGGTCCCCCACACTCCTATAAGGAATGCCTCTGGGACCAGGCCCACCCGGGGGCTTAAAAAAACATGAAGCCAAGAAGCCTGTGCTTCATTAAAAAAAAATATTTCACCAGATCCATTGTGAATCTAGGCAAAACTTTAAAAAAAAGCTTTTTAGCCTTGGGGGGTCCCTCTGGGACCCCACCAGCAAAGCTAAGGGGTCCACGTATCTGTACCCTGGCCCCATTTACCTTTTTCATATATTTTCTCCTGGGTCTCAGCTACCGAGGCCCAAGATGGCTGCCAACATTTCCTAGTTGAAGTGTTGACAGCCAATCAGATCTCAGCAGAAGATTGGGAGAAGTCGCGAATCTTTCGAGTCCCTATATATGCCATTTAGTCCCCTTAATTTATCAAAAACTACTGAACAGATTTACACCAAAACAAAAAAGGATTTCCTTTTGGACCTAGACCTACCTTTCTGCCAAATTTGGTGTAATTCTGTCCAGTTGTCGCGCCGCGCGGTGCGGCGCGAGCCGAGAGCTCGACTCAAGCCGGGCGTTTGGCTCGGGCCGCGCACCGCGTTGCTAGGACGCGGCGCGCCCCCAGCCTCTCCTGCGCATTTCGAGGCCCCAGACTTGCATGGGGCCTCGTTCTACCTTCTGCTTTCCACTATAATAGGGGTCTATGACCCCTCTTACCTGTTTTTTCGTTTCTTTCCCCTCTTTCTTCTTCTTCTTTTCTGCAGTCTTTTGTTGTGCCTTTCTTTATGTCTTTTTCCCCCTTCCCAGATTCCAGTTTTTTCCCAGCATTCCTTGTTCCCTGTTCTCTATGGTTCCTGTTCTATTCTGTTCTATGTGTTGTTTCCCTGTCTAAGATGGTGTCCTTTTACTTCCTGTGGGTCACTTCCTGTTTTTTAGTATATAAGGGCTGTGTTTTCTTCTTTCTTTGCGCTGCAACACTTTCTGCTCAGTTAGTGTCTTCGCTCCTGATTTCCTCACCTTTTGGTTCTGGATTTCAGCATTCTGTGTTTCCTGACTTTTGCTCCTTTTGGATTCCTGTTTGTTTGTTCTTGTTTTTTCCAGGAATCTTCCAGTTTGGAGGTTTTTCCCCTTTTTCTAAGGGTTTTTTTCCCTCTGGCGCTATTTTCTGAAGGGCACGGTCTGTTCTTGGCGTCTCCATTGTCTACAGCACCGTGGCTACCAGAAAGAGTCGCCCCTTTTTGGGCCAAAGTCGAACATTGAAGATCCACGCCACCAGATCTGCAAATTCCAGGCGCAAGCAGCACGTGAGTCGTGACAGATTGCAGCGCCTAACCATTCCGACGTCCTCAAACACCATAGATAACACAGTGGCGGCTGCTGCAGATTCGGAACAATCTCTTTTGACCACGATTCAGCAACAAGCTCAGGAATTGCAACAACTACGCAATGAAAATGCTGCGTTACGACAGGCTTTGGCTCTCCGCACCAGTGATGTTCCAACTATCTCTGCTTCTACCCCTTGTTTCTCTGGTGAACCAACCAAGCTTCGCGAGTTCCTGGATGCATTAACAGTGTACTTCGCCTTCCGACCTACCCAATTCTCCCACGACAGGACCAAGGTGGGTTATCTTATCAGTGCCTTATCCGGTCCAGCCTTGGCCTGGGCAACCCCGATGGTGTCCTCCAACGACCCTGTATTGTCGGACTATTCCACCTTTGTGAGTCGCTTCAAACAGATGTTTAGCCGTCCTGGATTGGAAGCCTCTGCTGATGAAGCCCTATGTGACATCCAACATGGCTCGCAAGACGTCCTGCAATATATAACCCGTTTTCGTCAGCTGGCGGCAGAGACCACTTGGGTGGAACGTACTCTGGTAACTTTATTTCGTAGAGGACTCAAAGAAGAAATAAAGGATGAACTAGTACATTCTACCAGAGCGGAAGATCTTCGTGGCCTGATGGATCAAGCACTGTCCATCGAATATCGTCTTCAGGAACGGAGATCGGAAAAGAAAAGGAGTAGAGGGTTTTCCCAGCCAAGTAGCTCACGAGCTTGCCTGCCGCGTTCCGAGGAACCTCGCACTCCTGCTAGAGACATCGAAGGGGAACCCATGCAGGTGGATACTACCCGAGGTCCGCTCTCTGCTAGTGAACAAGAAGACAGACGCAAGAGAGGGTTGTGCCTGTACTGTGGTTCTGCTGATCACATGCTTCGTACCTGTCCTGTACGTCCGCCCAGGCCTTCGGGAAACGCCACCTCCCGTCCTCTGTAAGAAGGGACCTCTGTAAGAAGGGAGAGGACGGGATCTACAGCCATACCTTCCATCAGCTCCTTTAATGACAATACAACCGCCTTGTTCATTTTTCCTGTCCTGTTACAACTTCCTGACGGTCGTCAAGAAAAGACTATTGCATTACTAGATTGTGGTGCTAGTGGTATATACATGGACAAGACGTGGGCTGCTGCTCACCAAGTTCCTACACAAGCAAAAGAAGTACCCGAACAGGTACACACCGTGGATGGATCCTTGATATCCTCGGGTCCTGTAGACACCACTACCCTGATGTTAAGTCTACAGGTGGGAAACCATCAAGAACACATTTCCTTCGATCTTATCACGTCCCCCAACCATACCATCATTCTTGGAATTCCGTGGTTCATCAGACATAACCCGTATATAAATTGGGTAACCCGGACAGTTTCTTTGTCTTCTCAATTTTGTCATGAGAACTGTTTTACTTCCGACAAGTATTGGTCTCCGAAAAGATCCTTAGATACTGAAGGTGCCACTGGTATGTCCATTAATACGGTCCAAGGGGTTCCAGACCACTATTTGGAGTTTCAGGATGTTTTCCAAAAACCGTCGAAACCTGTGCTACCTCCACATCGAGAATATGATTGTGCTATTCCATTGGAACCCGGCACAATTGTTCCTTTTGGGAGGATGTACTCTCTCACGGAACCCGAAAGGGAAGTTCTAAAAGAGTATCTGGACGAAAATATACAGAGTGGCCTTATTGTTCCATCGTCGTCTCCGGCTGGGGCTCCTCTCTTTTTTGTGCCCAAGAAGACAAAGGATCTTCGTCCTTGCCTGGATTTTCGAGGTCTGAATAGAATAACAATTAAAGATTGTTATCCTTTGCCTCTCATCAGGGACATACTAGAAGCTATCAGAGGGGCTCAACGTTTTACTAAATTAGATTTACGAGGAGCTTACCACCTTTTACGCATAAAAGAAGGCGACAAATGGAAGACAGCTTTCAGGACTCCATTTGGCCATTTTGAATATAGGGTTATGCCGTTTGGTCTCACTAACGCCCCCGCAATCTTCCAGAGATTTATGGACTCAGTGTTTTCAGACCTTCTGAATCAGACAGTCGTGATCTACCTAGATGATATTCTTATTTATTCTAGAAATCCTGAACTCCATTCTTCCCATGTGAAACAAGTTCTTCAAAGACTTCGTGCTCATCAACTATTTTGCAAACCAGAAAAATGTGAGTTCGACATGACGGAAGTCAAATATCTGGGCTATCATTTAAGTCCCACCGGCATAGCTATGGATCAAGAAAAGGTACAAGCTATCCTAGAGTGGCCTTCTCCTTCTTCCATAAAAGAAACACAATGTTTCCTAGGGTTAGCAAACTTCTATCGACAATTCATTCCAGACTTTGCCAAACTGACTAGCCACATAACTCACACCTTAAAAAAGGAAAATTTAAAGAAAGGGTTTGTCTGGACTGAGGCGGCTGAAGCAGCCTTTCAAGAATTAAAGAGAGCCTTCACCCAAGCTCCCATCTTGAGACATCCAGATACCACCAAACAATTTATAGTCGTAACTGATGCTTCTGAAAGAGCCATCGGAGCTGTCTTACTCCAACGACAAGAGGATGATGGTCTTGAACATCCTGTTTTCTACTTGTCTCATATCCTTCCCACAGCTGAACAACACTATTCTGTACTGGAAAGGGAATTATTGGCTCTGAAAACAGCCTGCCTTGAGTGGAGACAGTTTCTGATGGGTTCCAAGGAACCATTTGAGGTAAGGACAGACCACCGTAACCTACAATGTTTATGAAATTTTGTATGCCAGAATAGTCGTCAGGCCTGCTGGGCCTTTTTCTTCAGTCAGTACGATTTTTTCATCACATATATTCCTGGATCTCAAAACATTCTGGCTGATGCTCTGTCTCGCCGATATCCAGAGTGTACTCCTTCCTCATCTCAGTATCTTCTGGAACCCAGTAAGATCATTGGAGTGGCTCAGTCTTTCCTGGAAGAAGTACAACTGGAATACGCCAACCTATCGGACCACGACATAGAAGAACTAAGACCATTATTACATAAGAAACAAGGATATTTTTATTATCAAAACCTGATATTCCTCCCTACTAACAAGGTGCAAGAAAAGGCATTACAAATGTGCCATGATTCACCTGTGGCTGGTCATAGAGGCATCAAGGCCACACAAGAACTTCTTTCACGATTTTTTTGGTGGCCTACCTGGAAGCTGGATGTGGAAAGATACGTTCAGGCCTGTCCCATATGTGCCCAAATCAAGATACCCCATACCAGACCGGCAGGATTGCTACAGCCTTTGCCTGTTCCACCGGCCCCATGGCATACCATCTCTACTGATTTTATGTGTTCACTCCCACCATCAGCAGGAAACCGGGTCATCATGGTCACTGTGGATTCTTTCACGAAGATGGCTCATTTCACTGCCCTGAAAAGGTTACCTACTTCTCAAGAACTAAGTCAAATATTCATTGATCATATCTTCCGTCTCCATGGACTTCCACATACCATAATATCTGATAGAGGACCTCAGTACATTTCCCGATTTTGGAGGCATTTTTGTAAAACACTAAATATTAATAGAGCCCTGTCTTCAGGGTTCCATCCTCAGACCAACGGCCAGACCGAGCGTCTGAACCAAGGACTAGAGCAATATCTTCGATGCTTTTGCAATTCTACCCAAAGTAACTGGAACACTTACCTCTCTATAGCTGAATTTTCCTACAATAACTCTGTCCATAGTGCCTCCAAGGTCACTCCCTTTTTCTGTTCTTATGGTTTTCATCCTACCTCTTTTCCTACTTCTCCACAATCCAACTCTCCTCTACCCGCTATTACCTATTTCTCCAAACGCCTTCTCCAAATCCATAGACTAATTCGATCTAATTTGTTACATACCAAGAGATATATGAAGAAGGCTGCAGACAAGAGACGTGCAACCAATCCAGACTATCATCCGCAAGATAAAGTCTGGCTCTCCTCCAAATTCTTACCCTGACGTCTTTCTCAAAATAAGTTCACACCTCGTTACTATGGGCCTTTCCGTATTCTTCAGTTGGTCAATCCTGTCACTGTTCGTCTTCACTTACCTCATACATGGAAGATTCATCCGGTCTTTCATGTTTCTCAGCTTAAACCTTATGTGCCTGACCCTTACTCACGTCAGTTTCCTTGTCCACCTCCTGTACTCGTGGATGATGTTCCTGAATATGAAGTACAGGAAATTTGTGACTCTCGTCTTTTTCACAAACGCCTTCAGTATCTGATTCATTGGAAGGGTTATCCTCTCAGTGAATGCTCTTGGGAAGATGCATCTTCCGTTCACGCACCTCTCCTGATTCAACGCTTTCACTGTTTATTTCCTCTCAAACCTGGACCTTCGGAAGGGGGACCTACTGTCGCGCCGCGCGGTGCGGCGCGAGCCGAGAGCTCGACTCAAGCCGGGCGTTCGGCTCGGGCCGCGCACCGCGTTGCTAGGACGCGGCGCGCCCCCAGCCTCTCCTGCGCATTTCGAGGCCCCAGACTTGCATGGGGCCTCGTTCTACCTTCTGCTTTCCACTATAATAGGGGTCTATGACCCCTCTTACCTGTTTTTTCGTTTCTTTCCCCTCTTTCTTCTTCTTCTTTTCTGCAGTCTTTTGTTGTGCCTTTCTTTATGTCTTTTTCCCCCTTCCCAGATTCCAGTTTTTTCCCAGCATTCCTTGTTCCCTGTTCTCTATGGTTCCTGTTCTATTCTGTTCTATGTGTTGTTTCCCTGTCTAAGATGGTGTCCTTTTACTTCCTGTGGGTCACTTCCTGTTTTTTAGTATATAAGGGCTGTGTTTCTTCTTTCTTTGCGCTGCAACACTTTCTGCTCAGTTAGTGTCTTCGCTCCTGATTTCCTCACCTTTTGGTTCTGGATTTCAGCATTCTGTGTTTCCTGACTTTTGCTCCTTTTGGATTCCTGTTTGTTTGTTCTTGTTTTTTCCAGGAATCTTCCTGTTTGGAGGTTTTTCCCCTTTTTCTAAGGGTTTTTTTCCCTCTGGCGCTATTTTCTGAAGGGCACGGTCTGTTCTTGGCGTCTCCATTGTCTACAGCACCGTGGCTACCAGAAAGAGTCGCCCCTTTTTGGGCCAAAGTCGAACATTGAAGATCCACGCCACCAGATCTGCAAATTCCAGGCGCAAGCAGCACGTGAGTCGTGACACCAGTAGTTTCGGCGCCATCGCTGTTCAAAATTCCTGTGGAAAAATGAATGCGGAAAGAACCTGAATGCAGTATGACATAAGTATTGGCAAAGCCAATAGATCCAGCATATGTGAAACCTATTGGCTTCAACTTTTTTTTTTTTTTACATGTTGCACAGCTCCATGAGATTCTGTGAAATATGGCTTGAAGAAAAAAAAAAAAAAAAACACTCTGACATGGCCAGCATTGATCGCGGAATTGCATTTTTTTTGCTATAGGCTATGTTGCTCAGCAGCCACCGCTGATGTGTACCATGAGAAAAAACAGCACATAGGAGCTGGGGCATCAAGCAACACGAGGAAGGAGGTTGGGAAACACAATTGAGAGTGGGAGAGGGTGTGGAGTAGAGTGGAGTGGAGTAAGCTAAAGTGGGGTTGATTGTGTAGATAGGACTGGGGTGGATTGGAGTGGGAGATTTTAGATTGTATGGAGTGGGGGGATTGAATAGAGTGGTAGGACTGGGTGGGCTAGATTGGGGTGGAATTGAGTGGAGTGAATTTGAGTGCACATGAGTGGATTAGATTGGGCTAGAGTAGGGTGGATTAGACTGAACTTGAGTGGGGTGGATTGTATTGGACTGGGGTAATTTGGAGTGGGGTGGATTGGATTCATTGGATTGGAGTGAGGTGGATTGGACCAGAGTGGGATGGATTAGAGTGGGGTCGATTGGATTGGAGTGGGGTAGGCTGGGTGGATTGGAGTGGGGTGGACTGAACTGGGTTGCGGTGGATTGGATTGGGGTAGAGTGGAGTAGATTAGATTGGAGAGGAATGGAGTGGGTTGGAGTGGAGGGGTGGAATGGAGTAGAATGGGGTAGATTGGAGAGGGGAGGATTAGATTGTAGTGGGGTGGATTGAAATGGGGTGGGGTGGACTGGAGTGGACTGGATTGGATTGGAGTATGGTGGACCGGAGTGGGGTGGGTTTGATTGGGGGGATTGCATCGAGTGGGGTGGAATGGAGATGGTTAGACTGGAGTGGGATGGATTGGAGTGGGGTGGAAAGGAGTGCAGTGGATTGGATGGGGTGGAATCAAATGGACTGGATTGCAGTGGGGTGGATTGGATTGGAGTAAAGTAAAGTGGATTGGATTGGGGTGGATTGAGGTGGGCTGGATTGGAGAGGGGTGTACTGAAGTGGGCTGGATTTGAGTGGGGTGGATTGTGGTTGTTTGGAGTGGGGTGAATTAGATTGATGGGGATTGGAGTTGGGTGGACTGGAGCGGCGTGGGATGGAACCTTTGGCGTGGGGAGGATTTTTGAAGTGGGATGGATTGGAGTGGGATGATTTGGAGTGGGGTTTGGTGATTGGGATTGGTGTGGGGTGGAATTGGAATGGGGTGGTTTGTACTGGAGTGGGGTGGATTAAGGTGGTTTCAGAGTGGGATGGACTGGGTTGGAGTGGGGTGGATGAAGGTGGACTGGATTAAACTGGAGTAGGATGGATTAAGGTGAATTGGAGTGTAGTGGGATGGATTGGGTTGCAGTGGATTGGATTGGAGTGGGGTGGATTGAATTGGAGTGGGTGGATGGGGTTGGACTGGATTGGAGTGGGTTGGATTGATGTGGGGAGACTTTGTTCTTATCTAGCTCGGTGTGGATAGCACTGTGCTTATCCTATGCTTAAACTTTGCTAGATAAACAGAAAATTGAGAGGAGCAAATCTAGAGTGTCGCTGGTGTTGTAGAGTGCTCCTTATTGGAGCTGCTCTCCACGTAAATGTGGGAATTACCCAGAGTTCTCGTTTGTGTTTTGCATATATATATATATATATATATATATATATATATGCATACATATATTTACATATATATCACATGCATAAACCTGAATGCATACATAAATTTACATATATATCACATGCATAAACCTGAATGTCATCCAGTAATTTCAAAGTGATATTTCACACAGAAGTAGCTTCCCTAAACAAATAAAAAAAAATGAATCAATGGTTATATCAACATTTAAACTTTGTTTCAGTGCTCTCATGTGACAAGCTTACACTAACAAGCTCATCTTTCATACACTCATCTATCCATGAATCTTCGTGAGTGTGTGAATTAAACATTGTAAACACTGAAACCTGTTGGCAAAAAGGTATTGGGCCCCATCTTGCACTGTATTTTTTACTTTAGATATGTATTGTTAACCTTTTTTAGGGTATCATTGTAATACAAAAGGAAAGCATATTTTAGAATCAATGTTAATAATACACTGAAATGGGTAGCATTAAATATTAGACTCACCATAATAATCATTGTTGCAGAAATGACATTTTAAATATTAACACATTATCCCCAATAAAAACTCACATTTCTCAAAACATTGACAGACATATCTGCAGTCTCAAGCATAGAATGAATGCTAAGCAGATGATGCTCAAATGCTGTAAATCTTTCTGAAGAATGTTAAAATCAGTTAATAAATTGTGTAATCTACCACAAACGTAATGAGTAATGTGTAATATGGCCTTTTATTGCCATCTCGTGTTTCAAATGACATATAGAAGCCACTTGGATTTTGGATTATTGGTTTATACAGTTTATATAGGTCATCAGAACCCTCTCAGTGTAATATCATGCCATATTAAACAGTTACCTGTTATGTATTCCCTCTCTGCCTCACTCTTGATATATATATATATATATATATATATCCAATCCAGCCAAATCTAATCTACCCGCCCCACTCCAGTACACCTC
This sequence comes from Pleurodeles waltl, assembly GCF_031143425.1. Classification (NCBI taxonomy): domain Eukaryota; kingdom Metazoa; phylum Chordata; class Amphibia; order Caudata; family Salamandridae; genus Pleurodeles; species Pleurodeles waltl. The sequence continues at coordinate 1,501,410,538 of NC_090445.1, read as the reverse complement.
AGTGCACCCCAGTCCACCCTCCCCAAACCAATCCACTACAGCCATTCCACACTAATCCAATCCACCCACCTTAATCCAATCCACCCACTCCAGTCGAATCCAGTCCAGTGTAACATATTCCAATCCACCCCACTCAAATCCACTCCACCCCACTCAAATCTAAACCACTCACTCCAATCCTACCCACCCCAATCCACCTCATTCCAATCCACCCCACTCCAATCAACCACATTCCAGTCCAATCCAATCCACCCCACTCCAAACCAATTCACCCCACCCATCCCAAGCCAATACACCCCAGCCAATTCACCTCACTCCACTCCAATCCACTCCAGTCCAAAGCACTCCATTGATGCCAATCCAAACCACTCCAATCCAAATTCATACTACTACAATCCAATCCACCCCTCCAATCCAATCAACCACAATCCACCTCAACCCAACCCAAACCAATCCACCTCATGCCAGTCCAATCCGCCCCAAGCCACCCCATTCCACAACATTCCACCACATTCCATCCACTCAGATTCATTCCACTCCACTCCACACCACCCCACTCCAATCCTCCGACTCACCCCAGTCTACCGCATCCTACTCCAGTTCAATCCACCCCACTCAATCCACCTCACTCCAATCCAACCCACCCACTCCACTTTACTCCATTCCACCCACCCACTCCACTCCTATCCACTCTAAACCACCTCTCTTCACTCCTATCCACCCTACCCTACCTGAAACCACTAAAACCTACTCCACCCCACTCTACGCCACTCCACTCTATGACAGTCAGCCACTGTACATTTGAACTCCACTCCACTCTACGACACTCTACTCCCCCTACCCCAATCCACTCCCCTACTCCACTCTATCACACTCTACTCCCACTACTCCACTCTATGCCACCATGTTTTAGCCCTGCTGAACAGCAGCCACACTGGTATACAACATGGCTAAAGCACATTGCCAAAGCTAATAGCTCTTGAATAGGTGAGACCTTTTGGCTTTGCCAGAGCTTTTTATATTTCCACTATTTGTCTGAACACAGACAGGCCTTCAGCAGCTTCAGTAGACTAACAGGGAATTTGCTGAAAAACACCTGTCTGCTTAGAATAGACAATATGGTGTTTATGTGAAGGTGGAATGTGAAACATACGACCAGGATTTGAAGCAACTGGCTACATAGCCCTTGAGCCCTTCTGCAATTTGTTAGAGGGATGGGCATGAGGTACCTTTATATTTTCAGAGTAAGGGGTGAATGGCATGCTGTAAAATTACCGACCCAATAGGTCCCTGAATGTAATGTTATGGAAGCAAGTTTTTAGTATGGTAAGCAGGTGGGTACGCCCCTAGCGCACTTCCTGATGTAGATTTCGACTTAAGCTCAAAATTCCTTTGTCGGAGTGAATTCTGGGTCAGACTTGGAGGAGCAGGGGGGCACACTGAATTGAAGGCAATGATGCATATTTATAAAAAAATTGTGCTTATGGAAATTGTAGACTAGTACCAGATACCTGTTCTGGCTGAAACATGAAAGGATTGCATCCCATGGGTACCTTTTTAACAACCAGGCGTCTTCTGTCTGTTCACCTTTTAATGAAGGTTGGTCATATGGTCCAGACGTCCCCTCTCAGAGATTGCAAGGTGCTGCATGTCAGGTGTGAATAGTTAAAATTGTCCTGCTTTTTCATTGCCTTCTGATACTTGCATGTGTGTTATCCCATGATAAATGCTCGACAAGTACCAGAAAATAAAGAAAAAGCAATAGTGATGAGCTACTCCCGCTTTCAAATTACTGGCTACAGCAATTTGTGCGAAGGAATACCAACACCAGCTCCCTTGCATGTTGTTTTTATTATACTCTATCTTCATAGATACTCTGTATTTTATTATTAGAATTTTAAATAGCCGTTTTGTGTTGAACTTAAAATTTACTCTTTGTAAGATATATATTACAAATGCACGATGAAGAAAATATTTTTAAGAGGATGGATTTGTGATGGTTCTTCTTGTTTAATACAATGTTCTTTTCAATATATAAACAATGTGATGAAGAGGGAACTATTTACATTGCCAGAGAATCTGCTCCTTTATGCCAGAGCCGATGCAGTTAGTAGCACTGTCACTGTATGATTCTTCACCCGAAAGCCATAAGGTGAGTTGCAGTCTCACCACTTCTGAATTACAATGCCCTCATGATAGAAGATTCCTGACGATATCCAATTGGGTTCAGGTTTGAGAGACAAACTAATTCACACATCAACACTCATCAGTACCAACCTTCTTGTGATACATTGGTGTAAATCAGCACATTTCCTGAAACTTGGTCCCAGCATATCGAGAATGTTACTGGCATACGCTGACTCCCTACAATAGGGCCACAAGTTCTAGCCAACCTCCATAGGCGCCTGTCTCCTGATAGCTTGCAGCTCAGAGCTCACGGCTTCTAATTGGTTTCGAACTCTCTTGCTAAGCCCACATTACTGCAAAATGTTGCAACCACTTGTTCAAGGTCTAGATGATGTGACGCTACATGCCTTGCTTATCATTAACATACCACATCCAACTGTGGCTCCTCTGTTTGTGAATTCTCTGTCATCCATTAGTCAGGTACAGGCTTAATCATGTCTATTTAATCTTTTTATTGGTTTGTAATGCTTGAAAGAATGACTTTCTTTGCAAACTTTGTGTATTGTGCATCAGGTCTAACCTTGGCATGACCCATCCATTTTGGGCTAAAAGTGTCAACGATACAACCCTAGCGCTCCCCCTGACCTAGGTTTCGACTAATGCTAAAAATTCTTATGTCATAGTGAATGAAGATCAATGGGAGGCCTTGCAGCCTCTAACTACCTAAACTGACTCCGTAGCAGAAGTTTAGAGAGAATACTTTAAAAATCGAAGTCTTCACTGGGTAAGTTAAGATACAGCATTTTTTAAATTTAGAAATGCTTCTGCAGCGCAGGTTCTCCCCCTGCTAATACACTTTCAAAAGTCACAAATAACATGACGTCTGCCATAATATACAACGAAAAATCGTTATTTAAGGCATTTGTGGTAAATGCATTAGCGGTAACAATGCGGTTGTTGTGCCAACCGCGTTGTTTTGGGCATGCGTTGTTCCAGCATGCGTTGTTCCATCATATATTCCTGAGAGGAAAACAACCTAAACCACGACTCCTAGACAACGAGGTGCATCGCATTCATAAACAACTACTCTGTTTTTCTCTGCCTTAACCACGCATGTCCTGAACAACAAACATGCATGGTTAAGGCAGAGGAAAACAGACTGAGGATCAGGAGAGGACACGGTCAGGTAAATGGGGCTGGGGATAGTTTTAGGGGCAAGTGTGGAGGTAGTTTTAGTTTTTAAGGGCGGGGAAGGGGGTTGGGGTAGTTTTAGTTACTTAGGGGCAGGGGGTCAGGGTGATTTTAGTTTTTAGGGATCGGGGCTTGGGGTAGTGTTAGGTTTTAAGGGCAGGGTGGGGTGTCGGGGTAGTTTTAGGGGCAGCGGTGGGGGGTTGGGGTAGTTTAAATTTTCGGAGTGGTGTGAGGGTTCGGGGTAGTTTTAGGTTGCGGGGTCAGAGGTTGCGGAAGTTTTAGGGGTGGGGTTGGGGGTCAGGGTAATTTTAGTTTTTAGCAGCGGGGATGAGGGGGTCGGGTAGTTTAACTTTTAGGGGCGGGTGGGGGGGGTCCCTGTAGTTTTAGGTGTGGGGGGTCGGGCTAATTTTAGTTTTATGGGGTGGGGTCGGGGTAGTTTTATGTTTTAGGGGCAGGGTGGGCAGTCAGAGTAGTTTTAGGGGCGAGGGTGGTGGGTCGGATAGTTTAAGTTTTAGGGGTAGGGGTTGGGGTAATTTTAGGTTTTAGGGGTGGGTGGTGGTCGCGTTAGTTGTAGGGGCATGGGTGGGGGGTTGGGGTAATTTTAATTTTTAGGGGCAGGGTGGGGGTCGGAGTAGTTTACGTTTTATGGGGCAGGGTGGGGGGTCACAGTAGTTTGAGAGGCAGGGGTGGGGGGTCGGGGTAATTTTACTTTTTTGGGGAGGAGTGGAGGGTCGCTGTAGTTTTAGTTTTTAGCAGCGGGGAGGGTGGTTGGGGTAGTTTAACTTTTTGGGGTGGGGTGGGGGGTCCTGTAGTTTCAGGGGTGGGGGTCGGGTTAATTTTAGTTTTCAGGGGAAGGGGTCGGGGTAGTTTTAGGTTTTAAGGGCGGGGTGGGGGGTCAGAGTAGTTTTAGGTGTGAGGGTAGGGGGTCGGGGTAGTTTAACTTTTAGGGGTGGGGATGGGGTAATTTCAGGTTTGAGGGGCGGGGTGGTAGTCGCGGTAGTTTTAGGGGCGGGGGTTGGGGGCCGGGGTAATTTTAGTTTTTAGGGGCAGGGTTGGGGGGTCGCAGTAGTTTGAGAGGCAGGGTTGGGGGGTCGGGGTAATTTTACTTTTTAAGGGGTGGGGTGGGGGGTCAGGGTAGTTTTAGTTTTTAGGGGGAGGGGCTGGGGGTCAGGGTAGGATTATTTTTAGGGGTGGGGATAGGATTGTTTTAGGGGCGGGGAGTCTGGGGGGGTTACATGCTGGAACCATGCATGCCGTTCCGCACATGCTTTTACCAAGCATGCCTTTACAACGAAAAAATGTTGTTACGGCATTCGTGGTAAAGGCATTAGTGGTAACAATGTGGTTGTTGTTCTGACCGCGTTGTTCATGCATGCGTGGTTCCAGCATGCTTTGTTGCGTTGTGTATTCAACCTGAGATCTTTGAATGCCAGTATATACTCGTAACAGATTTTGTTGTCTGTCATTCAAGATGTGTCCTTACTTCCTCCCAAGAGTGCTTTTTTCAGTACTTTTTGGATTTGTGTTGTATCTGTTTGCTCATAGCTTACTGGCTTCTGTTTTGTCTTAGTCTTTGTGATAATGTTCACACCATTCTTTCTCTGTTTAAGGTTGAATTCTTCGTATGGTAATTTGGTTTCTGATAAAAGTTTCAGGTCATGTACTGGACAACAGCATTGTGTTACTTTGGTCAAATGTTCATGGTCTTGGCAATAATGTGCTGTGTGTATAATGTACACAGAGGTAGAAGGTGCCTGCTCATAACAGTCGCTTATAGATTTTTCAGGACAATGAATACCAATGCTTATAATTGGGCAAAAATTGAACTACAACTAACTCATTTAATGCGACTTTGCCAATATTTGTTATGTTATAAGCTAAGTGTAGGGCATTTCAACCATCTGTATGATCGTTAGTGCTACAGATGTCGGAGCTCCCGTTGCAGTTCTTAGGTTCCTCCTGATGGGAGTTGATGTGATCTGTTGACAAATTATTTAGTGGTTGTTCTTATTGGATAGTGGCTGGATGTACCTTGGCATATGTATGTGCAGAGCACTGTTTGTATGGATGTGTGTGTTTACGGATTAAGCCTTCTCTCTGAAGGTAATTCTCCTGAAGGCAATTCCAATAAAGGTCAACCTCTTGAAGGTGACCCACAAGATGGTAACACCCTCACATCCCCCCCAACAAAGCTATTGCTCCTGAAGCTGATTTTCCTGAAGGTGACCCTCCACAAGAGTAACCCTCAGGTGTACCTCACCCTTGTGGTGACCTTCCTGAACCTTCCTGAAGGTGACCCTCCATGAAGTTGATGCTTTACGAAGATGAATATCTCTGAAGATAATCCACAGCAGATTGACAGAAGGTGACCCTCCGTGAATTTTTCTTTTTTTGTAGCTGACCCACATGAAGGTAACCTGGAAGATAGCTCACCCTTAAACTGCCCTTCTAAAGTTGAGTGTCCCTGAGTGAGATCCTTCTTGAAGACAGTGCTCCCTAAAGGTGACTCTCCTGAAGTTCACCATATGTACTGATGATGCTTCAGAAGATGACAGTCTCTAAAGCTGACTTCCCCGCAGGCTTCCTTCAAGTACACTCACTTAAAATGACACTCCGTGAAGGTGCATAGCGCTTGAAATATTATTTGTCTTCTCTTGCACCCTGTCTCCGACCCCAGAAGTGTGCTGTGGCTAGGACTGTGTCCTGACTCATTTAAAACCATTTGATTGATCGAAGCCCACCGGCTTTATTAGAGGATTATTGATTTTCTCTCAGACCTGCGAAAGACACCCCTTCCTCCTCTCTTCAAGCAACCTACTTAATGTCAGGGTTCAATCCGTTCCCAAGCACCCCAAGCCTAGGATAAAGCGGATCGATCTGTGCACTTCCTGGGAAAGGGCCGCTCCAGATGTCCGTGGGGACCAAGCATGGCTTCTGAGTACAATGGCGGGTCAAGCACCCTTCACTAAACGGGGATGTTTCAAGGCACGCTTCCTTTGTGCCCTGATGAATGTCATTCATGACGGAAAAGTGTGAGAATCTCGGGGAGTTGAGCCTCTTTCTGTGCTTAATAGGCCTTTTGTGAGTTGAATTTCCCGAGAACGAGGGATCAGGGTAATATGCAGTGCAAGGGCCTCTTCATAGTGAGAGGGGGGCTGGACTTGGCATTTAGAACATCCGCCAAACGCATGATGGATCAGAGATGCATTCAATTGACCCCAAGTCATCAAATTAGATTAGCAATGGCCGGTAATTGGAAAGGAATTCACATATTGTCTCCCCTGTTTTTGGCATATTTAAAAGAGACCTAATAAGATGTCGTTTCAGCAGAAAACCGACCACACGTTATATTACCGGAGCTCTTATTTAAGATGGACATTTCTAGCTGCGATGTGCGTTTTTGTGCAGTTATAACTTAATGATGCAGTTTTTATTATAGCTGGGACGAGTGCAAAAATTCCCTTGTAACCTTTAAGTCTTTTGTACTAAACCTGTCAGAGGTAACTCGCAACTTCATCCCTCGAGGTAGATAAAATGGCTACCACTCGTTATTTATTTAGTAATTCGAGGTTATGATTTGTTATCGGTACTTTTAAACTGGCAGTGTGTCGAAGTTTAGCTACTTAATACTTAAAAGAATTCTGAGACATTGGAGAAAGTGGGGCTACTGTGCATTTTAGAGATTTAAAAACTGTGGCTGCAAATGTTGTATGTTTCTAAGTATTTTTAGTATATGAAGTATTATTAGAAGTAATAGTAGTACTAAAACGTCTAGTAATAACTATGAAGCTAATATTCTTCCTCCTCTTCTTCCTCCTCCTCTTCTTCTTCTCCTTAGTTTTGTTATAGTTTCTATTATTTGTGGAACTCTTCTTGAGAAGAAGCATTAAAAAATTATGTTTTTGGTAGTTTGAGATTTTTACTAAACTTCACTAATAATCTGGTCCCCAGATATGGCATGTGTAGCAGTAGATATTTCCCAATATATGCATCTGCCTTCACTTTACTCTTCCAACCACCGAACGTATCACTGTCCTCGCTGAAGCTGTGGCCTAGCAGTAGCTTAGCAGCAGACAGACTGTTCACCTGATTCTAGTGTATATCAAGCACTATCTCAAAAAGCCTCCCCAATATTTCAAAAAGCCCTGCATGAAAAACTGGCCTACACTGAAAACCTCAGATCGTTGACTCTCCTTTTCTTTCAAATGACTCTCTTTCCTTTCCATCCTCTGCATGCCTCCTCTGAACGAGGACTCTGAAATAGGAACATTTGAGTGAATGGTAACCAACTAGAGACCAGTTTATACCACAAGCCTACTGCAGGCCATAGCCTATTAAATGCTCAGAATAACCATCCCGGTCCCCTGAAATTAAGCATTGGCTATCGGAAGATGTTGAGGGGTATTGAAGTGAGTCACTAGTGGGGTGGCAGAGAAGAAAAGAGAGAACACCTTATTTGAGAGGGAAGAGACAAACACCAGTCACCATACTTAAGATCAGACCTGCGTGATTACCACCTTAAAAAAGAAATCTCAAAGAGGCTGCACAGTTATCAGCAGAAATCGAATATTTTGACATGCTAATATTATAGATGTTTTTATCACCGAGAAACCCAAGATCACATATCGTAGCAGTAGATCAATTTATGACCGGCTGGTACATAGTGATATTTCTGCAAAAGATGAAAACACAAGCAGTTTGGACCATAAGGAATTCTATGGTGTGGGAAAGGTAAGGTGTGCAAATACAGCACCAACATGAAAACATTCATGTACCATATGGGACGGGACAGAAGGAAATAGAGAAATGTATCACATGCAGTAATAGCTGTTCAATCTACATACTTGTATGCACTTATAACAAGTTGTACGTTGGCAGTACTATTCACACAGTCAAAAAGAGAATATTTTGTGCATATGATGGTAATAGATAAGACAGAAAATAATTATCCTGTAGTAAGGCATTTTGCAGAGTTTCCATTCTCAGATCAGGATCTTCTGAGATACAATGGGAAAGAAAGAATTGACACTGATATGAGAGGGCAACAGAGTCCTACAATTGAGATGTAAGTAGTCCAAACTCATCATACATCTAGAGGAACTGCTGGTACTCCTGGAAGAGTAGCTTCCTGGGATCCTGCCATTTTCTTGTATGCTTTATGTGTTGTTTTGCTCTGTCCTACGTGGTAGATATTTTAACTGTTTTTTAATATATTTTTGTATGTTACAGGAGACGACGAAGGAACTCTTTTTTGAGAGGTGGTTGATACACACTACCCTTGTCTTCAAGATGTTTCTTCACTGGGTTCTGTGTTGCAGTGCACATAACTTTCACTTTTTTGTATTTGCATTGTACCAAAATTTGCCTTTTAATGTGCAGTTCTTAGAATGTTTCCATGAATTAATTTGTTATTTAGGTTATTTTTGTGGCATTCACTATGACTCTGGCTCTAATATACACTATCGCATCTAAACTGTCCCTTGGGTTTTATCAGAGTATTGTATTATGTAGGTGTGATGTCAGGTTGCCTGGTTCAACTTTACCTCATGACTAATTAGAAAGCCCACTCTGGCATTCTTCTGCTTAACTTTGTTTCATTTTATGATGCATTGTGGTAAACTGTTTAATTATGATGTGAGTATAACTGTTTTTAAATGTTCAGGTCAGAAGGTACATTTGTTTATAAATATTATGATATCTATAACATATACAAATTGCATGGATATTTACATTTTAGATTTTTCATTTTTTACCATCAATTTATGTTTATACAAACCATTTCAAGATGGTGCTTTCTTATAATAGGCTTTAGTCGTTAGTTATGTTTGTTATGATAGTGGTATTAAACACCACAATACACTGTATGCCATATTGTGAACAAGGCTCCCTGGAGCCAAAATGTATCTTGGGTATAAATTGAATAAGTGAACTTTTTATCGGTTCCCAGAGTGAGCATGCCTTTCCTGGTGGTGTTGAGGTGGATATGTAGATCATAATTAACGGATTCCTCTCCTGGTGCACATGCAACACCGCCAAAATAGAACATGTCATGAGTGATGTAATATGTGAGGTCATAATCAGTGCTTTCGCAAGGGTTCAAATAATAGTTACTTTAGGTCACAAGTCATAGTTGATTGAGATAATCATAGCTGGGGAATTTCAGTGGCTTCATTTGTTTAAAATGGTAAGTTTTAACTGACCTATAAAGTCCCTTGAACCTTTGTTTTTTCAGTGAATTTCTAGGGTTTTTCTAAATGTAAAGTACTATTTTATTTTCATTCCGTGCCATAATGTCACTTTAACCTTTGTTTCTTTCACTGAATTTATATGTTCTTTTTAATATAAAGTAAGGTGTTGATTACTGTGCGCTGTGTTGTACAGCGGCCAGGCCCTGTGCCCAACCCCTATTGAGCAACTTATCCCCACCAACGCACAGCTTTAAACAATGCTTGATACATTTGAATTTTTTTAAGTCAGTCTTTCTTTTACATGTACAGCCCTGAAAATACAGTCATAAAAACAAGCACAAGAGGGCCCTGCAATCCTGTACAAAAACATAGAGCTCCAACTAGGAGCGCTTTGAAAACATTTGGTAAGCTGTCCTGGAGTCATGGATTTAATGGCCAGCAGATTGTTTTTTCTTAAAGTTGCTGGGGTGCTGCTGCACTTCCTGCAGCACCCCCCAGAACATTCAATAAAGTGCTTGTTGGTACCCCTCTCCCTTCTACAGGCACCACAATGATAGAAAGCAAATGATAAAAGAGCTCATTAGGGCATTACGGGGTGGTCCCCGAGGTAGAATTGAATAATTATTACAGCTCATTTATTATTCATATATTTTTTTAATTACTTTTTGGGTGCCCCATGCCGACCCGGGTCACCCTCACCTTTATTTTTTGTTTGGTGACATGGAGGAGCCCCAGGCCTAGCGCAGCCCTGCCTGCTTGCAGTTTCAAGTAACTTTTTCATTCCTTCTTTTTAATTTTTTTTAAAATTTAAAATCAACTGGGGTGCTCCAGTGCCCACCCAAGGCACCCTACACCATTTTTCTTGTTGTGGATGTGCGGGAGCCCCTGGCCCATCACAGCCCCTGCCAGCTGCTCTCATGAAGCAGGCCACTGTTTAACTTTTATGTGGGTGCCCTGCTACCCACCCTGGACACCCATATCTGCCACACTTTAGGGGACACGGGGGGACCAAGACCCTCACGTCTGCATGGCTCACCAGCCAGCATCATACCGGGTGCTGGCAGGAACTTGCAACATTCCTTTGCTCCCACCCAGGCAGATGCAGCATTTTACACTGCTATCTCTACTGTGCCCCTATATCTTTTTTCAAACTTTAACCTAGGACAGGGAACTGAGTGTCTGAGTCCTAGGATGACTGGTGCCACATCTTTCTTGATGTAGTGGCAGCCAAACAGATCTCATCTTGAGATCTGTTGTCACAACAGGTCCTATGCAGTGTGATATATACAAAGTATTTTAGCCTTAGATAGGTTGTTATATTTGAGAATAAAGCATTAACAGGCCATATCAATTACACATTATGCAAAAAAACATGATGAACTTTGTTCTTCTTAGACACATAACTTACCCAAAAGCTTTGTGACATAAGTTTTAACAGTAATCCAGAAATTGATTCACCTAATAAACATTTAACCTTTTCTCTGAGTCATCACTGAATATCTAGCTTGCCCTTACAATAAAATTTAATTGACTTGGTCTCCAGTGAAGCCCTGTGTCCTCCAGTGTGTATCTTTTCACAAGCGGAAATAACCCAATCCCTCATACTAAGGAAGCCCCCACCAACATATAGGCTGAGTCCCTAACCAACCATGCGAGAGTCAACCTAAATAATGGTGGCCCCCATAGCCCCCCTTGGGAGATGGCCCGGGGCATCCAGGTTATAGCTTGGTCCCCTGGCACGTGCCCCAACACCACAACATCCCTTGGGCAGAACTATAGAATACCCCAAATGGCTAGGAACAGTCACTGTAGTGCCCAACCCCGGCTCCTCACAGAACACTGCTGAACCATTGCCATGGCTTGGGTAAGACTCAAAGTCAAATCAATCAAGAATTTGCCTGGCTTTTTGATGCCTGATGCCAAGTTCTCTACTTGCTTTGGACCCAGTCACAAATTTGCACTAACAATGTATGACAAATACACCAACATGAAGTAGCAAACATAAATATGGAAGAATGTACTCAAGAAAATTGACAATCGAACTGAATCAAAGCAACAAAAAAAAACCTGTGCCGCTTGGTAGACTTTAATTTGACTTGCTTTTCACACGTGGCCAAGACCCCTCAAAAAGGGACAATGGCAATGGCCTTTGGATGTTCCCTCCCTCTCCTACATGTGGCACTCATCTATAGGCTGGGGTCTGCCATGGCGGCTGCTCTTTTTGTCCAGTAACGTTAACATAAATAGCACTTCCTGCTCTCAGTTACTCTACTGACTCACCTGTCTTGACAAACGAACGATTTTAGAGAAGGGTCAGCACCTCGATGACAGCAATTAAATAAATAACAAAACAAAGAGGTCATAGAGGACTTAGAATTTGCTCCTCGGGTTACAGCATTTCAGGAGACTTAGGCAATGTGCAGTGGCTTCGGAGAAACATGCTCTGTCTGCTGAATGTCCATGGTGGATAAATGCACCCTCCTACGCTCATAAGTGACTGCAGTGAGGAGTCCTAAAATCTGGGATGCAGCCGATCAGACACTTGTCTGTGTTACTTAGTGACTAGTCCTCCATTAGCCCCTCTCGGGCCACTAGGGACCCATGTGATTGAGATACTTGTGATGAGGCTAAAGGTTGCACAGCTTCTACCATCCTCTGTCTCTATTGAGAAGGAAGAGAAGCTCCCATTCAGAGCTTAATTTGAGCCGGTGGTTTCAGGTGCAGGGCACCAGCACTTATTTTTGAGAGCCGACACTTATTTTTCTGAATCAAGCATTTACTGCCAGCAAAAGACACATATGGGAAAAAAGAAGAAGAGAAAGATGGAAAAACTTAACAAAGGGAGAAATTAGAAAGCTGCAAGAGTGATTTTAAGGGGCAGAGAGTGACTGTAAACGGATTAAAGATGGCTTCAGGATTACATTGCCTCAGTATTCTCTGCTGGCACATTTAATTGCAGGTGCCCAGCGGCCGCTTGTTTCAGTGGAGAGCTTTGGACACCGGCACGTTTTTATTTACAAGTTAAGCATTGCTCCCACTGTTGTAGAAGTCCGAGCTACACCTTCGCTGAAAAAAAAAGATTCTTGCACTGCTATGTTACACACTTGCTGTTTGGCAGAAAGGGAGTGTTGCACTGTTGTTGCCTTATAAATAGACCTTTCATCAAAGCAGGCTTTCCATCAGTACAATAGACACTAAGGTTTGCAATCAGTTGTGATCCATTTGAAATTATGCATGCAACAAATCCGTGAATGTTCAATGGACTCACTCCCGTTGTTCGTGAAGTACTGTCATGAGATTGTGAACATTAATGACTATACACTGCTCTGGTCCATGAACAATGGTCACTTATTTTTGCTTAATAACCCCAAAACGCCTGGATGAAAAAGCACAGTTTAAAGCCACAAATTGTGTGACTACAAGTCACTGTATTTCTGACTCCCCTTGTAACCTTTGCCACGCTGCACCAAATGTCCCCCTACTGGTTGGTCTGCCTAAACATCCCATCCAAAGCTTGTAGTTACTTCATAAGGCAGCTGCAGGAATGATAGTGGGTTTAAGGAAAGATTCGTTCATCTCATGTCATTTACAAAAACGTCACTGGCTACCCTACAAGATTCTACTGTCAAGCCTTGAGCGTGTGCCATAAACCCATCCCTAGTACTAGGCAAGCTACCTATATGGCATCCATTTTTCCTGGTATATAGCACTTGTGGGCGTAAATGCCCATTTTTGGTTAAAACTCCAAAATTCAGGAAATCCAGACTGGGTGGCCGCTCACTGCTAGTGGTTATGTCTAGGGTTTGGAACTCCTTACCCCTAGCCCTCAGTTACCAATCATAACGTTTAGTTCCTGATCGAGTAATTCCACAGTATGCGTCTATTGTAAAAAAATTCTGCCCTTCTTTTTCTGTCATATAGTCTGGAGGATGCTGGAGAGTTTCTGATTGTTTTCTTTATCATAAGTGCAGAGACATTTCATTTCAAATAGCTGTTTGCACTTTATACATGGATGAACTCATTCACTCGTTCAGTTGGCAGGCTAATAGATTGAAATCTGAACACTTTCTCCCATATTTGATTTAAATTTGGTGGGTCAAAGATACCAATATGTTAAATGTAGATCTATCTATCTCTCTATCTATCTATCTATCTATCTATCTATCTATCTATCTATCTATCTATCTAGATATCTCAGAACTACTTATGTAACACTGTGTGCAAGTAAATGTGGTCACCCTACAAATGTTATTATATGTTTTTGAATGTTATCTGTTATCTATTTGTACTGCATATACTTATGTTCCCATACTAAGTGCCCCACTTCCCTGGTGGGATTGATTAATGATATACACAATACTGAGGCTAAAAAGAAGAGAATGAGAGCTAATCAGATAGCTCTAGATACAATATTTCAGCTGTTAAGTTGTGGGCAGTGTTTCGTGCAAGAGCTTGTATTGCTACATGCACTACGTGCATGTGGCAGCACTACGTGCAAGGTAAACAGTGGTGCAGAGTGTGGACCATTGGCCTCTGCTTTCATTGGCCTTCGCTTCCATTTTGGTTCATGACTCCATTTTGTCGAGTCTGGTTCGGTGCGTAAGGCACTGTTCTGTGTTTTTCCACAAGCTTCGGCAAGCTGAAGGGTGGGGTGTTTTTCTGCTCAACTTCGCTCCATCTGCCTGGTACGAAGGGCGCTATTTACATTCCACGAGCTATCAGTTAGAACAACAGGGGGATGCGCCTGTACACAAGGAGGAATGCAAGCTGCCTGTACACAAGGAGGAATGCAAGATTCACCTTGGAGTCCTCTCCTGGGAACTTGGCCCGTTCTGAGGAGACGTCTCGAAGGGTGAACAAGGTACCGCCGATTGCACAATTTGTAAAGGAGGGGGTCTTTTTCTAGAAAAGACTCCTGGGCGTTAGTAAATACTATAAAAGTTGGGGGCCTGGATGGGCTGGTTTAGGAACTCTCTTCTGGGTTGGACGCAACGCCAGGAGGACTGATTGTCCCGAACAGAGGCTCCCTGTGCTAGCTGATTTGGGTTCCCCAGCTTTGTGTACGGCGGAGGGATGCAGACGCTCTTTTCGGTGAAGCTTTTCAATTTATTAAGTGTATTGTGTGTGCGCGCGTAATATGTACTTATTCTTGCAGTCATTTTCATGCTATTGAGCATTGAAGTATATTGTGTGTGCGCGCGTAATATGCACTTATTCTTGCAGTCATTTTCATGCTATTGAGCATTGAGGTATATTGTGTGTGCTTGTATTATATGCACTTACTCTTGCCATTATTCACAGAGTGCTTATATCTTTATCATTATTCTCATGTTATTCTCCTGATATATATATATATATATTAGTGTGGTTTGGTTTTGCTAGCTGAGAACTTGCCCCTTAAATAAACTTGATTATTCTACTTACGAAGGTGTTTGAGAGTGATTGCTTTACATTGTGCCTTAAAATATCCTGAAGTGCATAGTTTTGATATTCTGAAGAGTAAAGCAGTACAAATTGGCGTAGTCGTTTGCAGGATTAAAAAAAAAAAAAGGGAAAATGCTTAATAAGATCAAAGCGAGCTCAAAAGCAGGTTCTCATGTAGCAAATCCAGACATAGAAATACCGGGGTGGGAAACTGCCCCGTATAAACTTTTAGCTCAGGAATGGTCACGTTGTGCTGGTTTGTGTGAAAATTGGAATGCGTGTATGTTGAATGTAGAACCTGAAGATCTTCTTATATGTTTACAGAAAGTTTCAATTGACAAGGGAAGGGAGATTTGTGCGTTGGGGAGGCGAGGCTGGATCTTGCTTTCTGCGTACCGAAAGTTGTATGAAAAATGTTTACAGTTACAAAAAGACCACGAGCAGCTGGGGAAGGAGTTAGTAGAAGCCCGAAATTCCTCTACCATGCTAGCTTGTCAAAATAAATTATTAAGTGATAAGTTGGAAATGTACCAACTGGTTGCAGAGAGAACGGCCGTTAGCGTAGCTAAATATAAACACAAGAAACGAAGAGGGAAAGTTAATAAAAAGAAGGTGCATTTAGCTATCTCTCAGGCAGGATTAGCCTTTGACCCTGAATTTTGGGATGGAAACATCTGGGATACATCTGATTTTTCAGATGGGTCCGGGGGCGATGACTGCCAAGATGTTAGACAGGAGAAGACAGAGCGCAGGAATGTTGTCCGTGCGCAGCCCATATATCGGCGAAAGTTACAGCATAGCCCAGCTAATCCTGGAGGGGTGATGTTGGATGCCCTGGAGGATTATACACAGCAAGAACTAAGTGATGTGATAGACAGATTTCGACAGAGGTCTGGGGAAACATTGCTTACGTGGTTGGTGCGGGTGCACGATATGGGGGGCCAGGGGGTCCAATTGGATCACGGCGACGCCCCGAGGCTTTGTATGTTAAGTACAGACCCGGTTATTCAAAATGAGTTTAGAACCTATCCAGGGAATGGTCCCATGACCAATTTGTTAGAGCTAGCTGCGCAAGGGTGTGCTCAGAAGTATCCGACAGAGTCAGACTGGCCGCCTAATGATAAACCTTGGTATACTTTGAGAGATGCAGTACAGAGATTGAAGGAAGAAGGGATGAAAACAGCTATCTTTATGGGTAATGCCCATGATTTGATGAATGGAATTTTAAGTGTGTCTGTGCGAAACCGGCTGATTAGGGCCGCTCCTCCTGCATATAAGCATGTCATCATGACTTTGTTAATTAATCAGACGGGTAACCCATTGTCTCAGGTGGTAGAAGCGGTGCGTGAGTTAAGTGATTTAGGAGAATGGGCTAAGCCAGAGAGGAATTCACGGTCTGAGAATCGTACTGATAACAACAGGGTGACAAGGCGAGACATGTTTCAGGCCTTGCTGCGAGATGGGGTGACCAGGAATGAAATTGATGGGATAAGCACCAAGGACATGTGGGAAATGTACCGCAAACGCGGTTTGGATAAAAAGGAGGGGAGCAGGAAAGGGAACAAGAAGGATAACAAAGTGGTGAACCAGAGAAAGGCAGGAGGGGAGGAGCGTGAGGGTGAAAAGGGAGAGAGAGGGAGAGAACCCCACAGTAGAGAGAGATCCCCAGAGGATGGAAATTGGGAGGAAGAGCACCGAAGCGCAGAGGGAACCCGGAGCAGGGAGAGAGACCGGGAACTGACAGGTTCTGGGAAAACTCGAGGAAGAGAGTGGGAGAGGGAGCTGGTAAGCTCAGAGAGGTTGCGAAGCAGAGACAGGGAGGAGGAGTTCCCTGAGAATTACCGCAAACTGTATCCAGATTTGACTTGGGCAGACTCTGATGTGCGCAGAGTGAAAATAGATTAGGAAACAGGCCAAACTCCGGTGCAGGGATGGGCTCGCAAAGATAACAGACCTCATGTCAAAGTAGAAATTTATTGGAAACGTGGAAATGTTCAAAAAGTTCGAGCCCTCGTTGACACCGGAGCGGAGGCCACTTTGATTCATGGCAATCCAAGAAAATTCAGGGGACAGTACTTCACCATTACGGGATTGGGCGGAAAAGAAACCCCGGCAGTGCAGATAGTGGTTCCCATGAAAATAGGGGCACTTCCAAAGAGAGAATACACTGTCCTGATTGTGCCCATTCCCGAATACATTATTGGAATTGACATTTTGAAAGGGATGACCCTACATTTGGAAGATGGATGTTATCAATTTGGTTCCAAAAGATTTATATCAATAGCCGCCGCAAGGGTGGGGCTGTTGAAGATTCCTCCGGTAACACTTCCCCAAGCTACTAAAGTGATTCAAATGAAACAGTACAGAATACCGGGAGGACATGAGGAGATTAGCCAGACTATACATGATTTACTAGAGGCCGGGGTAATAGTTCCCATCACCACTGCGTGGAATAATGCCCTCTGGCCTGTTCGTAAAAGTGATAACAGTTGGAGGATTTGCATTGATTATCGCCAATTGAATAAACATACATCTCCTCTGACTGCAGCGGTCCCAGACACCATTACCTTGATTGAGAACATACAGAAACACAGTGGGACTTGGTATGCAACCATTGACATTGCCAATGCCTTCTTTACGATACCAATAGCTACTGAGAGCCAGCCTCAGCTGGCATTCCAGTGGGCGGGGCGTCAGTACACCTTCTGTAGATTACCCATGGGGTATTTACATAGCCCCACTATCTGCCACCAGCTGGTGGCAGAGCATTTGGATGAAGTACCAGTGGTTCCTGGAGTGCAAATTTCTCACTATATAGATGACGTGATGATGCAGGGAGAGACGCAAGAACAGGTGCAAATTCAGCTAGACAGGGTGGTGGAACATTTGCAGAATAAAGGGTGGGAGATTAACCCCGAGAAAGTGCAGGGACCGTCTCAGAGCGTGAAATTTTTGGGCATTCAGTGGAATCAGGGACACAGAGAAGTGTTGCCAAAAGTGAAACAAAAGATTAAGGAATTCGCAGTACCGCGAAATCGGAAGGAAGCCCAGAGTTTTATTGGACTATTCGGGTATTGGAGACAACATATACCCCATTTGTCTCAGATTTTGGCCCCATTGTACAAAGTTACACGAAAGAAAAATGCGTTTGAATGGGGAGAGCAGGAGCAGCGCACGTTTGAATTGGCGAAAGACGCCATTCAGCATGCTTTGGATTTGTGGCCGATTCGAGAGGGAGACATTGAGTTGAATGTGACAGTCCAGGGGCAGTATGCCAATTGGAGTTTATGGCAAAAACAAAGAAGAAAGAGGGTGCCCCTGGGATTTTGGACAAAGAAGTTACCTGAGGCATGAGAGCGGTATACTCCCTTTGAGAAGCAGCTGCTGGCCTGCTATTGGGCCCTGGTTGATACTGAGCAAATTACACTGGGACACAATGTGATTTTAAGGCCTGAAATTCCCATCATGCAGTGGGTTATGAGTTCCCCAAAAACTCATAGAATTGGACATGCGCAAGAAGCCAGCATTATAAAATGGAAATGGTATGTCCAGGACAGGGCACGAGCGGGTCCAAAAGGGACCGCCGTTTTGCATGAGCAGGTAGCGCAGGCTCCAGTGGAGAATTCCGAAATGTTGCATGATGTACCTTCAGTGTGTGAATCCCCAGTAGGGTGGGGCCAGCCGTTCGCAGACTTGTCTGCAGATGACAAAAAATATGTGTGGTTCACAGATGGTTCAGCAAAATATGTTGGAGCGAAAAGGCACTGGAAGGCAGTGTCCTATAATCCTGTTACCAAGAAGCTTTTGACAACTACAGGACAGGGAAAAAGTAGCCAGTATGCAGAGCTTTATGCCGTGTATCAGGCTTTAAAACAGGAGCTACCCAGAAAATGTCACATTTATACAGATTCCTGGTCTACCGCCAATGGGTTAGCTACTTGGCTTCCCACGTGGCATGCACATCAGTACAAAATCCATAACAAAGAGGTATGGGGGAAGGAGTTATGGCAGGAGATCTGGGAAATGTTACCTCAAAGCACCGTGACTGTCTATCATGTGGACGCTCACTGTCCAACTGATTCATTAGACCGATGGTTCAATTGTCTTGCAGACGATCGAGCCAAGATTCAAGAGGCTGAAGTGGAGGCGCAGAGTTCTGATTTGGTGGGAATGGCTAAATGGGCACACCAGAAATGCGGACATCTTGGAGAAAAGGCTACTCACAGGTGGGCTGAGATTAGAGGGATGCATCTTCCCCTAGATTTGATTAAAACAGCGATCATTGAATGTCCCATTTGTCAGCATGCACAGCACAGACCGGTCCCACATGTGGTGAGAGGCCAGCTAGGTAGAGGTAAATTGCCAGGACAGATTTGGCAGATTGATTACATTGGACCAATGCCAGTGAGCAGAGGGTGTCAGTATGCCTGCACTGTGGTAGACACTTACTCTGGTTATCTCATAGCCTTTCCCTGCAAGCGCGCAACTCAGCAGAGCACCCTGAAAACACTAGATCTGTTGATTCTGTACTATGGAGTGCCACTCCAGATTCAAAGTGATAACGCCAGCCACTTCAAGGGCAGACTAGTGCAGGACTATTGTGCACAACGCAATATTGAGTGGATTTTTCACATACCTTACTACCCACAAGCAGCGGGACTGATTGAGAGAATGAATGGGTTGCTGAAAGAACAATTGCGTAAACTGAATGATGGGACACTGAAGGGGTGGAGGGATAATTGATATGATGCTTTGCAAATTTTGAACAACCGACCCCTAACAAATGCCGAGACACCTCTCATGAGAATGCTGACACCTGCTTTACAGATTAATCCGTTTACAACGAGCAATACCATTGTGTATTGGGACACAGCTCCAGGAGCTTTGGCCCCATATCGAGCTACACCAGAATCTGCAGGACTTGACTTACATGCTTTACACATGCATCGATTGAAACCTAGAGACATCACTCTGATTGAAACTGGGGTGGGAATTCAGATTCCCCCTGAGCATTACGGTCTGATCGCCCCTCGATCTGGGCTTGCCTTGAGGGGCATCCAAGTTTTAGGAGGCGTGATAGATGCAGACTACCAAGGCGAGTTGAAAGTCATTCTTTTGAACAGTGGTGACACAGACCTAGTGGTGCAACCTGGTGATCGCGTTGCCCAAATTGTCATCATGCCGGTTTATGGAGGTGTTGTTAAGAAGGGGAGCGCCCCAGCTCTTCTCACTGTGAGAGGCAAAGGAGGGTTTGGATCTACTGACAAGAACCCAGGGGCCAAAGTGTGGATTGAATCCCCAAATAACCCTCCTCAACCCGCTGATGTCATCGCCACTGGACCAGACAATGTCCTGGTAGTTATGCGACCTGGTCAAGACAAATGGGAACATGTTCCCGCTGACAAATGCTATCTGCGAGAATGATAATACGTGTTTTGTCCTTTGTTCTTTTCAGATCATCCTGTGGAGTGCCTGTGCCATGAGTGTGGTGTATGGAGCCCGTTCGGGAGACTCCACCGGGGAGCGGGAGGGGCTCATAGCCCAAAAATTCAACCGTCAGCCGCAGATGCCAACGCTGCTGCATCAACCGAACAATGTTTGGATTCATCTAGCGCAGGAAGTGCTGAATATATCTCACTTCTGTATGAGTAACATGCAAAGCGTTCAAGATTTGATTACCACTTGTCTAGTGGCAGTGCCCACTCCTGCTGCTGTATTATTACACATCTTTAACAATACAAACCAGGATGGAATGGTGGATGTGAGTGACGTTCGCTCCCATCTGTCACTCTATGAGTACTGCCGTCATTGCCCGGAGGTGGGCAGGCGGTTGTGGAGGAACATGACATCTATACTCACGTTTAACATCTCAAATGGGGATGTGTGCTATTCATTGACCTGTGATCCTATGAAAATAGGTAAATGTGCTCAGCTCAAATTGGAGAAAAGAGACAAAAACTTAACTGCTGCACAACGGACGTTGTGCCACTCACGGAATGACCTAACCTGTTTGAATGTAAATAATTCGATGTTTTGCCAACATGTGGTGCCTGCTGCCAGCCACATTCAAAATGTTAAGTTGCCTAAAGGTTGGCTCTTTTCTTGTGGTAATCTTTCTTTTACTTATATTCCAGCCAATCTAACCGGAGGGCCTTGTGCCTGGTCACGCTTAAGCTTTCTCATGTTTCCTATGGATACTGCTCTACACTCTCGCTATACCAGAGACACTATTCAATTACCTACGGACTGTGATTCTGAAATTTCATTGCTGTCCAAAACAGAATATGTTAGTTTAGCTGGTTCTATCGTAGGGGTGCCAGGACTTGCAGTATATAATACCAGAGTTATTAATAAACTTGCATGTTTAGTAGTCAAGAATATTAACTATACATCAGCTGCCTTAGCTGAGCTGTTATTAGATGTACAAGGAATTAGAAGAGCTGCTTTGCAGAATCGCGCTGCTATTGATTATTTACTGCTTAAACACAACCATGGCTGCAGTGATTTTGAAGGATTATGTTGCTTCAATTTATACGACCACTCCATATCAATCAACTCCCACATAGAGGCCCTGCATAAGTTGGTGAAGGGGGTGCAGCAGGATGTTGACAAGGGGTGGTGGGATTGGGCTTTTGGATGGCTGCCTAATTTAGGCCAACTGCGTTATATCTTTGGTGTAATCATTATCATAACAGTTATTTTAATTTCATTATGTTGTTGTATTCAGTGTGTGTCTAACCTTCTATCTCAGTGTCGCCCAAGAGCATTGCCATTTCAGCTTATAGGATATACTTAGTTGTAAGTTGGCCAAATGGTCCAAGGGTGGAAATGTATTGCTACATGCACTACGTGCATGTGGCAGCACTACGTGCAAGGTAAACAGTGGTGCAGAGTGTGGACCATTGGCCTCTGCTTTCATTGGCCTTCGCTTCCATTTTGGTTCATGACTCCATTTTGTCGAGTCTGGTTCGGTGCGTAAGGCACTGTTCTGTGTTTTTCCACAAGCTTCGGCAAGCTGAAGGGTGGGGTGTTTTTCTGCTCAACTTCGCTCCATCTGCCTGGTACGAAGGGCGCTATTTACATTCCACGAGCTATCAGTTAGAACAACAGGGGGATGCGCCTGTACACAAGGAGGAATGCAAGCTGCCTGTACACAAGGAGGAATGTAAGATTCACCTTGGAGTCCTCTCCTGGGAACTTGGCCCGTTCTGAGGAGACGTCTCGAAGGGTGAACAAGGTACCGCCGATTGCACAATTTGTAAAGGAGGGGGTCTTTTTCTAGAAAAGACTCCTGGGCGTTAGTAAATACTATAAAAGTTGGGGGCCTGGATGGGCTGGTTTAGGAACTCTCTTCTGGGTTGGACACAACGCCAGGAGGACTGATTGTCCCGAACAGAGGCTCCCTGTGCTAGCTGATTTGGGTTCCCCAGCTTTGTGTACGGCGGAGGGATGCAGACGCTCTTTTCGGTGAAGCTTTTCAATTTATTAAGTGTATTGTGTGTGCGCGCGTAATATGTACTTATTCTTGCAGTCATTTTCATGCTATTGAGCATTGAAGTATATTGTGTGTGCGCGCGTAATATGCACTTATTCTTGCAGTCATTTTCATGCTATTGAGCATTGAGGTATATTGTGTGTGCTTGTATTATATGCACTTACTCTTGCCATTATTCACAGAGTGCTTATATCTTTATCATTATTCTCATGTTATTCTCCTGATATATATATATATATATATATTAGTGTGGTTTGGTTTTGCTAGCTGAGAACTTGCCCCTTAAATAAACTTGATTATTCTACTTACGAAGGTGTTTGAGAGTGATTGCTTTACATTGTGCCTTAAAATATCCTGAAGTGCATAGTTTTGATATTCTGAAGAGTAAAGCAGTACAGAGCTGAAGCAGGCATAAAACATTTTAAAAAACTACAGACTAAGCACAGTGTCAAATGGGTGCTTAACACTTTACGTGTGTACACGTCGTGTGTACTCGACGTTCAGTGGAAAGGATAGGGTGTCATCTATAGCTTGAGTTTATGACTTCTTGTTGTTCAGAGTCTTCGAATCGGTGCAAAGGCCACTACCTTACCCAATTATAAAGCTGGAAGACAAGGGCTTTGTGATCTCTGAAACAACATGCACCATCAATGTGATCTATATTGCATGTACAACTAGAACGTTCATTGCACATAGACTATCATAGACCATTATAATGTTATTTTCAGAGGTTAAAAACTCTTAAAGTGAGTCTTCCAAAAACTGATTGACGCCTGTTTTGATGTGATCATGAAAACGTTTTGGAATGTCAGATGTGTCCACCACTGTAACTGCATCAGCTATGCTTAGTCAGTGACTCCTCAATGAAGTTATCTGAGATATCCACAGTGATGTAATTGATGTGTGACTTGATGAGCCGTACATGGCGGGGGATGATTTACAGTTTATGAACCCCAAATTAACTGATGGATTTCATGGGTTAGTAGGATATTTTACCCATACTCTATATGTGTGCTCTAGTTGTAAGTACATATCTCAGTTTTTGTGGGAGTAGGAGAATCAAAAGATTCCAAGCCAATAAGGAAGATATGCTGATGAGTACAGGGAGACATGGGCAGACTATTGCTTTTTTGCATGTTTGTAGTGTTTACAGTAATTTCCCTCAAATAATGTATTAATTTGTGTACAGAATTCGTGGCAGTATTAAGCATGGGCTATATCAATGATATGTGGTACATAAGTATGAATCCTTAAAAACTCCCCCTTTATCAATAAATAAATAGTTTATTCTCACTTTTCCATTAGAATAAATCACAGTTGCCATCATGTGCTAAACATATTTGTTCATACTACAAATATCACTTAGGCTTTAAAAATAAGCACTGAATAGCTCTCTAAACATATTAATGTTATTGTAGAATTTATACATAAAAGTATGTGTTGATTTGGTACTTATTAAAACTGTGCTAAAGCATAAAGACAGTGCTTTAACTTCTATTAATATCTCAATCGAGATAGCACAATATTATTCGAGGCAGATAACCTCAAAAATACATTTGTTACAAAAATAACAACTTTAAATCTGTACAGAGTAAACAATCTGTGGTAGACCTAATGCCTAAAAACGTGCACCCACAACAGAAGATACTCTCTTACTTCTATACTACATATTTCTTATTAAAAATAGTGCATTCTGAAAATAAGACACTGTAAGTGAAATTGTTGTACCCTGTCACTAGGGAGGGTAAGAGCTTAGAGTCATTACTGTTTGAGCAAGCATCACAAAGGTTTCTTCACTGACCGGGACATATCATGTTGCACAGTATATTTCACATGCAGAACATGATGTGCTAATGTAATTGCCTTTCACAAGTTGTACTGTTTTCGGAGTACTTCATGTGGTTTAAATAAATAGTTATTTTTTTATAAAGTACCTAATTTTGTGTTGGTCATTTCTAAGTGGACATAATTTTAAAACATAGAGGCAGAAAGTGATAAGGCAATTTTCCCATTATTACACAATTATGAAAGGTGGGATACTCAAAAATTCACATCTTCATGTTTAAAAGTCAAAAACATAACGAAACGTCCTCAGGCTTCACTGTGGTGGCAGTAATGTGTAGTCTCATAGTAGGCTGCCCAGAACTGCCTTAATGAGGCCCTCAGGATCGAACCACACCATATCCTCTCCGGAAATTCTTTGATTACCAAGGTCTCCACAGCCTGCCGGTGTGAGGGTGTGCTAGCTTCATTGCTCCTAGGCATGTTGGAAATGGGGAGATGCAGTGCTGGGAAGACTGGCTACCCACAACCAGTTGGACTTTGTGCCGGTTGTCAACAATGAGGTGCATATTATCGAAGTACTTGATAAGCTCCACCTGCGTGGCCTCATTAGCCTCGCAGTTAGACAGGAAATGAACTGACTGCTGGAGACAATTCAGGTATCCCTGGTTGAAACCTTTCTGTGAACTGGCTGCACTGAAGGCTGGAACAAAAAAACAAAGAGTATGTTAAAATAGCCCACATTGCATACTAACAAATGTTATAAATCAACAAAAGGGGCATGGCAAAGAACATTGGCCAATTATGTTAGCCTTAATAGGGGTATGAGGTGATTCCAAAACTCAGAAGGTTCTATTAATTGAAGTTCCAAATAGAGATTATTGCAGAGTTCTCTAAAAAGGTAATGGAAAGTTGTTCCGTGTTTAACTAAAATTGAAGCATCCTAACTCTGTCATTGTTAGCTGTTAGTATTACCCAGCTCAATTGTGTTTGTTTTTTCAGCTTGGGAAGGGTAATAAGCAGAGCTGGGCCTTTCAGGGCTGAAATCTATGATTCATGGATTGTACAGAGATGTCTGCACTAGTTGATTGACTGTTTTGAGCCATCTCTCTGACTATTTGATGGGACATGCTAACAGTCTGTTCTACGTGACACTGAGGTATAAATGTTGTTACACTCAGTGGGAAGATATGGTTTAAAAAGCCGTCATTAACTACTGTTGTTTACCTCACTTATAAGTTAAATGAAAGTGTGCAGTACAGTCATGATGAAAACAGGTGAGAAGATGTGCTGAGGACTTTTAATAGACAAAGGGCCAAGGCGCAAGATCTCAGGCACTGGAGACAGTTGGGGCTGGATCAGACCTGTCAAGGGAACTGGCCAACAATGGCCACGCTTTCAATTTTGCAGTCCCACACAGTGAGCAACCATTGGTTCTCACAGGGATTTTGGGGTCGTCTAGGTGATCGTCAGAGATGGCAGGACAGGTTAAATAATGAGCAAGGCTACCTGATTGCACATCACTGCCTGATTGCCCCTGATGACAGCCGATGCATCCCTTGCCCTTTCGGCAACGGAGTCATTTTACCCACCCTCCTGTCCCTTTATTAATTCTCCTGAGTGGGGCGCCTTTCATTATCATTGGTGGTGGGTAGGGGAGGAGTCATGTTTGGCCACAAACAGGTAGACTACCTTGGCATCAAGAAAATAAGTGGTGGCAAATTCAAGATGGAATTGGATTTTAAGCCTGTAGCTCAATCCGGGGCAAGGGTACTACAGTTTCTACTGGAAGGCAGAAGACTCCTTCTACAGTGATTGTCCATAGCCAGCCACAGTACCCCATTACACTGCCCTTGGGATACTGGGGGATGGTGGCTGCGTCAGGGGACCAAGGTATGACCTGGTTGCCAAGGCCCATCTCCTAATGGATGCAGGGGGGATCCCTGTATTGGGTTGGCTGTGGCATGGTTGTTTGCGGGACCAGCTGTTATGCTAGCCCAAGGTTCCTCTGCTTTGAGGGGGCAGGTGAGTTTGCCTTGTAGAAGACCTCTTATGGAGGGGCAAGAGGGGATTTGTCCTGGGTCCAAGTCAGCTGAAGACGTTGATGCCACTAGGGCTTGAGGGGTGGTCAACCATGACTTCTTTGGAGCATTATCTAGGAAACTTCTTGGATTTGTTATGGAGTATTGTCTAGGAAACGTAATGCATTAGCTTTGCCCATGTGATAATCACAATGCTGTTTCTGTACATATCCTAACTTTATATGGAAACTGAAAAATTGTTGTATTTATGAGGTGTAATAAATATGTCCAGAGAATGGTATATTATTTAATGAAGAATGGAGGCTTTCATTGGGTCCTTTTCTAAAAATCAGCTATATTTTTATTGGTGTGTAAAGTCAGTCTGGTTTGATATGACCGGTCTGCTGCGGTCCCTCACTTGTACAATTAGCGAAGGGCACTAATGCTGAAATAGAGCATTAGATTTTTGGAAGCGCCAATTAAATCAATAGAGTGGCAGGGATTATACGTTGACCCCCAACTGCCTTTGTCAATAGGATGTAAGACTATGTGAAAATAATGCCATGTTCGGGCTTGTAGGCCAGAGGGAAAGCAGTAGGCAAAAATCAGCCTTACACAGACACCCTTAAACTCTGCAGACTTGAGCTGCACCTGCCAACTCAGTGCGAAAGGCTATCACATCGTAATTACCACACCGGGTGCCCAGCATCAAAACAGGATGAGGAATCAGAAGAATGCCCAGCTGGCTTGTACCCCAGAAGAGCAGCAGGGCTTGGGTAAAATGAGTCATAGTCAAACACGTGACATATCACTAACAGCTTAAGTCTACTTTCTAGGTTATTCAAGTGACTGGCGTTTTGGAATCCTTTTGGTTTGCCTGTAAGTTACTTCACTTCTATATAGTAAAAAGCACACAGCAAAGTAAATGATGTGGAGGTGGTGATTCGGTCCATGTGCTCTGAAAAACACAGGGATGTTGTCTCTAGTTAGTAGCCATCTTTTCTTGGCTTCTGACCTTTAATTATTGGTGTCAGCTATTAACATGAATGTAAATATACAGCCTGGTATTGTGAAACAGAAGTCCTACTGGTGATTTTCTGCTAGCCCTGTTTCTTTCAACAGTACTAAGTATGCTGGGACATTTAAGACTGTGCTCGGGGGGATATCTAATGATTCAATGGCATTACCACACCCTGTTTAAAATCACATGCTTTCATTTAGTAAATGCACCCATTCTGGGAGGTGTATTAAATATTTGTGGAACTAAAGCCTGGGACCAGAAAGATTGTACACTGGAGACATTAAGTCATCTGGTAACCTTAACACAAGAGGGAGCCAGTTATCAAGCGATCAAACTTGCCCCACAAAACAAATAGCAAGTTTGACATGTCTTCTAGGACAGCATACAGTTTCTTAAACCATAGTATATCTAAAAAAACACGAGAGGTGATTGTAATGTTATCAATTCTCGCTGAAACATCCGCTGCTGTAGTTGCATACACACTATTTTTGCAGCAATGACACAACAGAATGGTGCATCACCACGGTTATTTACACAGAAATATATATTTATGGTTAACATTTTTAAAATATACATTGTTATTCATACAAATTAACTAAACATTTATAGCAATAAAATCAATGTTATCTTTTTGAGTAAATTATAGATCAAGATACGATATCTAAACTCTGGTCGAGTTAGTCATAAAACATGATTTTGGGCCGTATATGGATTTGATGAGAACTACTTAAATACTCACTTGTTCACATAAATCCAATGCACAAATCCAACAATGCACTAGACACTGCCAATGCAAGTATGCTAATACCTAGGAGAGAATCTAAAGTTGTGAGATCCATGACAATACAGCTACAAAGGCACTGTTTCAGCACCCCCATGTAATATTGGAAAGACCTCTGTCAGGACAGCAGAAAAACGATGAAAGCTTTTTTTTATTAAATGCAGTTATTGCTACAGAAATATTACTGAAGGTTGTCCTCTAATTTATTAAGACTGTCAAGTTGCTCCATTCATATAAAACATTACTTCAGTGCAAAAGCATGGCGTAATAAATTATGTAAACATGATGTTGTGTTCTCTCTCACCTTGGGTTTCCTGCAGACAGTGCTGTCGGAGGCGTCTCACAGCCACCTCCAGGATGTCGGCCTTCTCTAGCTTGGAATTGGGCTGTTGGGTCTGGAATTCTGCTTGCAGCAGTAGCCTGAGCTGCTCGATGCACCTGTTGATGCGATCCCTTCGCACCTTCTCCACTGCGGGCTTCCTCAGCTGAAACAACAGCAAGCCAGGTTAGGCAAGGCGAACATTATATAGGAGGCAAGTCCCGAAATATGGCATAAGGAAGGCGGCTTCGGCTGTATTCACCATAAAATAAGACGGAAACGCGAGGAAACAATAACTGCAACTAATACAAATAGAATAATTGTATTATGTTTATATAGTGCTTATTATAATATTGTTGCAACGGTGTAGCGCTATAACTACCAAGTCCGAATCAAAGTGCTTCTTTATCTCGTTTTATTATTTTGAGTACGTGTACGAGAACACACAAAATATTTTCAACGAGATACATGAGAAGTGGAAATAGCACAAGCAGGACGTTTCTTTCAAGATCAAGGACAGTTACCATAAGGTAAAAAGATGAGGAAAAAAGTGCAAATACAAGTGTTCAGACATGAGCGATAGCAGGCGGTGTGAACGGAGAGTTGGGGTTGCACTTATCCAAGAGAGAAATAGCCAGAGTTAAAGCAATATGATGAATTGGGAAAATAAGAGAGATGGATTGGCGAGGGAGGGTAGAATATTCAAAGTAATGAAGAGGATTAAAAATGGGGGGAAATTCCAGCGTTAAACGAAAGAGAAGAGTGAAAAGGACCATAGTATGGAAAGAATGAACGGGAAAGGCTAAGGGGTAGCAGAGTAAAGGAAAGTATCTAAGAAATAGAAGAAAATAAGGAATGAACAGATGAAGACTAGAGGCGAAAAGAAAAGGCAAATAGAAGGAAAAGACACAAAAAAGAAGAGAAGTGGAGACACGTGTGGATACTAAGGGAATAGAATCGGGAGGGACGAAAGTAGGAGACGAGATGAATATGGATAAAAAAAGAGACGGGGGAAAGAAATGAGAAGAAACATGAGAAAAAGGGAAATATGTAGATAAACAAGAAAGACTACGAGGAAGAAACAGATAAAAGAAGGAAACATTGAAGAAGAAATGGGGAATAAGAAGTATAGA
The DNA here is from genome assembly GCF_031143425.1 of Pleurodeles waltl. Lineage (NCBI taxonomy): Eukaryota > Metazoa > Chordata > Amphibia > Caudata > Salamandridae > Pleurodeles > Pleurodeles waltl. The sequence goes on along the minus strand of NC_090445.1, from coordinate 1,501,381,056 downwards.
AGCAAAGTAGAAAAGGTGAAATGTGGAAGAGATGATAGACGAAGGCGGGAAAGAGAAGAGACATTTTGAGGTAAGATGACGAGAGAAAGGTTATGACTCACTTTATTCTTATCTTTCGGACCCTGTCTCTCCTCCGAGTGTGCGTGGGGAACGCTGGGGGCCATTATTATCCTTGCACCAGCTCTTCTCAGAATAAACACACGCCTTGACTCGGGGGGAGATGCCCAGATCTTGTATTTATACTCGTGCCAGGCCTCAGGCGCTGTGGGTCTCAGCCCAGGGCGTGTTTCCCACACTCAGGGAGGCGCTGGGAGCCCTCGGTCCCACAATGGGACATGAATCCATCAGGACACGGCCCATTGGCTGCCAAAGGCCAGGAGATAATAACCTTCTGCCCGAGGCGACTGGTGGAGTGTGCTGGGGCGGCCTGGGAATCCGGGGAGGCGCGACTCCTGCACAGCTGGCGCAGGGATCCGAGGCATTCCCAGGGCTCAGCATGTGCCACCGAGGGATCAGGGCACACTTCCAATGCCGGGAAACCGCAAACAGCCTTGCATGGGTCAGGAGGCACACGTGAGAACTTCAAATGCTGACAGCCCCGACCAACGCACGTTGTAAAATCTGGCAAGAAAGAAATCACTCCTTAGAAATGCACTGTTGAAATATAGCAACTCTTGTTGTAGACCCTCACGTCGGGGGTTCTGGTGCCAGTTTGATAGTTTAGTGGACGTGCACCTGTTGCAGCGACCTCTGTTTAACCTACAAGAGACATATTCGCATCCAATTAATATTAGCTAGGGTAGCTAGAGGGTTAATTCAATATTGTTGATGTCTCCAGCAAACCTTGGGGTCACTGGTTCCCAATTGCAGTAAGATAGCTCAGTGAGTAATTGCGCCTGCTGCTGACATCGGGTCATAGTCTGGACTACACAGGTCTTGAACCGAAAAGGGGCTTTCAATGGGTTAACACGCGTGCTTCAGAGACCTGTGTACAACTTTAGAGTCTAAATCCCAATGAGATAGTACAACCTGATAATGAACCTGCTGCCGATATCAGTCGAAAGAGGTGGAATCTATAATTAAGTCAAGCCTCTCTCCTTCCCAGCGCCTGCCGTCAGCCACCCCAGTGAACGCAGATGGTGTCCCAGACACCCACGGTGACTTTCCCAGGACTTAACATATGCCACTGGAAACTTCATGCACACCCCCAAAGGCGGGAAAACGAACCAACCCCCAGCAGGCAAGTGGCTCTGTCACATCAGCACAAATCAATGAGACTTTCACAATGAGCGAACATCTTTAATAGCCACGGCCCTTGTCGAGGAAAGGTACACTCAGGAAACTCAGGAAATTAAGGTGTTTGTTCAGATCTGTGCCAAACTTGCAAGTCACACATATAGCATTGCTCAATGGGTTAATTCACCCACTGCACACAGATTTTCGTAAACTAGTCCATTGGTTGCTGTCCAGATTAGACAGCCCGGTGTGTTAATGCAGCTCTGTGTAACATCCAGGTCAGTGCTTTAATGAACAAGTATCAATTTCCGAGATCTTTGCCCACTGTCCAGTTTACAACTTCAGTTGCCGAGCTGCCAGTTTACTGAGGCGAAGCACCTGCTGCTCAACAAGCCACTTATACCTAAACCCATTAACATAGTTCAGTGTGATAAGATGCTCGGGTCAAAGATCTGTGTTTAATATTCAGGTCTACATTCTTATTTCAGCGAAATTCATCCTGTATCTACTGTAAAAACCTCTAGGCAGTCTGAAGTTAGCAGTTTAAAATCTCAATATAATAGATCAGTGAGTGGAGTCACATCAACAAATATCGTTTTCAATAATATAGTTGTCAAAAATATAATTTTTTTGATTATCTTAATTTGTTTTATTTCTTATTTAAATGTATGTGTTATTGTTTGCATAATCGTTAGTAACATTTCTAAATATAGTTTGTAGTTTAAAGTGATTTATAATTTTTAATTTAATTGCTAATAGTAATTTAGTGTCGTAGTGGGTTGCTGTATTTGAAGGGGTGTAGGGTGGGAAGTTAAGTTTTAATTAATTAACGATTAATGATGTAAACTGTGCAATAATTATATTTTTTAAGTTATATATTAAGTGCAAGTTGCTGGGTTTGTAGAGCTATAGTTTGTGACAGTATTAAAGTATGAATTCATAATTATTTATTAATGTATTAATAATTATTTAATTGATCAATTTTATTAATGGTGATATAATTATTTATTTTAGTTATATTTTAAGTGTGGGTTGTTAGGTTTGTGGTGGTATAGTGTAGGAAGACAATTTTGTAAAAAAAAAATATATATATTGATAAGGCCTTTTTCCCCCCAGGTGCCAGGCCTGATTTTTGGCTATTTGGGGCAATTCGCCTTAGGCCCTCATATGTTTTTGTCCACAAAAGCTACCCACACCAAATTTGCGTCCTTTTTTCCCAACATCCTAGGGATTCTAGAGGTATCCAGACTTTGTGGGTCCCCTGGAGGACACCTAGAAATTAGCCAAAATACAGTGAACATTTTGGTTTAAAAAAATAAATGGTAATAAAGGGCTGAAGAAGGAGGCTTGTCTTTTTTCCCTGAAAATGCATCAACAAAGGGTTTGCAGTGCTAAAATCATCACCATCTTCCCAGCTCTCAGGAACATGTAGACTTGAATCAGAAAACCACATTTGTCAACACAATTTTGGCATTTTACTGGGACATACCCCATCTTTACTATTTTTTGTGCTTTTAGCCTCCTTCGAGTTAGTGACAGAAATGGGTATGAAACCAGTGCTGGATCCCAGACAGCTAAACATTTCTGAAAAGTAGACACAATTATGAATTCAGCAAGGGGTCATTTGTGTAGATCCTACAAGCTTTTCCTACAGAAAATAACAGCTGAAATAAAAAAATATTGAAATTGAGGTGAAAAAACCCCAGCCATTTCTCTCTAGGTTTTACTCTGTAACTTTTTCCTGCGATGTCAGATTTTCAAAAGCAATATACCGTTACATCTGCTGGACTATTCTGGTTGCGGGGATATATAGGGCTTGTAGGTTCATCAAGACCCCTAGGTGCCCAGAGCCAATACAGGAGCTGCACCTTGCAATGGGTTTTCATTGTATACCGGGTATACAGCAATTAATTTGGTGAAATATAAAGAGTGAAAAATAGATATCAAGGAGACCTTTGTATTTCCAAAATGGGCACAAGATAAGGTGTTGAGAAGCAGTGGTTATTTGCACATCTCTTAATTCCGGGGTCCCCATACCAGCATGTGAATTACAGGGTATTTCTCAAATAGTCGTCTTTGTTACACACTGTCTACATTTGGAAGGAAAAAATGTAGATAAAAACAAGGGGCAATAACACCTGTTCTTCTATTCTGTGTTCCCCCATGTCTCCCGATAAAAATGGTACCTCACTTTCGTGGGTACGCCTAATGCCCACAGCACGAAACGCAACATGGACACATCACATTTTTACATTGAAATCTGACATGTTTTTTGGAAAGTGCCTAGCTGTGGATTTTGGCCTTTAGCTCAGTCGGCACCTAGGGACTCTCACCAGGTTCTATTACCCAGAATCCTTTGCAAACCTAAAAATTTGGAAAATAATTACTTTTTTCTCACATTTCGGTGACAGAAAGTTCTGGAATCTGAGAGGAGACCCAAATTTCCTTCCACCCAGCATTCTCCAAGTCTCCCGATAAAAATGGTCCCTCACTTGTGTAGGTAGGCCTAGTGCCAGCGACAGGAAATAAATTTGCCTAAAATGAGTGACCCTTGTCTGAGTGTCGCTCCCCTTGCGTGAAATTGGCACAAAAAAAAGAAAAATCCCTGGTGTCTAGTGGTTTCTGCCCCCCTCCTGAGAAAAATAGGTCAATCTGCCACCAAGGCGGGCAGAAATTACCTAAAATAAAATTGCCTCCCGGGGGAGAAACCCTTGCCTAAGGGGTCGCTCCCCATCTGATAATTTTTTTTTTTTTTAAATCCCTGGTGCCTAGTGGGTTCTGCCCCCCTTGGGGGCAGATAGGCCTAATTAAAATAAGCTGATCTGCCCCCAAGAGAGGCAATAATGGCCTAAAGTAAATTTGCCCCCCCCAGGGGAGCGACCCTTGCCTAAGGGGTCGCTCCTCTTGCATGAAATTGACCTAAAAAAAATCCCTGGTGTCTAGTGGTTTCTGTCCCCGATGGGGGTAGATTGGCCTAATAAAAATAGGCCGATCTGCCTACAAGGGGGGCAGAAATGGCCTACAGACAATTTGTCCCCAGGGGAGTGACCCTTGCCTAAGGGGTCTCTTCCCACATCTAAAAAAAAAGATCCCTGGTGTCTAGAGGTTTCTGCCTCTCCTGGGGGCAGATCAGCATAGTTACAATAGGCTTTAGGCCCTCGGGGGGAGCGCTAGCGCTTCCTCCCAAGGGCCTCTACCAGTACGTAATTGTTACATCATTGGCGCCTCAGCGCCGCACCCAAGGATGTAACGGTTACGTCCTGCCGGGGAAAGGGTAAATAATCATGTAAATTGTTGCTTGTTTTTTATTTTTATATATTATTTCTTTTGTGGTCAATTACTTTTTTCCTATTAAGAGTTTTATATTTGTTGTAAATTAGTAGGGTTATTTAGATATGTTTTGTGTTAAAAATGAAGTACTTTTCCTACTATTGAGAGACTCAAGTGGCAATAGATAATTTTAGTCCTCCGAAGTCCAACGCTTTCCCTACTGTTGCACACTGGAGTGGGAATAGTACATTTTACCCCTCCGAAGCCCAACGTTTTACCTACTGTTGCACAGAATAGAGTGGCAATAGTAAATTTTACTCCTCCGAAGAGCGACGCTTTCCCTACTGTTGCACAGACTGGAGTAGGAACGGTAAATGTATTTACTCTGAAGTCCAACGCTTTCCCTACTGTTGCACAGAATGGAGTCAGAGTAGTAAATCTAAACCCTCCGAAGTCCTACGCTTTCCATATTGTTGCACAGACTGGAGTTGGAATACTACATTTTACCCCTCTGCTGTCTACCACTTTCTTTACTGTTGAACAGACTTTAGTGGGAATAGTAGAATGTAACTTCTCTGAAGTCCAAACGCATTCCCTACTGTTGCACAGACTAGAATGGGAATATGAACTTTAACCCCTCCAAAGCCCACCATTTTCCCTACTGTTGCAGAGACTGGAGCAGGAATAGTTAAATGTGCCACCTGAAACCAAGCTCCTTCCCTACAGTTGCACATATTGGAGTGGGAACAGTAAATCTAAACCCTCCGAAGTCCAATGCGTTCTATACTGTTGCACAGATTGGAGTGGGAAAAGTAAATTTAACCCCTCTGAAGTCCAATGCTTTTCCTACTGTTGCACAGACTGGAGGGGGGAATAGTACATTTTACTCCTCCGAAGTCCAACGCTTTCTCTACTGTTGCACAGACTGGATTGGGAATAGTAAATTTAAACCCCCTGAAGTCCAGTGCTTTCCCCACTGTTGCATGGATTGGAGTGGGTATGGTAAATCTTACCCCTCTGAAGTACAACTCTTTTCCTAATGTTGCACAGGGTGGAGTGGGAATAGTATATCTATTATTGTTAGACTTTCTTAATATCATTCAAATTTATCTATATATATATATTTTTAAAATATATATATATATACACACACACACACTCTTATGTAATTAATTTAAAAAAGCAATATAATGTAATACATATTTTTAATAATTGTGTTATTTTATATATATATATATATATATATATATATATATATATATATATATATATATATATATATATACACATATATATATATATATATATATATATATATATATATATATATATCAAACAGACAATTTCCTCATAATTTGAAAAGGAATCCCAACACCGTGGCAATACAATCTTAATTTATTGATGCGTTTCGACCGTAGCCTTGTTCACAATAACATCCCTAACCATTCAAAACACATAAATACCCAGTGTATAAACATAAACAAGGACCAGTTTGAAAACAATGTTAAGCAGATCACATTATCTTGGCGGCCATTTTAGAGTGTAGATTTCCATCGTATCAAATCCTACAGCGCTTGTCCATTATTAGCATCATAAAATACTACATCGTACTCATCTTTTAGTCTTTTGTCTTTAAATAACTGTACAATCTTGTAATTTATCAGAAATATTCATAAGTTTAATGTTTGAATAAACACTTAATATGATCAAAGTAATAACACACCACTAGTCAAACTCCTGCCCAACTGGAATGTCATTATACTCAATACGGCTGTATATTAAATTATTTAAAAAAACAAAACATGTTTTCTACTCTGGTCCAGAACCATTTGCTCTTTTGTAAAGAAATAAATCTTAAAAATATTCTCACATAAAAACAAGTGCATAAAGTTGAAAGAAAGTCAACGAAACCTTTACCCTTTTATCACCTTCCCTTAACATAGTCACGTGTAGTCTAGGAAATAAATGTATACTGACCCGAGTATATCTTTCATCTACTTTGTTAGTCAAAACTGATATCTCTTACAAATGTTTTCTTCTTAGTGCTGTCAGTTTACTATAAAGAATGTCTATAAATATCGACATATAAATACACAAATATATAAATATATAAATATAAGTAGACATATGCACAGGTCTGTTATCTACTAAAAATCCTATAGATATAAATACATAAATATATATATGAACATGAAAATAAGCATAATAACTAACTCACCACCATACACTAAAGTGACTAATGTAAGCTTATTATTCTAAAATCTTATCAAACTGAGTATATAACCTAAGTTCCTCAAAAGGAGGGGAAAAACCCCTTCCTACAGTGCCCACACGTTATTCTCTCAAATGTAAGGCTAGTTCCTCACTCAAATGTAATCCTTGCGGAACAAGAGTTTCAAAATCATTAATGAAACCAGTACTGGCCTGCATTGGGCCACATGAGGCAGTCCGGGGCATCGGGGATGCAGGGGAGCCTCCAGTGAGGCTTCCCTTCCCCCTGCCTGGCAGACGTCCTCCAGCAAGGGGCCTGGTGGGGCGAGGGAGCCTCCAATGAGGCTTCCTTCCCTGCCCACCGGTTTCCTCAATACTCGGCGGCCAGCCCAGCCATCGGAGAGGAGGCAGGCACCAAAGTCGATGCCTGCCAGTGCCCCAGGGGCACTCCACGGAGCGCGCTTCACCCCGGGGGCACGACAGGAGTGCTCGAGCTCCAAGTATGCTGCCAAGGGAGTCTTCTGGTGACTTGGGGGCACGGAACAGTGCGCTCACTCGCACTTAGGCCAGCAACTTCCCCCGGGCTGCGGCGGTGATTTCCTCAACAATAAAAAAATAAACGCTTTACGCAGCACACCAGCAAGGGTAAAGCGCTTTCAAGCGCTAACAAAATCCCCCACAGAGCGTTTTCCCAAGCGCTTAATCTCAGCCCAAAAAGGTGAAGCACCCCTCGTGCTTCAGGGTGACATGTAGGGGTTAGGGGCCACAGCACTCTGCCCCTGGGGAGCAAAAGTTTGCAAGAAAAGGCCCACAGGTGGAGGGCACATCAACAGGCCAGCACAACTGGTATGTAGCAAGTGGCAAGTCCTCTTTAGTGACCAAGCAGGTCACAGATCAGCACAGCAGCAGTCGTCCATGGCGGTTCCTGGTGGTTCTTCCAGCAGTCTGTGTCCAGTTCTAGGTAAGTTCAAAGTTGTGGGGAAAACTCCCCTGTACTTATACTCAGTCCCTACAATGTTTTGCAATGGGAGGGAGAGGAGATTCCAGCCAGTTACAACTGGTTCTGGGAGTGCCCCCTCTCTCCTTCAGCACAGGCTCCAAACATCAGTGGGGTGTTAACAACCCTATTGTGTGAGGCCAGGGCACAGCCTTTACAAATGTAGGTGTGCCCTGTCTCTCCCTTCTCTCAACCCAGGAAGACTATTCAGTATCCAGATGCACCTCCATGACACCTCCACCCTCCCTGTGTACAGGCTGTCTGAAAAGTATGCACAAAGCTCCAACTGTCACTCTGCCCGGACGTGGATTGGAGTCAAGCTGCAAAACACCAGAGTCATAAGCACAGATAAATGCGCACTTTCTAGAAGTGGCATTTCTGTGATAGTAATAAAAAATACACCTACACCAGTAAGCAGCATTTATTATCACAACCATACCAAACACGCCTTCGCTACCCCTCATAAATCAGACAATACCCCTTACACATAAGGCACAGCATTTCTAATGCAATCCTGTGAGGAGGCAGCACTCACAGCAGTGAGACACCAAGTTAGGCTGTTTGTCACTACCAGGACAGGCCATGCATCCTGGCACGTCCTGCCTTCTACATACATGGCACCCTGCCCATAGGGCTAGCTAGGGCGTACCTTAGGGGTGACTTACATGTAGTAAAAGGGGAGTCCTGGGCCTAGCAAGTAAATTTAGATGCCAGGTCCCTGTGGCAGAAAACTGTGCACCCAGGCCTTGCGCTAGCAGGCTTGAGACAGGTTTGAAAGTCTATTTCAGTGGGTGGCGCAAGCATCACTGCAGGCCCACTATTAATATTTAATTTACAGGCCCTGGGTATAGAGATACCACTGTACAAGGGACTTATAGGTAAATTAAATATGCCAATTAGGTATAAGCCAATCATACCAACTTTAGATGGGAGAGCACCTGCACTTTAGCACTGGTCAGCAGTAACAGAGTGCTCAGAGTTCTAGAGCCAACAGCAAGAGGTCAGAAAAACCAGGAGGAAGGAGGCAAAAAGACTGAGGATGACCCTGCGTAAGGGAAAAAGTCCAACACTACTCTTGGCATATAAGTTGCCAAAGTGATCCTCCCACTTGTGGGGTGAAATATGAAAAGATCTTGGGTTCCCCTCCCCTCTGGTCCCAGGCGCAATCAGCGACCAGAAAGTGCGAGTGTCTTTCGCTTTAAGTCACTGTAGGAGGTCCTGCGAATTGTCCTCGTCCACATTTTTTCTTTGCGGCTTTAGGTGCAGTTTTAGATCTGAGGTGAGCACATCTATTATCTACCCGCTTACCCTCCCTCACAGCTTTTCTTAACTCTAATTTAGCCTGCTTGCACTCCTTAGAGAACTACATCGGGCCTTTCTTCTCTGTTGTTTACCCTGATAGTCACTATAAAAGATAGCCTTGGGCTTCGCAAAAAAAGCAGTGTGGGTGCTTAACAATACACCAGGATCCAGGCAACCATCCTTAAAACCTGACATCTGTTGGACAAAAAGTTTATAGATTTCAGCATGCAAATCCTGCTGCCCCTTTGAATCTATTCAAAACTAATAACTGAAGTTTTCACCATCTCTTTTTTAATCTTTTCACGTACTGGGAAAGGTTGGAAATCTACTCCTTGGCAAGGCCAGAAGTAAAACTTCTTCCAGGGTTGGAAAAAAGTGGTTGGATGAAAGTGGACTTGGAATCACTCAACAGATTTTCACATGAGCAAATTTACACATGCATATTTGCTTGTGCTAAAATTGAGTTCACAAATGTTTTCTAGAAGTACGATTTCCTGGCCTCCTTCCATACATTCTTGTGAATTCACAAAAGCCGTAAATCTACACAAATGCAAAGACATATACTTTGAGTGCACTTCATTAGGTCTGGCATTAACCAAGACATTTTGTTTCTATTAATATTCTATTTCTCTCTATCCATCTATTGTCTGGCTCTACTGTGAGTGACACCATTCTGCTCTTCCACAAGGACCATATTGGCACACAAAGTAGTTTTGTTCAGTGCCAGGAACTGCTGTGGAAATGTGTGTTTTTTTAAACCCAAAAATATTTTTGCTTTTTGGCAATGTTTGTTATAATGATGAGAACCTGGCAGCTCCCAAAACAATAAAGCTTTACAAAAACCATGTCAAAACAAGACTCGCGTTGACAAAACTAAAAGAATGACCACCAGTGTCAGACCTATTTGCTTTGTCAATGCTCGTTTATTTTCGTGTTTCCCTTAATCTTGTTGATACTAGTTACACTGAGGTTCCATTTTGAATATTTATTTACACATTTTACTAAAAGATACTGAGAAGAAATTGTCCCTAAAATTTCACAGTAATTTAGCAATTTTGTTTTTCGTAGCTGCATTTTTTAGGAACATTTTATTTTGAAATCAAAGAATCACCAGTCTTGTTTTTAGCTTCTGCAAATGTTTGCATCTAGTCAGACAGAATTCTGGGAGCATTACACTGTAGCCTCATCTTGTTCAACTTTGTGAACATGTACCCATTTTTATACAGGAACCATTGTCAGAAATGCACTCCAAGCTTACATTTCTTTAGAGTGATAACCCTAACAATAAAGGCTTTGCATTGATGAATCACAAATACATGTTTGAGCAGCATTAACATATGGACACAAATATTACCTTAACTCCAGTCAAGGCCCTTCCCTGATCCAAAATGTGTTACTGTATACTGGCAGCTAAAGAGAATGTGCTGCAGGGAGTTGGGCCCACTTGTCCCAAAGTCAAAATAAACAATAAAACTTGTTGTCCTTGACCCCAAACAATATGTCCTGGGTGTTGGGCTATAGGAATTCCACACCACTGTTATATATATATATATATATCTGTGTGTGTGTGTATGTATATATATATATATATATATATATATAAAACACTACACATATGTGTTTAAGTATATATTTTATATAGTATTTAGCATTAGATACATGCATTTAGTTTAGATTATAGTACTATTATATATTACAATATTTAAGATTTACTATTTTAAACTATATACATTAAAAACAATATTTGTGTATGTTTGATGATATTAGTGTAAAATGATATTTTTTTGAATATTTTTATACTTACCATTATAAATATAGGAAAATTATATTTTTGTAATAGATATTTTTGATGCAATGTTTTTTGTCATGATATTGTTGGTTCTAATATTCTGTCAGAGATCCAAATTGATTTCAATCCCAGTGAAATTGTTCATTTGGTTATTCCATTTACCAATATTGAGCTTGATACTATGGACCTGATTCACAAATGTAACTGGCCCTTTTGAGTACATTTGCTACTATTTCGATATACACAAAAAGTGTAAATTTATTCCAAAACTGTAACTTTGATCTTGGATCCTTTGAATAGCTGAAAAGTAGTAAACCAACCCAGAAGTCTAAATTACTTAAAATGTATACCCACAGGCCCTCAATTCAATTTGACAGAGACATGTAAGTTACACGTGGCAACGGTGTGCCAGATTTTGGAAAATCACTGGTATATGCCTTTTGCTGAGGCCTTAGCACAGTGCATTGATTTGTTGCCCCCGCCAAGAGTGCTTACTACAATGTATGTGGAATTACATTGTGGCTTTTTAAAAAAATGTTGTTATTTTCTTAAATTATCTAATTCACCAATATATTTTCTTCCATTGAAAATAATTGTGTAATATCACATATGTAGGATTTCATTGCAGAACCAGAGGACTCGAGGTGAGGGGCTGTTTATAATAATTTTGATAAGGTCCAGGTCTCCTTTCTGAGATAATTAATATAATCAATCCTCATAAAAAGATAATAAGATCTAAAAAGATAACACAAAGTGAACCCAGCAAATTCCTGTTGCTTTTTGGTGAGGTCATTCCAGAAACATTCTGAGTGGTCAGAAGAGAGGAGGTGTTAAATCTTGGCCTTATTCTCATCAATAATCATCAAACTAATTAAAGAATACTCAATTTTTGAGTATTTTATATGAGCACTTGTATAGATGTGTGTTGAGCCTGGCCCTTTTTGCAGGGTTATCCCCAAACATGTTGCCTCCTTCCTCCTATTTCGTCCTGACCTGTGTTTGCTGGCTTTAGGACTCTGGGCACTTTACCATTGCTAACTAGTGCTAACGTGCATATGTTCTCTGTCAAAAATGTATTGGTTTCTCCATGATTGGCATACTTGATTTACTAGTAAGTCCCTAGTATGGTGCACGGTGTGTGCCCAGGTCCTGTAAATCAAATGCTATTAGTGGGCCTGCAGCACTAATTGTGCCACCCATATGAGTAGCCCTGTAATATGTTTCAGGCCTGCCACTGTAGTGTCTGTGCATACAGTTTTAAACTGCCATTATGACCTGGTAAGTGCACCCACTTGCCAGGCCCAAACCTTCCCTTTTATTACCTGTAAGTCACCCTGAAAGTAGGCCCAAGGCCCAAGGCAGCCCCATAGGTAGGGTGCAGTGTATTTAAAAGGTAGAACATTTACTGGTGTGCTGTACATGTCCAGATACTGAAATACTGCTAAATCTGATTTTACTATTGCAAGGACTATCTCTTCCATTGAGTGACATAGAATTGCCTTGAAATATCTTTTAAGTGTAATTTCCAATTGGGAGCAGATAGCGATATGGAGTTCGGGGTCACTGACTCACAATTTAAAAATACATCTTTGAGGAAGTTGGTTTTTTAACTGAATTTTGGAAATGCCACTTTTAGAAAGTGGGCATTTTCTTGCTTAACCAATCTGTCCTTCTGCCTGTCTGCTGAAAACATGTCTGGGTCAGGATGAAGGTTGGGCTGTTTGTGAATTCACTCTAGACAGTCACACATAGGGAGTTGAGGTGTGCCCTGAATATCCTCATGGGTCTTCCTGAGCTAGAGTGGACTTTGTTTTCTACATCCTGCTTTCCAAGGTTCCCAATGGCTTGAACTGAGCTTGCCTCCTGTTAAGAAGTCTCAGGGCCATCAAAGACTTCACCTAGCGGCACCTGGGCTCTCTTGCTGAGAGTCCTGACTTGCCAAGTTGTGCCAAATCCAGTTCCTGGGCCCTTGGAAGTGAGCTCTGGCACAACTAAGAAAAAACTAAACACATCGACTCTAGAGCGACTTCAGAATCAGCTGTGCTCTCTGACTCCGTGCCGCTGCCTGCACCGGAGCTGTGGTCCCCACTGAGTGCAACAACGGCAACCTGCAACACAGTCCTGATGCCGCCGCAGGGCCTCCGAAGTCCCACCACAGTGTGAGTCCTCGGCGCCATGTCCCCAGCATCCGTGACAGCCGACTCTGACTCCGTCGCAGCACCTGTGGTCCCGTAGTGTGATTGCTACACTGCAAAATCAAAGCCTCGCATCTTTACCTGCTGGATTCATCGACCCCACTGGGTCATAAGGAACCGACGCCTCACCAATGATGCTACATCACCTTTCCTGCAACCGTAAGGGACCAATGCCTCACCTCTCATGCCTAGCAGTAAGGAGCTGATGCCTCACCTCCCCAGTAGCAGTAAAAAAAGACTCCTCACCGGCTCCAGCGACGCCTCACCTTCCCAACTCTGTGCAACGTCTTTGTTTCCTCATTGTTTTCCAAGGAACTGTACCTGGGGTCCGTGCGACTCCGTGACCGGCCCACACTCCATTGAGAGTGACATTGGACTGTTGGGAAGACTCCGTCAAGACACCATGATAGCCCGAGTTGGAGCTATTGTGTTTCTAAGTACTTTACTAAGATTTAATCTTTGACAATTCATATCTTTACTTCTGTATGTTGGACGCTTGTTGTTTTGCTCTTGTTTTAGTCAGATAAATATTAGCTATTTTTGTAAACTGGTGTGGAGTACATTTGTGGTGTTTTCACTGTGTTACTGTGTGTGTGTGTACACATAGCCTCTGAAATAAGCCAGACTGCTTGTGCAAAGCTACCAAAGTGGTGAGCAGGGGTTATCTTAGCTGTGTGACTCCATTACCCTGACTAGAGTGAGGGTACCTACTTGAACATGGTGCAAACCACTGCTAACTGCATACCCCATTTCTAACATTGAATATTTTCGTTTTAAGGCATTATTGTGTCACCAAGTATTGTTAACCTCAATTGCAGCCATAAGAGTATTGATGCTTGACCTAATGCTTTTCATATGGCCTGCATGTGCAATGTTAGATGTGTCTCAATGTGTCAAGTATACAGTTAGCATCTTCACAGATGAGAACTGGGCCGCGTTGGGACCGCCAAACTCATAATGACCCCTATAATGTATAATATTTTGTTTGCAATGCTTCAGAGAATATCCTAACCCTTTTAATGCCCTGCCTTAGGGGTTTAACAATATTCAGACCATAGTGATTGCTGGAGGCAGCAGGGCTGCTGGCTAAGGAGTGACTGCCTGCAGTCTGAGATGATGTTGATGCTTTTCGGCCCATTACGGCTTCTCTGAGCCAAGGCTAAAGTTGCATTTGTGGAAAAAGATGGGTGAATATTCTACACTTGCTGCTTTAACCGCTTCTGTGCCTTGGACGAGGTGACCTCGTCGAAGGCTACAGTTCCCCTGTGCCTTGGACGAGGTCACCTCGTCCAAGGCACGGGGGAACTTGGGGGAGCGCTAGCGCGCCCCCGTGCACCCCCCTACCCCCCAAGGCGGGGATGGAAGGGGAAGACCTCTCCCAACCTCCCCTGTGATGTCAGCGCGCGAGCGCGCGCTGATTTGTCACAGGGGCCTCCCCCATCGCGCTGGAAGCTCAGCTTCCAGCGCTATTGAAAGAGAAATGCAAAGCAATTTACGTTTTTTTTTTAGGTGGGGAGCGACCCCTTAGGCACCCCCGAAGGGGTCGCTCCCCTTGGGGGGAAAATTATATTTAGGCCATTTCTGCCCCCCTTGGGGGCAGATTGGCCTATTTTGGTGAGGCCAATCTGCCCCCAAGGGGGGCAGAAACCACTAGACACCAGGGAGTTTTTTCTTTGCGTGAATTTCACGCAAGGGGAGCGACCCCTTAGGCAAGGGTCGCTCCCTGGGGGGGTAAATTTATTTTAGGCCATTTCTGCCCCCCCTGGGCAGAAACCTCTACGCGTCAAGGGATTTTTTTTTTTTTTGTGTGTGTGTGCAGATTGGCCGATTTTAGGTCAATCTACCCCCAAGGGGGCAGAAACCACTAGGCACCGGGGATTTGTTTTTTGGCGCCAATGTCATGCAGGGGGAGCGACCCCGTAGGCAAGGGTCGCTCCCGGGGGGGGGGGAGGGGCAAATTTATTTTAGGCCTATTATTAGGCCGATCTGCCCCCAGGGGGGGCAGAAACCTCTAGGCGCCAGGGGAAATTTTTTTTTTGTGTTTTTTTTTTTTGTTTGTTTGTTTTTTTAGAGATGGGGAGCGACCCATCAGGCAAGGGTCGCTCCCCTGGGGGGCAAATTGTATTTAGGCCATTTCTACCCCCCTTGGGGGCAGATTGGCCAATTTTAGGTCAATCTGCTCCCAAGGGGGCAGAAACCACTAGGCACCGGGGATTTGTTTTTTGGCGCCAATGTCAGGCAGGGGGAGCGACCCCATAGGCAAGGGTCGCTCCGGGGGGGGTGGCGGTTGGGTGGGCAAATTTATTTTAGGCCTATTATTAGGCCGATCTGCCCCAGAGGGGGCAGAAACCTCTAGGCGCCAGGGCAAATTTTTTTTTTGTGTTTTTTTTTTTTATTTGTTTGTTTTTTTAGAGATGGGGAGCGACCCATCAGGCAAGGGTCGCTCCCCTGGGGGGCAAATTGTATTTAGACCATTTCTGCCCCCCTGGGGGCAGATATGCCGATTTTAGGTCAATCTGCCCCCAAGGGGGCAGAAACCACTAGGCACTGGGGATTTGTTTTTTGGCGCCAATGTCACGCAGGGGGAGCGACCCCGTAGGCAAGGGTCGCTCCGGGCGGGGGGGGTGGGGGTTGGAGGGGCAAATTTATTTTAGGCCTATTATTAGGCCGATCTGCCCCCGGGGGGAGCAGAAGCCTCTAGGCGCCAGGGCAATTTTTTTTGTTTGTGGTTTTTTTTTTTTTTTTTAGAGATGGGGAGCGACCCATCAGGCAAGGGTCGCTCCCCTGGGGGGCAAATTGTATTTAGACCATTTCTACCCCCCTGGGGGCAGATATGCTGATTTGAGGTCAATCTGCCCCCAAGGGGGCAGAAACCACTAGGCACCGGGGATTTGTTTTTTGGCGCCAATGTCATGCAGGGGGAGCGACCCCGTAGGCAAGGGTCGCTCCCGGGGGGGGGGGGGGAGGGGCAAATTTATTTTAGGCCTATTATTAGGCCGATCTGCCCCCAGGGGGGCAGAAACCTCTAGGCGCCAGGGGAATTTTTTTTTTTGTGTTTTTTTTTTTTGTTTGTTTGTTTTTTTAGAGATGGGGAGCGACCCATCAGGCAAGGGTCGCTCCCCTGGGGGGCAAATTGTATTTAGGCCATTTCTACCCCCCTTGGGGGCAGATTGGCCGATTTTAGGTCAATCTGCTCCCAAGGGGGCAGAAACCACTAGGCACCGGGGATTTGTTTTTTGGCGCCAATGTCAGGCAGGGGGAGCGACCCCATAGGCAAGGGTCGCTCCGGGGGGGGTGGGGGTTGGGGGGGCAAATTTATTTTAGGCCTATTATTAGGCCGATCTGCCCCAGAGGGGGCAGAAACCTCTAGGCGCCAGGGCAAATTTTTTTTTTGTGTTTTTTTTTTTTGTTTGTTTGTTTTTTTAGAGATGGGGAGCGACCCATCAGGCAAGGGTCGCTCCCCTGGGGGGCAAATTGTATTTAGACCATTTCTGCCCCCCTGGGGGCAGATATGACGATTTTAGGTCAATCTGCCCCCAAGGGGGCAGAAACCACTAGGCACTGGGGATTTGTTTTTTGGCGCCAATGTCACGCAGGGGGAGCGACCCCGTAGGCAAGGGTCGCTCCGGGCGGGGGGGGTGGGGGTTGGAGGGGCAAATTTATTTTAGGCCTATTATTAGGCCGATCTGCCCCCGGGGGGAGCAGAAACCTCTAGGCGCCAGGGGATTTTTTTTTTGTTTTTTTGTTTGTTGTTTTAGAGATGGGGAGCGACCCATCAGGCAAGGGTCGCTCCCGGGGGGAGGGGGGTGGGGCTTGGGGGGGCAAATATATTTTAGTCCGTTTCTGCCCCCCGGGGGGGGGGCAGAAACCTCTAGACGCCAGGGCAAATTCTTTTTTTGTTTGTTTGTTTTTTTTTGTTTGTTTTTTTAGAGATGGGGAGCGACCCATCATGCAAGGGTTGCTCCCCTGGGGGGCAAATTGTATTTAGACCATTTCTGCCCCCCTTGGGGGCAGATTGATCGATTTTAGGTCAATCTGCCCCCAAGGGGGCAGAAACCACTAGGCACCGGGGATTTGTTTTTTGGCGCCAATGTCACGCAGGGGGAGCGACCCCGTAGGCAAGGGTCGCTCCCGGGCAGGGGGGACTCGGGGGGGGGGTCAAATTTATTTTAGGGCATTTCTGACCCCCCCCCTGGGGCCGGATGAGGTAGAGGCCAAACTCCACAGGTAGGCACTTTGCAAAAAACACCTCTGTTTTCTGTGAAAAAATATGTTGTGTCCACGTCGTGTTTTGGGCCATTTCCTTTCGTGGGCGCTAGGCCTACCCACAGAAGTGAGGTACCATTTTTATCGAGAGACTTGAGGGAATGCTGGGTGGAAGGAAATTTGTGGCTCCTCTCAGATTCCAGAACTTTCTGTCACCGAAATGTGAGGAAAACGTGTTTTTTTAGCCACTTTTTGAGGTTTGCAAAGGATTCTGGGTAACAGAACCTGGTCAGAGCCCCACAAGTCACCCCATCTTGGATTCCCCTAGGTCTCTAGTTTTCACAAATGCACAGGTTTGGTAGGTTTCCCTAGGTGCCGGCTGAGCTAGAGGCCAAAATCTACAGGTAGGCACTTTGCAAAAAACAGCTGTGTTTTCTGTCAAAAAATGGGATGTGTCCACGTTGTGTTTTGGGGCATTTCCTGTCGCGGGCGCTAGGCCTACCCACACAAGTGAGGCATAATTTTTACCGGGAGACTTGGGGGAACGCTGGGTGGAAGGAAATTTGTGGCTCCTCTCAGATTCCAGACCTTTCTGTCACTGAAATGTGAGGAAAACGTGTTTTTTTAGCCACTTTTTGAGGTTTGCAAAGGATTCTGGGTAACAGAACCTGGTCAGAGCCCCACAAGTCACCCCATCTTGGATTCCCCTAGGTCTCTAGTTTTAAAAAATGCACAGGTTTGGTAGGTTTCCCTAGGTGGGAGCTAGAGGCCAAAATCTACAGGTAGGCACTTTGCAAAAAACAGCTGTGTTTTCTGTCAAAAAATGGGATGTGTCCACGTTGTGTTTTGGGGCATTTCCTGTCGCGGGTGCTAGGCCTACCCACACAAGTGAGGTATCATTTTTATCGGGAGACTTGGGGGAACGCTGGGTGGAAGGAAATTTGTGGCTCCTCTCAGATTCCAGAACTTTCTGTCACCGAAATGTGAGGAAAATGTGTTTTTAGCCACATTTTGAGGTTTGCAAAGGATTCTGGGTAACAGAACCTGGTCAGAGCCCCACAAGTCACCCCATCT
Organism: Pleurodeles waltl; assembly: GCF_031143425.1. Taxonomy (NCBI): domain Eukaryota; kingdom Metazoa; phylum Chordata; class Amphibia; order Caudata; family Salamandridae; genus Pleurodeles; species Pleurodeles waltl. The sequence goes on along the minus strand of NC_090445.1, from coordinate 1,501,362,776 downwards.
TGGATTCCCCTAGGTCTCTAGTTTTCAAAAATACACAGTTTTGGTAGGTTTCCCTAGGTGCCGGCTGAGCTAGAGGCCAAAATCTACAGGCAGGCACTTTGCAAAAAACAGCTGTGTTTTCTGTCAAAAAATGTGATGTGTCCACGTTGTGTTTTGGGGCATTTCCTGTCGCGGGCGCTAGGCCTACCCACACAAGTGAGGTATACTTTTTATCGGGAGACTTGGGGGAACGCTGGGTGGAAGGAAATTTGTGGCTCCTCTCAGATTCCAGAACTTTCTGTCACCGAAATGTGGGGAAAACGTGTTTTTTTAGCCACTTTTTGAGGTTTGCAAAGGATTCTGGGTAACAGAACCTGGTCAGAGCGCCACAAGTCACCCCATCTTGGATTCCCCTAGGTCTCTAGTTTTCAAAAATGCACAGGTTTGGTAGGTTTCCCTAGGTGCCATCTGAGCTAGAGGCCAAAATCTACAGGCAGGCACTTTGCAAAAAACAGCTCTGTTTTCTGTCAAAAAATGTGATGTGTCCACGTTGTGTTTTGGGGCATTTCCTGTCGCGGGTGCTAGGCCTACCCACCAAGTGAGGTATCATTTTTATCGGGAGACTTGGGGGAACATAGAATAGCAAAACAAGTATTTTTGCCCCTTATCTTTCTCTGCATTTTTACCTCCCAAATATAAGAGAGTGTGTAAAAAAGACGTCTATTTGAGAAATGCCCTGCAATTCACATGCTAGTATGGGCACCCCGGAAGTCAGAGATGTGCAAATAACCACTGCTCCTCAAAACCTTATCTTGAGCCTATTTTGGAAATGCAAAGGTTTTCTTGATACCTATTTTTCACTCTTCATATTTCAGCAAATGAATTGCTGTATACCCAGTATAGAATGAAAACCCACCGCAGGGTGCAGCTCATTTATTGGCTCTGGGTACCTAGGGTTCTTGATGAACCTACAAGCCCTATATATCCCCGCAACCAGAAGAGTCCAGCAGACATAACGGTATATTGCTTTCAAAAATCTGACATTGCAGGAAAATGTTACAGAGTAAAACATAAAGAAAAATGGCTGTTGTTTTCAGCTCAATTTCAATATTTTGTTATTTCAGCTGTTATTTTCTGTAGGAAAACCTTGTAGGATCTACACAAATGACCCATTGCTGAATTCAGAATTTTGTCTAGTTTTCAGAAATGTTTAGCTTTCCGGGATCCAGCATTGGTTTCACACCCATTCCTGTCACTAACTGGAAGGAGGCTGAAAGCACCAAAAATAGTAAAAATGGGGTATGTCCCAGTAAAATGCAAAATTTGTGTTGAAATATGTGGTTTTCTGATTCAAGTCTGCCCATTCCTGAAAGGTGGGAAGATGGTGATTTTAGCACCAGAAACCCTTTGTTTATGCCATTTTCAGGGAAAAAACCACAAGCCTTCTTCAGCAGCCCTTTTTCCCCATTTTTTACTGTATTTTGGCTAATTTCTTGGTCTCCTCCAGGGGAAACCACAAACTCTGGGTACCATTAGAATCCCTAGGATGTTGGAAAAAAAGGGCGCAAATTTGGCGTGGATAGGTTATGTGGACAAAAAGTTATGAAGGTCTAAGCGCGAACTAACCCAAATAGCCAAAAAAGGGCTCAGCACTGGGGGGGGGGAACCGCCCAGCAGCTAAGGGTTAACCTCCGTCAAGTAATTACTTCCCTGCTTACTGCACTCATATGTTTAGAACTTCATGAGAGACTGGTCTAAATTTGTCAAACTGGCAAAAAAGAATTAAGGTGATTTTGCTTCACTTTTGCTTATGATATATTGTGGGAGCGAACGTGTTGCGGTTCAACCTTAATCACTTCTTTCTTCTTCTTAACAAAATTACTTTCTCTCCTGTAAGCAGCAGTAATGGTGCATAATCATTTTGCGCCATTTATGTAACCTCATGCACCGTGGCCCACGTGGGCGAAACTAGCCCTGATTCCTGTATTCCGTTCCATATGACACAAAACATCGTGGAAAGTCAGAAGTGATTATATTTATTGTATTCTACAGTATACTCTTTAAATATAACTTTTACAGGCCTTATTATTAGTGCCCAACTGGTACTCCTTTTATTCACATGAGACCAGCAGCCAGCACAGGTATCAGACGGAGGTTCACAAACGGCTGAGTTATCGCAACCAGGATTTCCATTGGCGCCAAAATTAGTGTTAATTGTTGCAGTCATTTCTGGGACGGCAACCCAATGAGAAAGTGCTCTCAACTGGAGACAGTAGGCCTGGGGCCGAGCGCCATTGGAGAGGTCTGGGGAATCCGCCCGGGTTGCTCTACGAATGCCTTTAAGGCCACGTGAACAGACCCATCTCTTTGTGGGGGACAGATGTTCCTCTCCAGAGGGGTTTCTTTTGCCTTGTGGGAAAGCCAGGCCGGTTGAGTCACCACACGCCGGCTGTAAACCTGCTGCCCGGATTAGAACATTAAATAAGTGAAACTTTCCGCTGTTCACTGCCATTGTCCTCTTGTGCCAAGGCACAAAGACGACTCCCGGGCAACCGGTTTAGTTGTTTTCTTCTCCCAAGTTCCCAACGTCCTTTTAACGTTTTCCCGCTATGTGCCAAGTGCATGATGTAATTTGAGGGAGCAGGTGTGCTGAACGCGCACGTGCTTTTCGTCCATATGGCAGGCCCGCCACCCACTCCATTCAAAAGCATTTCATTTCGAATGTACAAAGCGTAGTGGCGATGAGGCTACCAGGGCTTTAGGTGGGATGAAAAAAGTGTATGTGTGTGATCGATGGTTGTCAAAGGTATGTGGCCTCTGTAATCAAGGGTGTTACTTAAACATATCAACTCAATTTCTGTAATTCACATTCACTCATTCACATTCCTTTACTTTCGCCTTGTCAATATTTTGAACACATTTTTTATCCACTAACAAGCACTCTGAGAAACTCGCACTGCCTTCCACCTCAGCTCCAGAGATGTAAATTGTGCCTGTTATAAACACCTGGAGCTCAAAGTTTGTACTAACAAGGGCAATCAATATGCCACACAAAAAAACACAGAAACTCAACATCCAAGAAATAGCTAACATTCTTAGGGAATGCAAGATTAAGTAAAAAATTTGAAATATGAATAGGAATTAAATCGCTGTTATGGATTACCTTAACGTTTTTTAAGTTCATTGTTCAGAAACAGATCAATGTTTATGACATTAATGTTAAGGACTTGTATATAGGGTGCAATAGGATGCCGTTTCAACTGCCTTTTAATTACTAGATGGTGTGAGACAGGGATGGACCCAGCTTACTTCCTACACCCCTACTGTACATTTACAAGGTGGCTCCACATTCCTGGAACACAGCATTTGCACTGCAAGGCTTTCCTTTCTCAAGCTGTAGTAATTTAATACGGGTTCCTGCATAGAGAAGTTGAAGTGACTCACAACTACAAATCATAGAATTGTTTTGGTTAAAAGAATGGTCAGCAGTGAACCAAGGTGTTCCTAGTAACTGTTAGAAATTAGGTCTCTAGATGGCAGAGGTTGCACTCTGTCCAAGTAGAGATCACAATCCTAGTCAGGGATTTAAGATACACACTAAAAGTTTACCTGTACTCGCTCACCCTCTAGTAGATTGACACAGGGCAGTCAGGCTAAACAAAAGAGGCAATGTGTAAAATATTTGTGCACACACACACAGTAAAACAGTGAAAACACCACAAAAGAACTCCACAACAGTTAAAAAAAATAGCTAATATTTATCTGAGTAAAACAAGACCAAAACGACAAAAAACCAACATACACAAGTCAAGTTGTGAATTTTTAAAGGTTAGGTCAAAACATAGTGCTTAGAAGAAAATAGCTTCAAGTGGAACTATCTAGTCGTCTGGACCGGGGCAAATCCAAAAGTGCAGTCTGACCGTGTTGGAGCGCAGGCTGGGTACAGGAGTCATGCAGACCCACTGACAGCACCTTTGTTGCGTTGATGCTCAATGAGGATGCGTGGATCCAGTGGAGGGGATGCATTGCGCTTGCAGGCGAAGTGCCATTTCCTGATCGGGCAACATCGTTGATGCATCAACGTCCAGAAGTGATGAGTACTGGTTTCGAAGCTTCGGTGCTGCATCGGTCATGCTGGGTCTTCATTGTAAGTCAGGGTCATTGTGTCACTCAGTCAGCAAGTGGTGTCCACGGCTCCAGTTCAGGCAGCAGCAAAGCAGCGGTTCTGCAGCAGGATGCGTTGGTTCCAAGTGACGTGCCAGGGTTGTTGCATCATTTCTTGTGTTCCACCACCACACTCACCTCCGAGGTCCCAGGACTGGATTTGGCACCCCTTGACAGGGCAGGCCTCGCAGCAGAGAAGCCCAGTTGATGGTAGAAAGATGCAGGTGAAGTCTTTGCTGTCCCTTAGACTTCAGAATCAGAAGGCAAGCTCAGTCAGTCCCTTGGATAAACTTTAGATTGCAGGATGTTGAGAGTTAGATCCAGTCCTCTCACTCCCAGGTAAGAAGCAGCATGCAGCAGGCCAACACAGCAGAGCAAACAGCAAAGTGGCAGTCCCCCCTGACATCAGAGTAGTCCTTCTTCCTAGTAGAATGTCCTCAGTTTAGAATTATTAGAGTGTGGTGTCAGGGGCCCAGTACCCAAAAAGACCTTTGATGTTGAGGTAACTTCATAAGAATTCTCTGAAGTGCACAAGGATCACTTTCAACCCATCCCTGGCTCCAGACTACCAGTACGGGGTAATCAGCTCTTTGTGTGAGGACAGGAAACAGCCCATTCAGATGTAATTGTGAACTGCTTCTCTCTCTCCCTGCACAAGACAACTATCAGTGTGCAGACATATCGCCTGTCACAAACAGCCCTTCCTGTTTGCAGCTGTCTGGAGATAATGCAGAAATGTAGCTGTCACATAAACCCAAATGTGTATTCAGAGACCGGCTAAGACACAGAATGGTTAAAGTAAGAAAATGCCATCTTTCAAAAAGTGGCATTTTCAGATCTGCAGTTTAAAAACCAACTTCACCAAAAGAGTTTTTTTTTAAATTGTGAGTCCAGAGACACCAAACTCATTTTTTCTATCTTTTCCCAATTGCAAAATACACTTACATATTGTTCCAAGGTTACCCCAGTGTTAGCCCATGGGAGAGATAGTCCTTGCAACAGTGAAAAACAAATTTAAGGGGTTTCACTACCTGGACATGTTAAACTTAACAGTACATGTCCAACACTTTAAAATACACTGCACCATGCCCTTGGGGCTAACCAAGGCTACCTTAGGGGTGACTTCCATGTAACAAAAAGGAAGGTTCGGGCCTGACACATGGGCACACTTGCCAGGTGGAAATGGCTGTTTAAACTGCACACAGAAGTTTTGCAATGGCAGGTCTGAGACATGTTTAAAAGGCTATGGTAGTGGGTGGCACAACCAGTGCTGCAGGTCCACTAGTAGCATTTGAATTACAGGCCCTGGGCACACTTAGTGCACTTTGCTAGGAACTTAACAATAAATCAAATATGCCGATCATGGAGAAGCCAGTGTTACCATGTTTTAGACACAGAGCACATGCACTTTAAATTGGTCAGCAGTGAAAAAGTACACAGAGTCCTAAAGCCAACAAAAACAGAGTCAAGAAAAAGAGGAGGAGGAAGGCAAAAAGTCTGGGAACGGCCCTGCAGGAAAGGAAATCTGTTACTGTCTCCTCTTGGAATGCCTTACTCACCATAAATACTCTCATTGAATAGACTGGTAGTGTTTTTATCAACATGATAGACAACTTAATATGGTTCCCGACCATCGCCCGGAATGGTGTTAGGGCCAAGTCCAGTAAAAACTGCACCTGCAGTGTTACACTACAGTGCTGTCAAAGCCTTCAGGACTCAGTGAGAAAGCAGAGACTTGTCTGCTATGAGATAAGGTTCCGTCGTGTAACAACACCACCTTTTCCCCCAATCAGCTGGCCCGGGTGTGAGTTCTGAGAAGAGAAATCCAGGGTGGCCATTTGGAGTTCGGCTGAACCAAGCACTACCCAAAATTCGAGTCCCACCCCAATATAATTTAGATGTAAGGGGAACCTATGCCTGTCATTGGTGCCTCAGGTGGCTTCACTAGTGAAAAGACATCAACTGGCTGCTGATCCACCACAGGGCTATCAATGTTGGTAGCTCTACCTTATTAGGAGAAAGCCACAAACGCTGATGTTTTCTAGCCGTGATCATTGTGCACGACACAGCGGTTTCAGAAAGTAAAATGTACAAATATCCCTCAAATACTAGCAGAAAACTCCCTGCATATCAGGGATAGGTTTGCTTTGCTTTTAAGCAACAACCCAGGCAGAGAGAACAGAAATAGGAGAAGCTACCTCAACACAAGGGCCACTCAACCTTCAACTGTGGTGAAAACAGATTTGCTGTGCTGTCAGATGCACTTTCACATGGAGGGAGCCATCAGTCAGACCTACATCTCAAGAAGTGTTGTGGATCCTCCAGTAGAAGATGAAGATCTCTACGGACCTAGAAACTTGTGGGTTAAGTGCTGATGTCTAAATGGACTCCAGAGTGTGCTGCAGCAGTGTTGAGCACCCATTCAGCGACAATGTCTCTCATGGAGAAAATGCAATATTCCCTATTCACATCTGATCATTACTTTAGCTATACCAATGTGACTTGTTGGGTTGCACCATGGCGGGTGATGCCCAGTACGGCGGAGGAGGAATTTAATGGTATTGATTGGTTTGTCCATTGTTCTGGTTTGAGACAGCCTTTGCTTTTATCACCAGCTTGTTCGAATGAAAAATATTCATAATTAAAAATTCAATTCATTTCTACAATCAGAGGCTTTGTTTCAGTCCTATTCATCTATTTATCCTTAAACTCATTCACATTTTTCCTCCTCCCACCACACCATATAGATTTATGTCCATGCAAGCAATGTGGCGTTTCAAGATGTGTTTGTTATGCGTGTATCATGCTGGTATTGATCATGTTTTGTCACCACCCAACATAAACATTCCTCCACTTCCTTGTGGCCACTTACCTTAGCTCGGTATGGTGTCTGTGGAGTTCGGCTCGCTTAGTCACTATACACTGTGACCCCTGTGAAAGGGAAAAAGAAAAGTACAATTCGGATGATTTGAGCCTTGAGGCACAGTGATACACACAGCTGGTAGGAGATATGTGTCAGAGCCAGACTGGGAGATAATCAAATGTCCCTCTTCAATGACATTTTGAAAAATTTCAATCTTTGGAAGTGAGAAAATATTTCTCTTTGGCCTATGTCAATATGTGCATATAAATACTTACAACAATGTCAAGAATTTCCCTTATTTTCGGCAATAACTCCACACTAATGCCCCTCGGCCAATACCACTGGAATTACACAACAGGGGAAGACCAAATTATGCGATAGAGTTGACTAAATTGTACAGCAAGAAAAGGCAAATTATGCAGCTTAACACGACACACCCTGACCAGCACATTTTGGGTAGCTACACCATATTGCTTATTGGGAAGCCTCAGAGACACGCCATCCTATTGTTTTTTTTAACCAAGCTATGTCCCACACTTAACTCATCACAACATTTGCCTACCACACCCCATCTATATTTCTATGATCCAACAGCCTTCCTCTGCTTAGAGTACATAAACCCCTGCACCCAATCCTTCTTTCACTCAATTACTGACTCATTTCTGTCTGATAGAACACCAGCACCCTTCAGCCCAGGGCTGTACCCACCCAGAATTGACTTAAAACCACTGCACAAGAGAGAAAAGCAAGCAGTGTGGATTAAGTGGCACAGTCTCTTGGTCTATAACAAGTGGTAATAGAAGCAGCGCTTAATTTGTGCTTGTTGTTTCCGGTGCGGAGGACAGCACTTATTTTTGAGGGCCGGCGCTTATTCTTCTTCCTCAACCATTTACTGGGAGCTAAAGACACATATGGAAAAGACAGAGGAAGACAAAAACGAAAAAGTGTCACAATGGGAGAAAGCAGAAAGCTGCAAGAGTGAGCTGAAGGGGCAGAGTGAGTTTAAATGCAGTGGCGGCTGGCAGTTTTAGGAGGGGGGGGTGGGCGGGAAGCACACACACACTCATTCTTTCACACACACACACGCACGCACATCCATTACCAACACTCATCAACATTCAAACATGCACGCACGCATACAACAAATATTCATTTAAAATGATCATACATATACACACACACTTACCTTCAGCCGCGGAGGTCCTAGGAGGGTTGGGACTGCTGCCTTCCCTCACTGGCTGACCCTAGGTCAGCCAGTGAGGGAAGGCAGCAGTCCCAAGTTCGTCACAGAGTGGGGTGGGGTCAGTGAGACTGCTGACCCCACCCCACTCTGTGACGAGATGTCACTGATTACTACTCGTCCTGGGCGCTTCAGGGCTTAAACCTGAAGTGCCCAGGTCGAAGTCAATGGGTGACGCTTCCCTCGTCACCCGGGGGAAGGCCTTGAGGCACTTTTGCTGAGCCGAGGAGGTCACGCCCCCACGAGCTGTGACCCCTCCAGCCCAGCAAAGTTCAGCTCAGGCAGCCAGAAGTCTGCACAAATCGCGCATGTCTGCTCCTAGCCGCCTGACCTGAACATGAAGAGTGTCTGTCAGGCTGACCTTTGCCCAGCCTGACAGACACCCTTCATGAGGGGCATAAGGTGGGGGGGCGTGGCCCCTCCACCCTAAAGGACGGGCTGTGCCTGTTTAAATGGATTGAAGAGGCCCAAGATGGCTTCAGTATTATGCTGCCACAGTATTCCGCGCACGCACATTAAATGCAGCAGCCGCAAGTTTCAGGGGAGGGCCTTGGGCACCGGCACATTTTTATTTACAAATTAAGCACTGATTAGAAGTATCACCGCCAGTGCTTTTTTTCATGTAAATATCAACTAACTGCACTTACAACATAATTCACCATTATCCGCATAATTTACAGATTTACTTCTGAAATGTGTGTCTCGTTGAAAACAATCGAATGTGATTAATATTGCTGCACATATTTCGCAGTTCTAAACTTGACATGAGGAAAAACCCAAAATATGGTCCTTCTGAGATCTATTTTCTTGAAAACTAATCTGTCTCCTACCGAGATATATTCAAAATTCACACCAATGTATTACACTTCTTTACCACTTTGGTTTGTATGAACCACCAACACAGATTATTGTTTTAGTTATAGAAAAGGTTATTTTTCTGCAGTGATTCCGTCCAATCTGAAAAAGCTGTTAAAATAAATAACCAGTAGGAATATTTTAAAAGGTTCTATAAATGCAATAACTACACAGCAAAGATTACTTTGGCATCGAAGAAATGGTTGTAAGAGCGGAAGAGAAGTGTTCTGATTGCTAGCTTGTAACACGGGTGCCATTTTCACATTTTATCCGGGGCCAAAAAATGTATGATTTTAAGAGACAACGATCGGCTGTGATCTGTAGACCAAAAGTGGGAATCCTGGCATGGCAGGCTCGGCCTTCCATCCTTTTGAGGTAAGCAAAATGAGTATGGTGATTTGGCTAAAAGCCGCATTTGGTACTTACAGTACTTGAGAATAGCAGAAGTGCATTGGGCTACTTTATCCTTATAAACTTTTACACCGTCCTCGAATAACTCCTGGATTCCTGCGGCGCTGTTCATATTTCATATCAGCAAATCTGGCACGAAATGTCAGTGTTTCAAACTTTGTTTACCAAAACTTCGGGATATACAAACAACAGAGCTTTTAGTTTGTTCCATGCCAGGAGTAAGAAGTTGCGATAGACCTGAGACTTTCTACTGACGTCACATTGCATACTTAAACTTGCTGTTCTGTGATACAAATGGAGAAAGCAAGCCTACCAGTACCAGAATACAATTGAAAATGTTAATTCCAAAGCCAGGACTGAATGAACGTTCTACACCTGACTAGGAACAACTTGGCGCTCAGTAGAATGTTGCACTGTAATTCACTCAGAACAAGCCCCTCAAATGGGCACGCAAAATTGAAGGCACAGCTAAAGCTAAAGTTGTTTTTAGGTCTGACCTAGACACAGATCTATCTATCTATCTATCTATCTATCTATCTATCTATCTATCTATCTATCTATCTATCTATCTATCTATCTATCTATCTATCTATCTATCTATCTATCTAGAGACCGAGTGATTCTGAAGGGGTGGATTTTGGTGAGCCCTTGCCATCCATTGGACTGTTCAAGGGCCATTCACATTTTTTTTTTGTTTCTACCCGTTACAACTTACTGGACAGGGCAATGGGCCATCCCACTTCAGCCACTGATTCTGTTGTGTGAGTGATAGGATTTTTCACTTTCACATGTGCACCTACACGTAACAAATAGGTCACCAGTGACAGGGCTGGTAGACATGCTCTGCTATCATTACTGCTAGTATGTCATGTTTTATATTTATTTGCATTTTTGTTTATCACAGTGGAAAGAATAGGCAACGTTATATGAATTGCTTCTAATCTCTGATAGTCGCAGTAACAACAGTTACTGGGCCCATCAGGAAAACGAATAAACCAGAAACATTGAAGTGCCACACAGTTTCTTTCTGGGAATGTGGATGCACAAAGCAGCTAAAATGTTAAACTAAAAGTCCAGTCAGCCGTGAAGAACAACCACGGCAATTGTGTACATTACATCAAATTACCCCAGTATTCCCCATTCCCAAGTGGACTAACTGGGTCAAGATCATAATGGGCTGGTATCTCCGATCAGTGGAGATACCATTTCATCTACTAACCATGTGTGGAGGGCAGAATTATTAGGCGCTATTAACATGCCACCCAAAAGAAGGTCAAGATGTTTTAGCCCACAAGTTGCTATTCTTGGTGAATTCCAGCAGACACTTGTAGAGTATTCTTTGCAGCGAGTGCATGACATTTTAGTTAAATTTGCATAACTCTGTGGCTCCTGAGTTCACACTGGTCGATCATGCTTAATGAAAGAATTAAAGGGAACGGATCGCAAATAAATGGGACAGCTATATGTTCTCTATTGAGTTGATGGCTTGTGGACCAGTCTACTGCCTACACTGAATGCATGTAGAGAACTAAACAGAGTATACATCCATTTTAAGGTAGGCGACTTGGGGCTTGAGTTAAACTTTGGGGAAATTGCTACATTCAGAAGGAAATCAACGGGTAGAATTCCTCGTAGACACTGTGCATTTGGTGTTATGTTGTGTTACTTGTCATTTGTACCGTTAACCACTAACACTAGTGTGGCCCTGAATCACTCTTTTCTTCTGTAATTGATAGTAGTCTGGAGTGTGCATGGCTGTATGGATAAAATCCCTCTCATAGATTGTCCTCCAGATCTAGACTTTCCTTAAGAAATTAGAGGATTTTCCATTACCATTTAAAAACAAAGCAAGCCCTTAAAAGTTCATAATCTTTACTGCTCATTGCAGGCAACGTTCTAGAATCTCACAAGATGTACAAAGTCTGATTGTTTTGCTGTGAAAGGGGAGTAACAGCTACTAAAATGGTGCGACATTTTAAACAGCCCAAATGTTTGTGAATACATAAACGTGCGAATATATTCTCTGTATACTCATTCTGAATATACTGTAGAATACATAGATGTAAAAGGGAGGACTTTGTGACCTAACCATGGGTATGAAGCTCTATGTAAATAAAACAAACACACATCCAGGAAAAGTGCTTTAAGCTTTGCAAGGTATAGGGAAAGGTGTGCTTAAATGACAACAAACTGCTGTCTTGTCTGTGTGCACGTTCCCATCTCCTGCTCAGCCCTGGAAGTAAATTGTGATTTGATTACAGCCTTATAGCCCGCTACTGAGGGCTATACCAGTTGTTAAAGGCCCTGAGCCGCAAGGCCTATAATGAGGGTGAGGGTCTTTAACAACAGGTATAACCCAAGGGCTATGAGGCTGTTAGAATATTTGACCCGCTAAGAGGAGAATGTTCTAAATTAAAAAGGGAGAAACAGAAAGACAAACATTGACATGTTGGAGCAGAAGTTTGTTTTTATCACTGCAAAGACTGGACATAAAAATGGAGTATTAGAGGGACCCATTTCAATGCCTGCTTAAAATTACTGCCAGGCTAAGCAGTGGAAAGACCCGCCCCTCTTAAATCTCTGTATATAGTACAAAATGTGGCATACAAAAGTTAAATAATTTATTAAATTAGCATGAGCCAGTGACTTGTAAGCTACAGTGCTGCTACAAAACTTTAACTAGTGTGTCAAGGCCGGACTGGAAAAAATCATTAGCAAAGCCAATAGGTCTCACCAATGTGAGAGCTATTTGCTTTGCCAATGTCTTCTAGCCATGATATACAGCAGCATGGATGCCGCTCACCATGGCCAAAAGTTAGTTGTGTGGATATAGAGCAGATTGGCACAGAGGAAAGTAGATAAGCATGGAGTGGAGTAGAGTGGACTGGAGTAGAGTGGCATGGAGTAGTGTAGAGTGGAGCAGTTTATAGTAGAGTAGAGTGGCGTAGAGTAGAGTGGTGTAGACTGGTGTGGCATAGAGTGGAGTAGCACAGAGTGGAGTGGCATAGAGTGTGGCTTAAAGCAGAGTGGCATAGAGTAGAGTAGTATAGAGTTTGAGTGACATAGCATAGAGTGGAGTGGCATAGATGGAGTGTAGAGTTTAGTGCATAGAGTGGCATATAGTAGAGTGGCATTGAGTAGAGTAGTATAGAGTGCAGTGGAGCATCATAGAGTGGAGTGGTGTAGAGGGGCATTGGGTATTGGGCATCCCCTCCCCCCCCCCCCCTCAGCGCCTCGAAACCCTGACGGGTACATAGCGCGCTTTATAAATACTATGATTGATTGATTGATTGATAGAGTGACACAAAGTTGCGTGAAGTGGCATAGCGTGGAATGGAATGGCGTAGAGTAGAGTGGTGTAGAGTGTAGTAGTGTAGAGTGGCACTCTGTGAAGTGGTGTGGAGTGGCAAAGAGTGGAGTGGCATACTGTGGAATGGAGTGGCATGGACTGGAATGAGGTGGAATGGCATGGAGGGGCGAAGAGTGAAGTGGCATAAAGTGGAGTGGAGTGGCATAGAGTAGAGTGAAGTAGTGTACAGCTGTGTGGAGTTGAGTGGCATTGAGTTGAAAAAGTAATGAGGAGTGGCGTAGAGTAGTGTGGAGTAGAGTGGAGTGGCATAGAGTAGAGTGCCATGGCATAGAGTGGCATGGAGTATAATGGAGTGGCATGGAGTGGAGTGATATGGAGTTGCATAGAGGAGAGTGGCGAATAGTAGAGTACAGTTGTGTGGAGTAGAGTGGCATTGACTAGAGTGGCATGAAGTGGAAGAACAGAGTGGGGTGAAGTAGAGTAGTGTTGAGTGGAATGTAGTGGCATAGAGTAGAGGGATGTACAGTATGGTGAAGTGACATAGCTTAGCGTGGAGTGGCAGAGTGGAGTGGCATAGAGTGCCATGTATTGTGTGGAGTGCAGTGGAATGGAGTAGTGTGGAGGGATGTGGCGTAGATGACATGGAGTGGCCGAGACTGGAGATGCACGCTGTGGAGTAGAGTGGCGTAGAGTAGAGTGGCATAAGGTTGAATGGAGTTGAGTGGAGCTGAATAGATTGGAGTGGAGAGGTGTAGAATGGAGTAGAGCAGTGAAGATTGGCATAGAGCAGTACAGTTGTGGGTGTAAGTAACTAGATCATCAATAGAGAAGGCAGATAAGGTGAAAGCAACATAAGAAGCCATATGCCTGTGTTAAAAGTAGGAAAGCACATTTTGCATCCAGAAATAATACCTAAATATTGATTAAAAAAATAGTGTGTTGCAAAAAGATGAGGAAAATGCATTTACTTGGTCCATGCTTTAGGGAGGAGCTAACACAAGAAAGGAAGGGAAGACTACGGGAGCAAAGAAACAGCTACAATGAAAATGAGAGGGACAACTAAAAAGAAAAAATAATAATAATGATATGCTGCAGGTGGGTTGCAATCCTACAAAATAATAAACAGTATGTCTTGCAGCACAACGCATGACTGTGTAGGCGAGACATGACAAAAAGTAGCCTTAGCAAAAATGTGCAAATCATACTTAAACTGCAGAGGTCATGACTGTTGTGGGAACATAGGGTCATGATTGGGTCATGGCAATCTATCTTGCTTTGAAAACTCCCCTCTAGCCTGCAGCTCACCCAAGCAGCAGAATGGTAGGTCTATTGCGTAAAAAAAAAGAGAAAAAACATTAGTTGTAAATAAATGGGATAATTGGCATGTGTAGCATAAAAACAAAAAAAGTGAATTGATAGCTTGCACAATTCAACCCCTGCAGCATCCTTTAGTGCTTTTGACAAACAACAGATATTTATTGCTGTCTATCTAAATAGTATTCAATAGTATTAATTTTATTGACCTTGGAGGGATTAAAGGCCCAGTGTCTTTAGGATTTGCATCTGTAACCATGGGGGACAAACACAGTTCCTGGCAAAGATGCAGTGGACCACTGAGGCTTTACTGAATGAGTTTAACTTTTGCACACCTGAACCACAGACATCATGGTAGACTGAGGGAATAAGACGGTAATGTCAATTTGCAGTTTGGGTTTGTGTTCTAAAGAGGGAAGTTGTAGGGCGTGTTGTTTCCCTGAATTGGTGTCAAAGATTACGTCTTTGGAGCTCTGCAGTATATTATGTTGTTGTTATTCTGTGGGCTAGTTTTATGTTTGTCAATTAAGGGCAACGCAGAGGGCCAAGGGCCCGAGTAGAGTAACATATTGCTCTGGGTGGAGAGTGTACTGTCTGCATGTGTGATAAGGTGCATGCCAGCAGCCTGGGATTATCCACACAAACTAGAACACGTTGTAGCTGTAGTTTTCCATGGTACAAGAATTGCAATATAACCCTCGCCACCACCATCCAATCAAACAGAGCACCAAATCATCCAGGTGCCCCCTTAAATAAAATTACTCCTTAAAGCAAAGTTACAGCATCACCACTTAATTTTTGTTGGTGGCTGCATGTGGTGGCCACCTGCACTCCTTTTTTTTGGAGAACTGAGATTCATTTTTCATCATCAAACTGTGATTGCATAAACAAGAGAAGGGCAGAAAATGGAGAATGAAGGCGGAAGAGAAAGAGGTAAAATGCGACATGGGGAGAACGGAGGGCTAAAAACAAGAAGCAGGAAGAGTTAAATTAAAAAACAGAACATCAGGAGTGGCTTGTAGTGCGTTTAGGAGGGCTGGGCGGCGTGGCGCGTGCAAATGAATTTAATTTTTTTTAAAAACTGAATCATTACCGCCGCCACCACCTTACTGCTCCTCTTGCCTTCACTGCAGGTGCAGCTGCAGGCACAGGCTCCCAGCCTGCCCTGCGGCCAATCTGAACGCTGCTGTCATGCTCCTGGCCACATGACAGCTGCGTTTGGATTAGTCAGAGCACCAAGCCAGGGTGCTCCAAGGCAGAGTGGGAGTCTCTGCCTGCTGTCTCCAACCCGGCAACACAGTGCCGAGTTGAGAGAGCCTTGTGCGCATGTACGTATGGCTGGCCTTAGATGGGCTGCAAAACGTATCTGCGCACTGAGGGCACTCACAGCCCGTGGCCCCGCCTCTTTTGCAATAAAACAATAATAAACATAGTTTATTATCATTTTATTGTAAAAGTTTGGCAGCTGCTGCTGTTGGCAGGGAGGGGAGGTGGGGCAAAGCTTTTCCACCTTAGCAGAGGAGCCGCGCCTGCAGGACATGCCCGGCTCTATAAGATGGAGGCTTGAGGTGGAAACATGACTTGTAAAGCTTGGTATTTGGCAACCCTAGCATTCAGCAGTACCAACTGTAGCTCCTAAGCAAACGTTTGAGTCCCATCTTTTTTTTACAAGTTAAGGCTTCGTTATGATATGTCTAGATGAGTTGGTAACGTTATTTGCCACTGTTATGGTCTGTTAGCTCTTAAATACCAAAGAACTTGTTTTTGTTAGACAGAAGCAAAATGCAGTGGCAGATAAGAATACTGAGACTTTACCGAAAAACACTTTTTTATGGCATTTTGAAAGTGCCAATTGTAGCTAATTAACCCTCTATAAGGAGCATGAATTCCACAGAAATTGTGGTCATACAGCAAAGTAACGCCCTATGTATATAGGCCTTTAAATGTAGGTATTGTACTAGATTGGTTTTCATATAGCGCTTTTCCGACCAAAGGTGCTGGGAGATCGAGACTTCAACTGACTGCTAGAATAGGACTTTCTGTACATGTACTAAATTCTAGGCCTAACACTGCATTTCATTCAATTACAATGTCAAGAATTTTATACAGGACCACGTGTTAGTAACAAGATATCTTCAGCGTTATTACTGAGTTGACCCGAACTGAAATCGAACTGAGAATTTAGTTCCTAGGCTGTCCAATGGCTTATATATCAATACATTTTCTCATAGACACAAAACAGGTAAACGCTTTGATAGCTATATTTTTTTTCTTTTGCGATTCTGTATTTTATCTTTTTGCAACATAATCACAGGTCCACAGCTACAGCCTTGTGGATCAGTGGATAAACGCACCCACTGCAGACATCTGTGCTTGATCTCATAATCACAGGCGCGTTAACAGTCAGTGGAACGAAGAGAATGTGTGCTTTACAAAATATATTTCTTGTGCTACTCATGCAATGTAATAACATCAGATAGAATTACCTCACTTGACCTTACAGAAAGCACCTTGAAATATGAGCAGTGCATGTATCCACCTTTAAATACCTCTGACTGTTTACCTGCACCATTACTAGATACATACAGTTTATTTAGAAATTATTTCGGATCCCAAGAGGCAGAGGTTTGCAATAGTAAGATTGAGAAGTAGTTGCTGCTTGCAATACACTTTTACAGTTTCCTAGAGTTGACTATTTCATTATTGACTATATCAACATTTATTCCCATCTCCTCTGTGGGTAAAGTGTGGTATTTCATATCTGATATAGCTTGTTTATGGTTGTAAGTTAGTGCTTAACTAAAGCTCCTACTTTATTTTCTTTTTAGCTACCCCGTAAACAACCACAAGCCTTTACAGATGTGTGCCCTTTTTCTCTCATATAGGTTTTTTCCTTTTAAATCAATCTCTGTCCGTGTGAACGCGGCCATGGGCGGAGTCTCCTAACCAGGCTGGTTAAAAAAACTTATCAAAGTCAGAGAGCAGCTCTTTCCCAGCTTCTGAAAGGAGCAGCTCCGACCTTTATTTCAATATTATAACCACTTGCCAGATGGCCTTTTCCTAGCTGGGGTTCTCCCTGCCTATTTATTCAAAGTCAATCACCAACACTAATGGCTTCGGTCATTGTGAGGCACACTTCTTTTGTGCCCCCTCCCCCCAAATAAATGTTATCAATTGAGGGAGAAAGTGTGGGAAAGCCTTGGAGAGTCCACCCCACACAGCCTGCTGCTAATAACCTCTTTGTGTCCCTGTTGTATTTTCGATGCACCATGAACTCTCAGTTCGTACTTGTCCAGGGAAGAGCAGCACACATGGAGGCAGTTAGTACCCTAGAGTATGAGGCAAGAGTGGGTCATCCTTGTCGCCTCCATATCAATAACCCGGGGACCCTTTCTAGCCAACAAGGAATACTCCATTGATCAATTATAGAATACTCTATTGTTGACCATTTACGGAATATCCCACTGTTATTCATTGAGAGAATTCTTCATTGTTAATCAATTATGGATTACTCCATCTTTAAATCTCCGTTTTTGGTCCATCATGGAATATTTCATTGGTAATCATCTAAAGAATACTCAATCATTGGTCATTTATTTATCAGCTCTCCTCACACGCATCATAAATTAAAGAATTTTCCTGTGGGAATTCCATGTGTTTTTCCATATAATTTATCTTATTATTTATGTATTAATCATGTAATAAAAAGTGTACTAAAATGTATTTAACAGATAAATGAATAAAAACAAAATCATCAAGTTGTCTACATACTTGTTATGAAACACCAAATCATCACACATTCTTGCTATCTTTATTTTCTATTCTACGACAAATCTATGACAATGGCACATTCTGGATGGAGGGTGTTTATAGACAACAATATGAAGATATCAATTTACTTTAGACTTATATCCAGAACTTATTGGGTGAAATATATAGTTTGAGCCGCAATCTGATAAACTAGCAGTAAATGTAAAAGCCTTTAATTCTCTATGAACCGATAAACAATCTTTCTCATTTCCTATAAGGCTTCCAAGTATGAATTTGTAAAATCACTTGAATTTGCATGCAACGAGGCATTCACAGAATCAGGCGTTTAAATCACTTACAAGTGCTGCACATAGCTTAGACTTGTTGCTAGACTTGCTTCGGATTATGTACAATGCAGTTATCTATCATGCTATTCATCTTACACAACCTTATTATATTGCATCTTTTAGCTCAGTAACTCATAACAGTGCATTATGTTCAATGTAGTACAATATACTTAGCGTGATTCCTTGTCATTTCACTCTTTTTAGAGATCCTCAAAAATGTATTACAGTTGATCTGAAAGCTGTACAGATTTCTATTTTGAGGTCTGGCGTTAGTCAAGACCTTTTACTTTTATTAAAATTATATATATAATATATTTAATTATAGGAGATTACAACTGGAGCTCTTTATCCATTGGTCTGTTGTTGGGCCATTCACACTTCTTCTAACCATTGTAGCATAAAGCATGGGGCAGTGGATCAGCCCTCTTAAACCACTGGCTAACTTTACTACGAGTTACCGCATTCGCCCTCTCATAAGAAGCACCTCCAAACACAAGGTAGCTCCCTTCAGTGCCAGAGGGAAACAGCCTTTACTGCGAGGGCCAAACAACGTGCTGTACTTACAATGCAGTCATTACATTGGATGCGTCTTTACCATGCATTCCTTTACCCCACCTGGCTTTACAACGACATGCCTTTGGGAAAGAAGTAGTGGACTTTAAAGTTCAACGCTTTCCCTACTGTTGCGCAGACTGGAGTTTGAATAGTTTGAATAGTAAATTATTATGCCCCAAAGTCCAGCACTTTCCCTAAGGCATGTCATTGTAATGATGTGCGTGGTAAAGGAATGCGTTTTAAAGACGCATTCATTGTAATGATTGCAGAGTAACAGCATGCGTTGTAAAGGCATACGTTCTTCGGACATACAACCATGCCAGAGACTGCTATGACAATGCATGACTAAAAAACAGTTTGCTTTAGCTATTTCTGTTTTTGTAGTCGCGAGAATCCTTTAGCTCCCCAGCAATAGTGTTTTACAAAAGAAATAACAATAAAAGAAATACCAAAACATAAAAGCATTGACAAAGCCAATAAATAAGCAGCCAAAGCCAGACTTAGTGGCTTTGCCAGTGCTTGGTCTTCAAATGATGTGAGGACCTGTTCAGTAACAGCCTTCTGCAATAGAACTTACATTTATTACGCACAGCATGCATACAAGTACGGTATTTAGTTTTTTTAAGATGCGGAATAATTGTAATTGTTGCAATGGAAAACAAATTATACGATTCTAAGTTCCCAATAAACAGGGACCTTCCAAAGTATTGTTTTGTTTTATGTTAAGTTTACTAAATTATAGTTTTGAATGACACTTTAATGGATGGGCCCAGTTTCTGTTAACTGAATTACTTGAGGATAGTATTAAAGAAACACAGTCTTGATTAGTTTATACTGCGGTAAGAATCCTTTAAAACTGGTTGTTTTTTAAATTTTTAGAACTATGACTGGTTCATTCCGTTCCTTTGTACTAGAATACTGCCATTTAGTGACCTCTCTACAGCTTTTCTTTAGAGTTCTTGGAACATAAACTACGTTGAAGAATGTATCACAGAGGTACTTGAGGGTTTTAAGGTTACGAGTGTCAATTCTGTACAGTGTTCCAAAGTTCCAAATTCAGATCTTTGTTTAACAGGAAGGCTGTAATGTTTAGTGGGATCAGTGCTTAATTTGTGCTTGTTGTTTCCGGTGCTGAGCACTGGCACTTATTTTTGAGGGCCGGCGCTTAGTCTTCTGCCTCAAGCATTTGCTGGGAGCAAAAGAAACATTTGGGAAAGACGGAGGAAGAGAAAACCGAAAAAGCGTCACAAAGAGAGACAGTAGAAAGCTGCAAGAGTGAGCTGAAGGGGCAGCGAGTGGCTTTAAATGGATTAAAGAAGCCAGAGATGGATTCGGATTACGCTGCCACAGTATTCAGTGCTGGCACATTTAATTGCAGCAGCCGAGTATTTAAGATAAGGGCTTTGGGCACCGGCACCTTTTTATTTACAAATTAAGCACTGGGTGGGATCATGTGTTTTTATCTCTTAACTATTAGATTTCCTGAAGTATTTTGTACCACGTGTAGTTTGTTTCTCATTTCTATTCCTGTGCATTGAAAGGATTTTTCAAAAAGGAGAGATGACAGCATGGATCGTTGTGATGGGAATCTTAAATGTACTTTTAATTTAAGATAATTGAGTTGTGTCTTTAATGACATTTTTAGATGATTTCCTTTCACTGCCAAGCACCAATATTAATAATTTATGTTCATGTGGTTTCTGTATAGCGTTACACATGCCATTTACTTGGCGTTTTATCGTGATAGACCATTTATCCAAGTGACGTCGTTGCTATGAGGAATCACATTTTGAACCTTTAACCATACAGATTTGAGAATGTTCGTTCCTTCACCATACAGATTTGAGAATGTTTGTTCCCTCCTCCGTGAAAACATTGAAGATCAGCATTGGAGTTATGGCAGGGCACAGGGATAGAGCAATAGCCGAGCTTCAGAAGTCGGGATTGTAGGAGCTCTTGAATCAGGAAGGGTGGACTATGACAAAGGCCCTTTGTCAGGAAGTTAAGGAAGAACATAAAAGATATGTTTGATGGAGGGGTGTGAGAGATGACCGGAGCCAGTGCCCTGATAGTTGACAACCGCCATGAAGAGCCAGACCAACCCTGCTTTAACTGCCCTGTTTAATAGTAGAAATGGTTTCCTGCTGCTGGAAAGGACCTCTGAAGCCATCTTCTTTTTTTAGGCTTTACAGTTCACAAACGTTGTGAAGTTTAATAAGCTCTACACAAAGATGTTTCAGCCATCTTTGCAATTTTGCACACTGCTAGGACGTGCTTTGCATATAGCTGTATTTCATTTCAGAAAATGGAAGTAGTATTGCAAAGGGTAGGGCTTTGATGTTTTACGGCAAGGGCAAATTAGACAATGAACGAAGGCACCCACTATCTAAAGGCTCCCTTGTAAAGTGGCACTTTTCTCAGTGTCTCTAATTCTGTTTCACTTTTATTGATTTCTCTATAAGAACCTGGCTGTCCTCCTGCCCTATCTTCTTACAATGCCCCCCGTCCCCTGTGTTGTTTTAGGGATTTTCGGACACTGATCAAAACATATTTAAGCTGTTTTTGTATGAAAGTGCAAGTATGGTGCCATCATGCAGACCTGAATTGTCAGAAAATAGGCAATACAAATCCAACTTGTTCTGAACAGAGGATCCTAAATGTCACAAAAATCCTTATGATGGCACTCGGGTAGGATACTTTCACTTTCCCTGCCCCCGTGTTGGCTGCATCAGCCTGTGGATATACAAACAACTTCTTTGGGGGTTGGTTGAAGGTCTTGGATTTCCCCCACTGAAGTTTTAATAACAGACTAATGCATATTAAGTGTGGTAGTGTTATTTCACTCAAGAGCACCAACTGGACTAAAAGAATACATAATGAAATGTGAAAAGAAAGCCAATGACTGAACATGATATTGTAATTGAGCTGCCCAACAAGGTCAGACATTACAATTAGATGACTTGAAGTTTAGGAAGAACAGTGGTCCTGAGACTCGGGGCAATGTTACAAATACACAGAAATAGATCCGATATGGCACTGAACTCGCAGCAAAAAACAGTTAAAAGTTAGGAGACATCTACCAAAAACACTCCTAGTCCAGAGGGGTGGTTTATTGGCTAAGCAGCAGTCTTTAGAGACAGAAGGTCTGGGTTTAGAGTGACCTTCTCCCTCCAAATCACAACGGACACTTTTCCCAGTCCTGGGCTTTTGTGTAGTCTTGTTTTGCATCCTTGAAACTAAATAGATTAACCCATTTGAAATCAATAATTTGTTGGTGAAAAGTTCAGGACCACAAGAAAGTGTCCTAAATGACCTAGAGTGAGGTGACCAACCTAGTATCTGGGTTGTAACTCTGACTTATTCTCTCCACGCAATCTCTATCAAAGCATTTATATTCCTGTGTTTCACGTCCCATAACTGGCAAATAACGCAGCTGTAGGCTCATCCACCCTCACTACTACCCTCGTACCAGTGGCTGCCACTTTGTAAAAGCAGTGGTAGGGTGGGGGGAGGAAGTGGTGGCCTCGATTAAAAACAAAATTCACTTACCTGTGATAGGCTGCCGCCTTTCCTCCATCTTCTCTTCCTGGCAGCACGGAAGCAGACAGGCTCCCAGTCTTCCCTAAGACAATCATGATGCTGCTGTCACCAGCATGACAGCAGCATTGTGATTGGTCCGAGCGGCCTGCTTTGGTGTTCAAACAGGGAGTGGGAACCTGTGCATGTTCACCTGGCTGTGCAATCCTGCCCGGTGGAGAAGTGCACATCTATTTGGCTGGCCCAAGACGGCCGGCCAAAGTGTCATGCGCACCTATGGTGCACTCCACTCCTCCACCAGCCCTCCTTCAGCCCGGTGGGCACCAACCTGGCTTGCACTGAAAAATAAATTCATAATAACATTGTGTTATTATCATTTTTTGTTTCTTTTTTTTGCACAGTGGGGCGATGCTTCTCCTCCTTTAGTGGAGGAGTCAACACTGCCTCGTACTCGTGTGCAATACCAATCATCAGCCTCTCTGACAGTGCCCGGGCCTCCTAGACTTCCGAAATACAAGCTTGGGCATCAGAGCATCAGGCACTGAGCTTGGCATAGCGCCTTACCGTGGCTTAATTCCAGCTTGATTCCGGCCACGATTCCAGTGGATGCCCACCAGCTATGTCGTGTCTCACTGTGTCTGCCGCAGTGCTTAATTTATAAATTAGAAGGTGCCGGTGCTCAAAACCCTCCTCTTAAACACGCGGCTGCTCCAATTAAATGTGTGAACATGGAATACTGAGGCGGCGTAATCCTGGAGTCATCTTTAATCTATACAATGCCACTCCCTGCCCCTTCAGCTCACTCTTGCAGCTTTCTACTTTCTTACTTTGTGACGCTTTTTAATTTTTCCCTTCATCCGTCTTTCCCATATGTGTCTTTTGCTCGCAGCAAATGCTTGAGGCAGAAGAATCAGCTCCGGCCCTCAAAAGTAAGTGCCGGTGCTCAGCACCGGAAACAACAAGCACAAATTAAGTACTGATCAGCTGCTCTCCCCGAGGTGTTCCTTCTTCCAGCCGATCAGCCATACAGTGTCCTCCAGCGAAGCACCCTCTCAGGGCGTTCCGCATCTTGGGTCCTCCAGCAATATGAGTCTCCTCTTCCCTACCGCTGCTGCTGAACAAGAGAGAACGGAACTTGCAGGGGAAGTTTTTTTCGTATTCCCATATCTGGCAATATTTTGAGTATATCGTATAACACACAAACCTCTAATAATTTTTAAAAATTGGACACCTCTGACTTTGCGCTGGAGGTGTATTGAATCTGTGCTCTTTGAATTGCTTGTGCATTTAATTAAAGGAACTGTACATGCAGCAGTGATTAATTCTAGCCGGTGGGGCTACCGGTGCTGATTTTTGGGGACCAACATTTATTTTCCGTCACCAGACATTTCGTGAGAGCAAGAGGGGGAAAACACACAAAGAAGAAGAAGGGGGAAGAGAGAGAAAGAAAACCCGTCGCCAAGGCAGAAAGCAGGAGCCTGCAAGAGTAATATAAAGGGGCAGGTAGTGTCTGGAAGTAGATTATAGCTCCCTGAGGTGGATTTCGAACTAGCAGCCTTGGCTGACATTTAATAGCGCAGGATGTTGGCTTCTGAGCAGCGCTTTGGCACCGACATTCATTATTTTACAAAGCACTGATCTTTAGTCAGTCCAAGTGCATATTGCAGAAGACTTTGAGTGGTGGATCCACCAAAATGATGTAGGAGGTGGGAACATGTGAGTGGTTCCTCAATATTCATTGGTGGCCTAGCAGCAGAGAGTCCACAGCAGCACCATTGATTAGTTAGGGCAGTATTCCCCACCCTATGTAGCCAGAGCTGACAGTAGACTGGTGGAGAGTGTTCTGCTTATCTGACAAGATGGAGATAATGGGATCTCTGAACTCTAAAAGAAGAAGAAAGAAATGCTGAACCAGACTCTAATGTAATAGACTCGTTTGTTATCCACTCTCTTGATGGCCTTTAAAATTAATGGCTTTAAAGCTCTATCTATGACACAGCGTGTTATACTTAGAAAGTTCGGGCAACCATTTAAAACAATTCTTGGTGGTAAAAGCACCTTATGACCCTCTGAAGAGATTCGTGGTTCACATTCTGTGCTGACATGGTGAGATAAGTTAATCCAATCATAACACGTTTCTATGACTGCTTTTAACTCCCAGTTCATCTCTGAACACATCTGAAAAGGGAGCATGCAAGCCACATTTCTAGAGGTATCTATTTTCTGTCAATGTTAATAGAAGTTTTTTTTTTTTTACGGTCTCACTTGTGAGTGCATGCGCTAGCACATGCGTCTCACTTGCGAGACTCTGTTGCGTGTAGTAAAGGGCTTGGAACCCGCCTGTCGCTCACCAATTGTTGGTTTGCATGGCACTCTTCTTTACAGCCTTGTAATTCGTCAAGGCATGCCTGGCATCGTTTCTGTTCCTCCATGTGGATCAGAGACCAAGTACTTATTGACTCAACCTAATTAGTGCTCGTCCACTGCTCCCGAAGTAATCAAGGTACTATTTTGTACTTTATGCCCTGCAAACAAATAGCGTGTGACTGGCAAAAACGTACCTAGCAGGACAAACAACATTGCATAGTTTTATTTTTAAAACAAACTTTCTTTTATTTTGTCAAGCCGTCTTTTCTCGCTTTCCACTAATGATTTCTTTTGTTTTTGCACGTTTGCACTCTTCTCAAAAGATGGCAATTACTTTGTTGACATATTGCAAAGTGCCATTGTTTCTTTATTATGTGTAATTTCTCAAATGATTCTTTAACACATAATCGTGCAGTACATGCTAATCCACCCCATTCTAATGCGCCCCACTACAATCCAACCCAATCCACCCAACTTTACCCCACAATGTATACCCCACTCCAATCCAAACCACTCACCCCAATCCAATCCACTCCAACCCACCAACTCCAATCCTCCCAACCCACCCCAATCTAATATTCCCCACTCCAATTCACCCCTCTCTAATCAAAAACAATTTGCCCCACTCCAATCCAAAACAATCAGCCCAACTCCAATCAGCCCCACTCTAATCCAAAACAAAATGCCCCATTCCAATCCACAACAATATGCACCACTCCAATCCAACACATTCTGCCCCATTCCAATCTGTCCCAATCCAAAACAATCTGCCCCACTGCAATCTCCTGCACTCCAGTCCAAAACAATCTGCCCCACTCCCATTTAAAACAATCTGCCCCACTCCAGTCCTCCTCACTCCAGTCTGCCCCATTCTAATCCAAAACAGTCTGTCCAAATCCAATCCACCCCACTCCAATCCAAAATAGTACCCCCACTCAATCCAACCCACTTTACCCTAATCCAAACCATTCCATTCCAACCCAATCCACCCCACTCCAATCCACTCCAGTCTCATCCAATCAACCCCACTCCCATTCAGTCCACCCCACACCAACCCAATCCACCCTAATACAATCTGCCCCACTCCAATCTGCCTTACTCCAGTCTACCCCACTCCAATCCAAAACAATCTGTCCCACTGCATTCCACACCTCTCCAATATGCCCCATTACAATCCAAAACAATATTCCCCTCTCCAATCTGCCCCACTCTAATCCAAAACTACCTGCCCCACTCTAATCCAAAACAATCTGCCTCACTTCAGTCCATTTCAGTGGGTCCCACTCCAGTCTGCCCACATTGATTCTAAACATCATGCCCCACTCCAGCCTGCCCCACACAATCCCAAACATCCCACCCCAATCCAAAACAATCTTCTCTACTCCAATCCACTGCACCTCAATCCAGTCCACTCAACTCCATCCCATGTCACCTCAGTCCAATCCACCTCACCACATTCCAGTCCACCCCACACCAATCCAATCCACCCCACACCAATTTAATCCACCCCAATCCAACCCAGTTCATTATACCTCACTCCACTGCAATCCAATCCAATCCAACCCACCCCACTCCAATCAAGTCCCCTGCTAGCCAGTCCACCTCACTCTACTCCAATCCACCCTACTCCAATACAAACCACTTTAATCAACCCCACTCCAGTTCAATCCACATTAATTCACCCAACTCCAGTCCCATCTACTCAAATCCAAACCACCTTATTCTACCCCACTTCAATTCAGTACACCCCCTCTCCAATTAATCCACCCCAATGAACTCCACCCACTCTAATCAAATTCACTAAACTCCAATCCATTCCAATCATCCCACCCAATTCAGTCCACCATAATCCAATCCACCACACTCAATGCACCCCACCACACCCGAATCCACCCCACTCAATATAATCCACCCCACCCCACTCAATCCAATCTAAATCATTCCAATCCACTCCACCTCAATCTGATACACCTCAATCTGATCCAATTCACTCCAGTCCAGCCCACTGAAGTCCAATTCACCCCACCCAATCCAATCTACTCCACTCCATTCCAATCTACCCCACACCATTTCAAGCCACTCTACTCCACTCCACTCTACTCCACTCCACTCAGTGCACCCCACTCTACATCAGTCCACCCCACCCATCCCAGTTCAGTCCATGGCATGCCAATCCAATCCACCCAGCCCACCCCACTCTAATCCACCCCAATCCAATTCTATCCACTACAATACACCCTACTACAATCCACCTAGCCCAATCCAATCCACCTCACCCACCTCATCTCAGTTAAGTCCACCCCACCACATTCCAATCCATTACATCTCCATGCAATCCACCCCACTCCAATCCAACCCACCCACTCCAATCAACCCCACTCACTCCAATCCACAACGCTCTACTCCAATCCACCTGCTCTATTCCAATTCACCCACACCCATCCCAGTTCAATCCACCCCACTCCAATCCATCCAGCTCGCCGTACTCCAATCTATCCAGCCCACCTCAATCCAATCCATCCCACTACACGCCAATCCACCCCACTCAAAACCAATCCATGCCACCCCCTCAATCCAATCCACCTTACTCAAAACCATTCCACGCACCACACTCAATCCACCCACTCTTCCCCAATCCAATCCACCACATTCTAATCATACCCAACCCACCCCACTACCTCAATCCACTCCACCCTATTCCACCCCACTCCATTCCATGACACTCTGCCACTGAACCCTACTCCCCTCTACACAACTGTATGACACTCTACTCCTCCGACCCAACTCTACGACATTCAAACAAATTCACTCTAAAACACTTTACTCCCCTGCTCCACCCCTCTAACTTTTAGCTTTGTTGAACAGCAAAAACGCTGGTGTGCAACACGGTAAAACACCTCCCAAAGCCAATAGATCTTGTATAGGCAAGACCTATTGGCTTTGCCAATGCTTGTTTTAAGTAATGGCACTCCTTTCAGTGATCCTTAGAAGCGGTGTTTGTGATAGCTGCAACTGACCCTGAAAAATGTGATGTGCGGGGCCCGGAGTCAGGGCCCCTCTTCACATGTCTGTGACCCAAATATCATTGGTGAAGGAATCTGCTCTTTTGGACTCACTGAGTGTAGGTATGGCCACAGACCTCTAACATGGAAGTGATCCACATGATGAATTTGAGGGCCAAATGTCATTATATAAGGAAGTAGCATCGAAAGCTTTGTTGCTTACTTTGCCAATGCATGTGGTCCATTTCTCTCATACAAGGTGAGCAAATTAAATCCATCCACGTACATGTGACTCGTGTAATCAATCTGGTGGGTTGCAGATATTCCTTACATGGTTGTCAGTAAGGAACCCTATCTAGATGCCCTGAACTGTGGTTGAGTCTTATGTTTATAGACAGTGATATACACCTCTGGCTTGCAACTATAAGTGGCCTGTACAGCACAGGCATGGTGGAACCTGTACAGTTTGTGAATTCCGATTGGCCTCCGGTCCAAGGTGTGGAGGCTGCCCTCATTCAGAAGATGGTATGGTACTACTCCCCTCTCCATTAAATGTGTAAGTTGGATACAGCAGCTCAAAAATCATGGCTGATTCTCATTCAAAAGAGAAAAGAACCCGTTGTGCAGTACTTGGGACAAGAGAAGGGGGCCTCAGATTGTGAGCTGAATGGTTTGTGTCACTGAGCCCTTCCTTATTCTGCACACGATGAAATATTGTTAATTTGGATCAGCTCTGTACCGAATCCCAGGAGATATGCGTGTAGCTGAAGCTCTCTGTGGTTTGGTGAGGTCCTTTGGGCAAAGGGACCTTTTCATTCAGCTATCCTAAAACGGCCTCATCCCAACCACTTGATGTCAGGTACCCTTTGATAATGAAAAATGTTCTGAAGATATGACACTTTCCACATACATTGAATCTGCTTCTTTCTCAGCATACCATCTCTCCCAGCCTTTCTTTCCTGAGAATCCTTCTTTGTAAACTATTGCCCCTGTACACATAATAATTCAAATCAAAGATCTGACCTGCTTTCTTAGCATGTTATACTATTAATTAACTTTATAGTCAGCAAATTAACGCAAATTAACGTCCATATTGGGACATACTTTAGACAAACAATGCTTTTTAAAAGTAGGCAGGGAGTTTCTCAGTACGTCCTCTACCTATGACCTTGAAGTAATTTGGGTGAGACTTGAGTTTATGATGGCCAGAGATATGACAGAACTCAGCATTGTCCCCTACCCCTGATGGGAATTCCCATTAGCAAGAGAGGAGTACATTTGTGACATGGAGGTCTGTCCATTATTCCTCGGCATACTGACTGTGTGAGAATGGAGAGCGCGCCACCACTGCTTTGCATATGAATAAGCAGAAAGTGTCACACAAAAGACCACGGTTGTGGGATAATGCACTAAGATATCGCCACAGCCTACCCTCCCCGCCAGTGGCCTGTTGCCCGATGGGAAGAATCAATTACTGCTCAAAGATGCACACTGCGGCATTTCAATCCATTCACAACATTCCGCTTGCATAGAAAGCAGATAAAAGGGAAACAATGTGACACTATGTACAAAAATAAAATTATCCAGTCCTACGACAGCGACGTGGGAGAGATGGGGAGGAATGGGCTGCAATTTTAACCCTACTTATTTACATTTAAATCCGCTTTAAAACATCAACGCTTAAGGGAATTACTCTAATTAGTTTTAGATGATTTTGTAGGTTCCTAATAGTGAATGTATAATGTGTTTGTAATAGCTTTACATGAGGCTTGCTGCTCTGCTTCTGCTTGATTTCATTAACCCTCACTTTGTCGGCTGTGCTGTATACTGGGTATGTCCAAGAGTGTGTGTTTTTTCTTAGGTGTTTTTGGTTTGTGTGTTTTTTTTGTAAGCTGTGTGATGTCCTGTTTGATTTGTGTATTGTCAGTGTTTTGTGAATATACTGTAGCATTGTAATATAGTTGAAATATTGTTCTATGTTGGTTCATAGGTTTTAGTTTTTTTTGGGGTGCGTTTCTAGGAGTTTGGTAGCTTGTTTGATACTATTTCTTTGTTAAGTATAATCTTATTGTGCAGGAGATGTTGTGGTTTAGCGCTTTGGGGTTGCGTTTCTTTGATATGTTTTATTGTTATGTGTGTAGTTTGATGGTTTGCCTGCATGACTTTTTCTCTCTGTTTATAGTTTTGCGCCAAATGATTGCTTTTGTTTTTTGCATGTATTAAGCTGGCCCCATCTGATACGTATGTGTTGTGAGATATCTGTTCATTGAGTGTAGGTTTTTGTACACAGTAAGTGGGATTTGTTTCTCAGTGGAATGCTTGGCTGAGTTTGTATTGTTCCTTTGTGAGATCTCTATGTTGTGCATTTTTAATGTATTTACTTAGAAGCAACATCAGGGGCCATATGTACAAACACATTTTCTCATAGACACAGAATGGGTAAAACCCTTTGCTACATCTGGCCCCAGGTGTGTTGTTCAATAAAACAATGAAACAGTACCCAGACCAGTAAGCAGAGTAGATTCTTTACTTAGGCCAGCATTTTGAAAAATCCAGTGAGTTAGCAATTCTGTTGTATTAAAAAACACTGCATCGGTACACAGAAACCTCAGCACAGTGCCACACAACACATATGTGAAGTGATGATGGGCACCCCCCTACCCACGTTTGTCAGAATAGCAAATGAATACAGTTACACTGTTTGGTTACTATGCGGAAGATAACTATTCATGTTTAAATTACATTATTCAAAGTCCATTGGTATAAAATATCGTGAAAAAATCCTCTCTCACTTAAATAGTGCCCTCTTATGGCCTCAATGTGACTACTAAATCTCTCCAATAGTTGGAAGTCAAACTGCCACCCAACCTGCACCATCTACATAAGATTAACATTTACCGTTTATTATCTACCCTTGTCAAGGACCTATTCAGATAGGTGAGCTGGAAATTTCATGATTTAGCCACATATCATGCATCAAATTGAAGTTTCTCCCACATGCATTGTGCATCTCTCAAATGTTTAACCTATTATTGCTGACTGAAATCTTGAAGCATATCCAAACAAATCTAATTGTTTTATATGAGGGGCAATAAGGCACCAAGTGACTCCAAAGTTACATTATTTAAATCTATAAATCAACAAAAATGGCGAGAATGTCACCACATTCCCACACACTAAAACACAGTGATTAGGTTCTCCCTAAATTATGATTGAACCCTCTAGTTGTTCTTTAGAAGACTCCTCAAATACCTAGCTAGTTGGTAGCATGCTTAATCGTAGGGGTCCCACCATGGGTGCTTAGCACCTCCTGGGTGTGCGTCAACACCTGCTTACAGCAGAGCAGATTTAACTTTTTCAGGTTGATCCCACGGATTCTTAGGAAAACTGAATTAAAATTGTCTCAAAGGCACCCACCAAGACAGTGTACTTTAATAATAGTGTCTTCAGAGAAGATTAAAACCAATGGTGGATGTAACGAGAGGTACAATCTCTTTTAATTCACTTTTCCTGAGAATCCTTGGGATCTACCAGAAAAAGTTAAACCTGCTCTGCTGTAAGCAGGCATTGAAGCACACCCTGGAAACGCTAGGTACCCAGGATGGAACCCCTATGAGGAAGCATGTCACTAACTAGGTTGGTGAGTGAGGGGTCTTTTTAAGACCTACAGGAGGGTTCAAACATAATTTAGGGAGAATCTGATCACAGTGTGTTAGTGTGTGGGTATGTGGTGACATACTCGCCTTTTTTGTTGTTTTATATGTGCAATTGGGAAACTGGGTGAGTAGATTTATTACTTTCTACCTGGTTTTGTTGATTTTGTAAATCTATTCATAATTGTGGCCTAGTATCCTTACATGTAGGATGCTGTATACACACACCACACAACTGTGCCCTCTGATAGATCTCACCATGCCCCAATGTTGAACAATCTTTGACTAGTGCCGAGTCTGGAGAGGGTTTGAAAGATTCTTTCAGTGTCTGAAGAGGGTTAAATGCGGAGTCTGGACGGGGTTTTAGAGACTTGCAGCTGTGGCACAAATGGAGGAAGAAAATGTTTACCAGAGGTCTCTTCACAACCCTCCGGACTCACCTTGGTCAGTTCAGCAGAAGAGGGAGATGTAGATAGAGGGAGCCTGTGTAGGTAGTGCTTAGACCAGGAGATCTGGACCGTAAGGATGTCCAGTAGTAGGCTATAATCCAAGCTGAAAAAATACTTTTCATAGGCAGCCGGGTGCAAAGATGGGCACATCGTTTTGGGACTTCAGAGCACCCCCCCTTACCTCTGCCTGTTGACCTACCCTGGGGAGATGCAGTCCCTGCTAAACCAATGGAACTACTGTAGAAGGAGCTATATATAGGCACTGTACCCAATTTGTGATATAGAGCTCTATAATGGCATGCTAACCCTTGGTGGCCTCCCCTCTCCATCCTTTAACAGCCTTCATACAGTGGTACTCATAGAAATCTTCACATCAGGTGGTGCCCCCCCACCCATTAATTCTCTCACTTTCATAGTGGGGCCTGTTCTGGAGTTACCGGAACACAGGAGGAGCAGGGGAGATATGAAAAAGACAAGTGTGCTGTGACTAAGTGGGGCCTCTCTAATTTATGGTGCATAGTTAGGTTGCAATCCATGAATGGAAGGAACTGGATGGGGTGCAGTGTAAGCCCTGCACTGTAGTAAGCTCACTATCTTGGTGAACTTGAAATTCAGGACAGGTTAGCCCAGATTAAAATCTAATGTACTGATCGTGAAGCCCATGATGCCTGCAATCTTGTTGTGAAAGGCTGATCATGACCAGCCACAGCATGACAATGTGAGGCCGACAGCTACTGAAAGCACCAATGAGGCACAAAATACACAAACAAATCTGTACTCCCAGAAACACTGCAGGCAGCAGGTAGTCATGGCCGACACTCTTGAAAAGTCAGCACTAACACTCAGCGAAATTACTTTGTGAAAGTCAATTACTGCACTTCGTTAGGATCTAGACTGGGAAACAATGGCAATTGCAACTCTAGTTGAGTCATGTTATAGCTATTTGGAAGGGATTTCTGGTAAGACTGAGAGGGTGTAGCAGGGCATGGAGAGACAGCAAGAGTGGCATTTGCAGAAGAACCTCGAATGTTGGAGATCACCTTGCCAGTTGACTACATAGCTACCTTTAATTCTTTCACTATGGGCAGTATTTTAAATATGGGGGATCACTGGGAACTTCTATAAAGCTTAAAGAGGGGAGCAATTCTCTGTGTTTCTGAGATCTTCTGTGGCCACCAGTATACTGTTCAGAGCATGACATGGTGATGATGCCAGAACTCTTGCTGATTCAGAAGGAACCAGAACAGTGCCTGGAGAAACCTGCATATTGTCTATTTTCAAACACCAATGAGATAATGGCATAGTGACGATACACATGGGGTTAACAGTAATGGTGATCTTCACCTAGGCAGACGAGAAGGAGAGAGAGAGGGAGAGAGAGAAAGAGACAAAGATAAAGAGAATCCTGTAGGAGGTGGGTGCATAAAAAGAAGGCAGACATGTGATTGTTTTTTTCTCATGGTGTGCACTCTTACATTGTCTATAAAGTAAGCATTGTTGGCTCTGAAAGAAGAGTTGGCTGCAAGGGTTCTTCTTGCATCAAAGTAGGACATAGTGAAAAACTATGGGGGTCATTATAAACCCCGGCGGTTCACACCGCCAAGCCGGCGGCGGCAAAGACCGCCACCGGCACGGCGGTCTGAACCGCCATATAATGCACTCAGGGAGGGCCGCCTGTGGTGGCCCTCCTCCACCGCTAGGCTACCACTGACAGGCAGCCTGACGGTAGAGGAAATCATTGTCCGACAGGGCAGCGATGCAAGCAGCGCTGCCCTTCGTATAATGATCCCTTTTTCCACCAGCCTTTTCCTGGTGGGTTCCCCTGCCAGGGAAAGACTGGCAGAAGCGGTGCTACGGGGTCCCCCTGGGGGCCCCATCGGCCAGGTCACTGCCCGATTTATGGGCAGTGATCTGCGCGATGGGTGCTCCTGCACCTGCCGCATACCAACATTGGCGGCAGCTCCATTTGGAGCCGCTGTCAATATTACGCCCTTTTCCCTGCTTTACCGGCGGACGGAAACACTGTTTCTGCCTGCCGGCCCAGCGGGGAAAACATTATACTGCGGGCGGGGGTAGTCATGCTGGCGGTCTTCTGTTGACCGCCAGCGCAAACCGCCGAGATCATAATGAGGGCCTATGTCTTCAGAAAGGTGAAAACTACAATATATTTTCTAGACAGGCTGCTCACTGGTTCCTCAGTGATTTTTTGTTCTGCCCCCATGTTAGTTTCTAGGGCTCAGTTTCTGGATCTACAGGTCACAAGGAAGTCTGTGTCTGGCAGTTTTGAGGATTTTCCTTCAGTAAACAGGGGCTTAAGGTATTCCGTTTGTACTATATTCATCCTGCTATCTCCTTCTTCCATCCTTTTGGTCCTGCAGCTGCAATTTTCTTCTTTCTGAGCTGCAGTGTAGCTGTGAAGGGTTTATAACATGATTAGTCATTCTGAGGTATTCTACAAATGAGGTCTGTTCAACAGCAGGGTACAGTGTAGTGATTGTCTATTTTAATCCATATTGTTCACAATGAGTACAAAGAATTCAATGTAAAATTGAATCTATATGTAGATGCTGCATTGTTCCATGAGAACCAGCTCCCACAGATGCACTGTCACTCCTTTTCATTGGCCATATCAGATTTCCTATAATGTATATTTTGTTTTGAATATTTGACTTAGATAGCACTGTAGAAAGTATGATCTTTTGCTGGGATATTTCTTCATTGACAGAGTAGGACACAACACAAGAGGTGTAGGACAGGCAGGACAGTTGATCGCCTTTGTAGGTGAGTAGCAATGGCCTGTCTCTGACCACAGTCTTTTGTTCATGTGCCTCTTCTCAGGTCATGGGCTGACCTCCAGGAGCTGCCTGATGTCTGGGAAGAAGAACAATAAAAAGACGTCTTCCTCTTCAAATGAAAGTTATATGACCATAAGCAGACAAGGACCCTTGACTTTAGAGTGGATCAAGTACGGATTGGCTATGGTTGAGCAGTAAAATAACACTATTTTTTGATCATTCACATCTCTAAGCCATTGCCAAATTGATTGCCTGCTTTGTGATATCAGGCAATGGCATATTCTCTTCTTTCCAGTGAATCCTAAGCATTTTGGGTTCTCATGTAAATCTCCTATTTCTCCCTTAAACTACATTGACATTATATCCAAAATCTCCTGATTGTATTTCTTCAAGTATGTAAGGATTTAAACCTTGCTGCGAGACATTTGAGTTCTATACACAAGGGAAGTGGCTAAAGTGTGCAGGGCACGAGAGGTGGATCATGATAGGAATGGCAGGTGTGGAATGGAGGGGTGTGAGGGCAGGGTCAGTGAGCAGCAACGCATAGAAATAACAGGAGAAACGTAAGTTCTTTTTTGAATTTGAGAAGTGTGGGTGACTGATGTGGTGCATTTTCTTCCAAACGAAAACTAACCATGAATGTTTATGCATTGTAAGTTGCAAGTGAGTTGCTCGGGAAGGCTTGTAGAACCCAGAATTGCCATAGTCCAGCTTGGTAATAACGAGTGATCTGGCTGGCTCCTATTTGGATTCTGGTAAATGCAATATTAAAGCCTAATATTGAATTGACCGTATAAAGCCAGTTCCCATCACTATGATGCCTGTCTGTGGGGTGATTTTTGGTGCCACTGAGGTGCAGAGATGTTGTCTTATCTATTCGTAGATGTTGTTTGCACAGACTTCAATCTTAGGTTGCTTCTAGGCTTCATTTCCCAGGTCATGGTGGATCACAGTATTGTACATGTACATCTTACATTTTAGGTGGTATTCAATTAGTTGAGCCAGTGGCCCACACATATTTTGAAGACTAGCAGAAATAATGATGCTCTGTGATACACCATATAGGATTTTCATTCTTGTGGGTTCCTAAATATTTTAGCAAGTTTTTTGCTCGGGTAACAGGATCTCCTCAAAGGCTGTACATGTTATTCCAATCATTAGCCTTGGCCTTTTAATACCCTGATCGCAAGTTGGTAAGAATATGGTGAGGAATTTATCATACCTGCTAAATTAGGAATATAGTGAGGAATTTATCAAACCTGGTAAATACCAATCCCCAAGGGTTGGACTTTTATTTGATATGGTAAATTGTAATTGTAATAGTAAATGTATTTATATAGCCCTTACACACCCTGGTGCGGCACTGAAGTGCTTTTTCGGTGAGTATCACGCTACTCCGGAACCCAAGGGTAGCACATTTTTCTCACTGATAATTTTACTACAAATGTTACAGTGATATTATCAATGATGTCATAGAAAATGCCATGAGTGGTGTAATATCTGGTGTAATTAGCAGAGCATGGCGAGGGTGTGAGTTATAGTTACTTTAGGGCGCTAGTTATAGTTTCTTGAAATAAATCTAACTAGAACAGCTTAACTTCTATAGATTTGTTTGTTTGAAATGTGAGCCTAGCTATAAAGTCTCTGTAACCTTTGTATTTTAAGTCAATTTCTATTTTTTTAAAATTCTGTTTCCTAACTACAAAGTCCCTGTAACTTTTGTTTTTTTTCCGTGAATTTCTACCTTTTTTTCAACGTAAAGTAATATTAATTATTTTACGTTAATCCAACCATCGCTTTACATGGCCTTCGGCCTTGCACGGCGTGGTTGGTCGCAGAGCCTGGCCTGTGCCAAGTCCTGCGGCCAACCCCCTATAATCACCCAACCCTGTGCCACGCATGGCCTTAGGCCTCGTGCGATGGGGGTTGGCCGAAGGCCTGCAGCCAATCCCAATAACCACCCAACACTAACCCACTCTTGGTCTTCCCCACTGCACTCATGGTGTGCTTCTTTGTTTGGTGGAGAAGGGATCATATTCCTATACATCAAAAACGTGTCTGCAAAATCAGTTGTAAATGTACTCCGGGTCCTTCTAGTAAGCTCTTCATCTTCTGGGGAAAACGGGGGGGAAGGCGTTCTATGTCACTAATATATATGGAAAGGGGACAAACAGGTGGGTCTTCTAGGGAAGTTTATATACTTGTAGTTTTTAAAACATGAGCTCTGGGCTCAGCAGCAGATGACAAGAAGGAACCCACTCATCACAGACACTACATGAGATATTGCGCTCGAAAAAAAACAAGGGTGCAAACACCTCAATCAAGGATTACAGATAACTGTTCACGGTGGAAATGCAGAGAAAAAACACTTGCTTTGCCTTGGCCAAGCATAGAGTTAGGATGATTAGGGGAACACAAGGGGCTCAATGCCCAAATAGTCTCAGCCGGCTCCCCACCTCGTGCAGAAGCCGGCACTGCTACCACACACAGGGAGCTGCTGAAAATGTGGTGGTGGTGCCTAGGGTCTGTAGGGGTCCGAGCAGCCTCCCCAACAACCTTTTAAAAATAGCCCCAGGGAGGTAGTAGTCCTCAGGGGGTCCGTGCAGTCCCTCTCATTGTTTTGAGATATAGCCCTAGGGAGGTGATGGCCCCGGGGCTTTTAAGAGCCCTAGGAGGGGGCACCATGTGCTCCACTTCTTAATAATCAAAATAAGATTGCCCCTGGACCTAGCTAACTCGGGGCAAAGTTAAAAGCAAGCACGGGAGACCGTGCTTTCTTTCTTTTTTAAATTCACAGTGAAATTTGTGAATATTCACAATGCTTTTTGCCCTGGCGGTGTCAAGGCTAAGGGGATTGGGTATTCCTATCCTGCACTCATTCTTTTTTTAATCATTTTTTCTTTTTTCAAAATGGCTGTCAACACTTCCTGGTTGAAGTGGTGGTGGCCAATCAAATCTGTGCATTTTATAGAATTCTTTATTGGCACATTTTCCATTGTTGATTCGGCTTGTAAAGTATATTTTTTGCTTTTTTGATTGTTGACTTCTATATTCTGTTGTGTCTGTGTAGGCATGTCTCCTTGCCTCCTATTCCACATTTGTTATGGAAGTTAAAGGCATACAACGCATAACTGGTGTTAACTGCACTAGATTCTGCATGTTTTTAGGTCTCAGTCTACTTTGCTAAAGGCATCTTGGGGACATTCAGGAAGTTGACCTAGAAATTCATTCTGCCTGTGGCTTGCCATTGGCTTTGTGGTTTGTAACTCACGTACTCTTGCTTTCCATTTGCTGGCAATATTTTTTTAGGCAGTGTAGTTCGAATTTGGTCCTTCTCTTGCCAAAACCTTATTCACAGAATCCTTCTAGTTCTCCTTTTCTACAAACAGGGTGGTAAATCGTGTTGGTATCTTTTCACATTTGTTGCACATTCAAAGACCGAAGTCAAATGCCAGGTGCCGTTTTCCAAGGGCGCATGTTTACTTTCTTTCTCTGTCGTCAAAGTGAGAAGATTAATGTGACAATCTTGCTGGAAAGAGGGGTGACACAAAACTTTTTTTCTAGCACACAACATTTCAATGAACTGTGTAAGTATTTCAGAATATATGAGAATTATGAATGTAGCACATATTTGGTTATTTTTGAAGTGTGTTGAAAACAAATAGTTCAATATAATCAAAACAAATCATTAAATTAGGTGATGCAATTTCCACACATTTGTCTGTGGACTGTATAGTTTTATTATTTAAACTGCATGTCTGTGCAAATGTAATGGTCATTTCAAATGAAAATGTGTTGACTGTAATGACATTGTGCTACCACAACTAGAATACTCCACTCTAAGCCACTCCATTCTACTCTGCACCATTCCACACCACTGCACTCCGCACCACTGCAGTCTATGCTACTTCCCTCTACGCCTCTCAACCCTACCCTGTACCACTGTACTCTATGCCAATGCACTCTTCACCACTCTACTCTACACCACTGCATCTTTCACCACTTCACTCTACAGTACTCCAGTCTAGGCCACACCAATCTACTCTGCACAACTTCACTCTACACCATAGGACTCTACGACACTCTGCAACACTGCAGTCTCGGCCAATACACTCTACGCCAATGCACTTTGCTCTGTAACACTCACCTCTGTGCCTCTGCTCTCTACCCCTCTAATCTACTCTGCACCACTGCACTCTGTGCCACTGCACTCTACACCACTTTACACTATGCAATTACACTCTATGCCACTCTACTCAACTACACTCTACCCTGCACTACTCAACTCTGTGCCACTTCACTCTACTCTGAAAAAATCTCCTCTACGCCACTGCACTCTACGTCACTCTATACCACTCCACTCTATGCCACTGCACTTTGTGCCACTTTACTCTTAACCACAGTACTCTACACCAATGCACTATTCACAACTGCACTCTATGTCATTGCACTCTGTGACACTGTACTCTACTCTGCAACATTGTATGCTATGCCACTGCTCTCTACACCACTCTACTCCAGTCTTCTTAACTCACTCTGACACGTTCCTCAAAAATACTGCACTTTCTGCCACTGAGCTCCACACCAATCTATTCTGCTCTACGCCACTCTACTGTTACTCCACTCTATGACAGTGTACTCTATGGCACTGCAGTTTATGGCACTATATTCTAC
This sequence comes from Pleurodeles waltl, assembly GCF_031143425.1. Lineage (NCBI taxonomy): Eukaryota > Metazoa > Chordata > Amphibia > Caudata > Salamandridae > Pleurodeles > Pleurodeles waltl. The sequence goes on along the minus strand of NC_090445.1, from coordinate 1,501,323,511 downwards.
TCTTCACGCTACGCCACCACACTCTATACCACTTTATTCTATTCTGCGCCACTGCCCTCCGCATTACTCAACTCTGCACCACTCCATTCTACACCACTCTGTCACTCTACTCTATGCCACTGCACTCTGTGCCACTCTACTTAACTCTACTGTAACCTGTGGTACTCTAATCTGCGCCACTCTACTCTGTACCACTCCACTCTATGGTGCTGAATTGTTCACAGCTGAATTCAATGCCACTGCACTCTACGCCACTATACTCTGCAATATTCTATGTCAGTGCACTCTACACCCATCCAATCTAGTCTATGCCACTCCAGTATAAGCCACTCTACGCTACTCCACACTATGCCACTCTAATACACAACACTGTCTGCTACTCCACGTTACATCACTCTACTCCACTCTTCGCCATTTCACTCTAAGACAGTTCAGGCCACTCTTCTCCACGCCACTAACTTTTAGCCATGCAGAACAGCAGTCACGCTGGTGTACCGCATGGCTAAAACACATTGGCAAAGCCAATATCTATCTCTTGCATAGGCGAGACCTATTGGCTTTGCCATTGCCTATTCTTTTTTCCATCTTTTTTCATCCAAAGCATTATGCCTGTTTTTTCCTGGAAAAATCAATTGGGGAAAATTGTGGAGGCCAGAGGATAGATTCCCCGTATTGTATTTCTGTTTGGGCAGGGATGGGAATTTACCACTTCATATATATAATCTGAGCCCTAGTGTCATACAGATGTCTCTCATATTACCTGCCTCATTAGTCTGTCTAAAGTGAGGAGAAGATCCTCCCTGAGAGTAACAACTGTGGATCTAAATCATGATAGGTGGTTACAAAGTAGCTTTTATAGTTTTATTTATTCCAACAGTTGTCTTGTGAATGATATTTTCAAGGATTTTACTGAGATACAAGAGGCTCAAAATCATCCTGTGAATAGCTAGAAATTCAGGACCTACCATTGCTTTCTTTCCAAGTGGTGTGACTATGGCCCTCCTTGGGTTATGTAACTGGTAATGGATGTCTTGACATGATCCATGATCTCAAGGGCTAATGTTCAATAATAAAGCCCTGATGCATTCAGCATTACTGGGATACTTTGGCATGTAGTAAGATTTGATTTGTGTTTCAGCTTCCTCATAGACACTGTTTTGTTTAAAATAATGACAATTAAATTACACAGTTCAACAAGGTCATAAACATGGTGTCTTTCTGAATAGGTCATATCATTAAGGGTGTTTGATATTTTACTTGATTGTCTGTTTCATTGATGTATTTTAAATTTGTCTCCTCTTACTTGTTCTTGGGTTTTCACTTGCTTTATATCCATTCCCTCCCTAGTGCCAGTGTCATTATGAAACTTGATGGGCCCCTCCTAAAGTACATTGAGGGTGCCTCTGACCCAGTCAGGAGCTCTCAAGTGGGGGCCCACTACATGTGCACAGTTTACATGTGCTGAGGGGACCCCCAGCGCTCAGGCTCCCTGGACCGCAGGGAAGCGGGGGCTATTGTAACACCAGTGCCTAGTGCCTCACACTAGCAATCCCTTCACCTTGACTTTCCTCTCTACCCCAAACTGCTTCCTGATGTTCCAATGTTTCCTCTAGCAATTTCTTTTTTTGTGATTTTTTAAATCTTTTTATTTATAGCACAGTAAGAGACAGGTAAACAGCATATTGGTAACCAAACAGTACAGTCAAGTGAATAAGCTCCACAGATCTCAAGACAATCCTCAAAGATCCCCCATATCCACCCACTTTGCTAACATCTGTGAAGGTTCTAGATGGGCCTGCCCGTGTCCCATATCTACCAGAAGAAACAAAGTCATTGCAGATAATACGCCTATAGATATTCCAGGGCCCCCAGATTCCAGGAAAACCCTGTCCTTCATAAACCACCCTCAGCCACATGCACCAATGCATGTCCTGCTGCCAGTCTCCCACCCATGGCAGCAGGTCTACCCCTCACAAACGTGCAATATGGCTCTTGGCAATCATTATACCCAATCTCCACCATCGTTTTGCCATGCAAATCATGTCTGTTGTGCTATACACGTTGAGGAGACACCGTTTTGCAGTGGCAGTCATTGAACCCGCTATGTCACTTCACACATGCATGCCACCACATCTGTACAAAAGCCTTGCAATGCGGTGCATTCCCATACAGTACGGTAGACTGTACCTATTCTACCATACCCTAGCCGACTATTTCCCAAAGTGGATATACCCATCTTCAACAATTTAATTTGGGCATAATAGGAACAATGCAATATTTTTAGTTGAACCAAGCAGAAACCTGCTCTTATGGACACCTCCCTGGGAATATTAGAAATTCCCCCCATTCATCCTCCATCTCGCCCAAATATTTGGCCCATTGTTCCTTCAGGTGCTGCAGTGTATCACATGTGTGGTTGAGTAGCTTTTGATATGTCAGGGTAGTCTTTTTTTGTGACAGGTGCTCATCTAGTAGGTGATCTTCAAAGGGAAGATTCGGGAAGCTCCACTTCCTTTGGCAGCATTGCCCTGAGAGAGTGATACACCTGTACGTAACAGTAAAACTCTGTGGGAGCTATTTGATAGTCGAGCTGTAGGTCCACTCAAGGGATTACGTCACCTTGTGTCCAAAGGTCTCCTACTCAAGAGAGGCCAATCAGGTCCCATTTATCAAAACCTGGCTTTGCTCCCAGGGTGCCTAAGATGGAGAATCCCCACCACCCCCCGCCATCCCAGGGCTTTCAGCACTTTCTGCCAAAGAGTCACTACAGTTCCCATTGATCCAATGAGGGGAGTGTTTTTAGGTGCGCCACAGAGTTTTCTGAGATATCCCAAAGGTTCATGATGAAATTATTCATCTTCATTGCTGGTTCATCAGGGGTAGATGTACCCAACTGATGATAGTGGTAAGCTACGCAGCCCAATAATACTTCCAGATATCAGCTAACACTGTTCCTCTGTTGTACCACCCCTTGGTAAGTTTGTGCAGTGCAATCCTAGTTGGGCCCCCATCCCAGAGCAACATTTTGACTTCTCTAGCAATTGTTTTAAAATAGGAATAATGTACCTGGTAGGGCATATTTTGTATAACATAAAGAAAATGGGGTAGGAGCATCATTTTAAAGAGGGCAGCTCTGCCAAGGAGAGACATGGGCAGGGACCTCCAGTGACCCCCTCCTCATATCTGTTGCCTCTTCTTTCTTTCTATTTCTTTCTCAGTTCCACCCAGATGGTTAGACTACTCTGAAGTAGCCACAAGGAGACACTTTGGGCCCAATTCACAAAAGAAAATTTAGACTTTTGGTCTAAACTTAGACTAAAGGTCTAAGTTAAGAATTTTGAAAAATCACAAAGGGCATTTACGAGTACTATCTTTATATCTGCACTCGGGGCAGAGTTCTCGGAAATGTCCTTTGTAGATTCCCAAAGTTGTAACTTAGACTTTTGGTCTAAGTTTAGACTAAAAGTCTGAGTTTACCTTTGTGAATCCAGCGCTATGTATCTACCAATGAGACTTCTTCTAAATAGTGATTATTGGGAGATTTGTTAGTCATTTTGTGAACATATGGGGAAGAAGACAACTTTTTCTTTTTGCAGTTTTATGTAGCGCAAACTTGACCTGAAGGTATTGGAGCACTTTACATGAGCACCAGTCACGTTACACAAGTACACATAAATTTATATTTAGGCATGGGGAGGTTAAGTAATTTGCCCAGAATCACAGGATGTTGAGCATACACTAAGACTCAAACCTGCTTCCCTAGTTCCATAGTCGGCATCTCTGGCACTTGCACAACATTCTCTCCCCTTATTATTTTATTGATAGATATCTGATGAGATAATTTCTTAAACCCCTTTGAGTTTAGGGTTGCTTGGATTGTCATTGTATGAGCCAACCTAATCAATTCACTCAACATGCTTTGAAAATTGCTTGAAAACCATAGGTATTTGAAGAATTGTGGATAAGAGAATTAAACATTATTCATAAACATTTTTGAATATTTAAATGCATATTTAGAAACATAAACATATATGAAAACATTCAGAATTTTCAAGCAAGACTATCAGAAGCAAAGCTCTTTCCACCTAGGCAACAGTGACATCACGAACAATGAGATTAAAGCTTCAGTAACATCATAAGAAACCTGAATGAAGCTTGGGCGACTTCACTTCTTATCACATGTGGACTCCAAGGGTTCCTTTTCCCCCGTCATCATAAACTTCTCCATGGAGCCCATTGGGAGTTTAACCATGCACCAATACACTGACAGTACATCACTCAACTTGGAAGTATCCTTCGCTCCAGGCATAGGCATGGGGAGGTTAAGTAATTTGCCCAGAGTCACAGGATGTTGAGCTGACACAGAGACTCCAACCTGCTTCCCTAGTTCCGTAGTCGGCAGCTCTGGCACTTGCACAACATCCTCCCCCCTTATTATTTTATTGATAGAAAACTGATGAGATAATTATTTAAGCCCTTTTGAGTTTAAGGTTGCTTGGACTGTCATTGTATGAGCCAACCTAGTCAATTCACTCTACGTGCTTTGAAAATTACTTGAAATCTATAGATATTAGAAGAATTGTAGATAAGAGAATTTAAAATTATTCCTAAACATTTTTTAATATTTAAATGCATGTTTATAAACATAAACATATATGAAAACATTCAGAATTTTCAAAGCAAGGCTATCAGAAGCAAAGCTTTTTCCACCTAGGCAACAGTGACATCATTATCAATGAGATTAAAGCTTCAGTAACATCACAGGAAACCTGAATGAAGCTTGGGCAACTTCACTTCTTATCACCTGTGGAGTCCCAGGGCTCCTTTTCCCTCATCATCTTAAACTTCTCCATGGAGCTCTTTGGGAGTTTTCCCATACACCAATACACTGACAGTACATCACTGAACTTGGAAGAATCCTCCACTCTAGGCATAGAGCCTCAAGAGCTACCTGCACCTCATTCATACCAGGACATTCAGCACCTACCTGAAGCTCTAACCAAAGAACACAGATTTTCTAGTATTGAACAAGGACAACAAGCAACAACTAGTTCCAACCTGATTCATTGATGTGGATGAATTCTAATCCCAAGTTTCAGTGCTAAATCACTTGTTTTCACCTTGGACAACAACCACAACCTGAAAGAATATGTTGGAAATAAAACAAAATATTTCTTGGTTCCAGCTTTCTCCACTGAAGAAAAGGGGGACCATTACTTTAAAGAAGTGACTTTAGAACTCTCCAAGCCCTTGCATTCCCAAATCTGACTGGTGGCAATGCCCTGCTCCAAGGCCACCAAGACTCCATATTGATCACCCTAAGGGGTGACCTATGTGCTATAGTGTGCCTTATCACGGGCCTGATGACTATGACATCCCATCCACCCTGCTGGACCGACACTCTCCCCCGTGCCAGCCCACACCATCTTCAAAAAGAGCTACATCATCCACAGAGCCATCACAAATGGTACCCCCAACTATCTTGTTTACCAGTACACATGCATTTAGTACACCTTCAGACTGGAGACAAAAAAGTACAAATAGAAACTGTAGACATTCTTACTTTATGCACCACCAGATCTGGAACAACATCTCTGGCGCTATCAGGGCCAGACCAACCATGTTTCAATTTAGTAAACAGCTCAAGACAAAGCTTTTAAAAAAACACTACATTGCTAAGAAGTAACAATCCACCTCCACTGTCAGAAACCAGCTTTCCCCTCCAATCCACTTTGACTAAATATTTGCCTATGAAACTGTAAAGTTCAATTAAATTCACAAAATCACATGGTTACCAGAAGGCCTCTCAGCGCTAAGCAGACATAGCAAGTTGCCAGCCACATGAAGGACTAAGGCCCTCATTATGACATTGGCGGTAACGGATCTGCCACGCCGGCGATGGGGGACGGACTGCCGTCAAGCCGGCGGCACAGAACACCATATTACGACTGCGGTGGACCACCCTCTGAAACCAAGCTAGTTTGCCGACAGAACTGCCAGTGCGGCCAGACAGCCACTGATGGAGGTTGCCGCCCCAGGCCGGCGGTAGCCACTGCACCACCCACCCTAATACGACACTGTAGATCTCCACAATTTCCGGGGCGTGCGCCCGCCACCCAAAGCCTGGCGGAATCAGCATGTAGAAAAGGACCCACTCACCTTCAGGGATGCAGACAACTCAGCCAAAGCCATGGAACGCCACTCTGAAATCTTCCCAGCACCCTTCCTCGACTTTCTCCTCTATGACCGTCAACGCTGGTGCCATCGGTGAGTACACCTTCAGAGCAAACCAGGGGGAAAGGGCAGAGTGACACACCGACACACAGCAGACACACCATGCACAGACTCCAGCACGCACACCAGTTCATACGTGCAACACAACACCATACTAAGACACACACACAAAACATAGCCACACCAAACACACACGTCACATACTCACACACCGGATCACAACTAGACAACCACACCAATAACACCAAGCAGAGACACACAAAACAATACAAAAACGCAACACTACATACAATGCCCAAACACAAAAGAGAACAGTGAGTCTGAATGAAAAAAATGCCTAGAAATGCACATTGAATAGCACATGATAGATAGATGGATACTCAACAGAGAACAAAAAATTACTCGACAACTGTATGAGAAATAAACCAACAGGAAACCTGTACTGTAAAAAAAAAAATATATATATACTCACACACACACACACATATATATATATGTATAAATGCCAAATGCAGGTAAACAAGGACATAAAACACCAAGGCCTGTAGGCCAGTCCATAGTCCAAAGGGCACAACTGTGCCTGTCAAAGGCGCCAACTTGACTATTGACAGCCTAATGGCCTCCACAAGGTAGGGGCATCAATGGGGCAGGCAGGCACCTTAAGGGTCTTGGGTTGGGTGTTTGGGAGGGGGCTCCTTGGGCTTTGGCTTGGGGGGGGAGTGGGGGTTTCACCCTTGCTTTTGACAGAGGGGCAGGGGTCTTGGAACCATATTTTGGGTCAGTTTTCTTCTTGGGGACAAGGGACAGCTTCTTTGCGGGTGGCGGGGCAGCAGAGGTAGAAGGGGGGGTCAGAGGAGGACTTGGAGGTGGAGGGACTTGGCTTGGATGAGGGAACCATGAGGGCAAGGGACAACAAGGGGAGGGACAGGGTCAGAGAACAGATCGAGGCGGGCAAGGAAAAGCTTCTTAGGAACAAGGGGGATGGATTGGGAAAAGGTTTGGGATTGGAGGGGGAGTGATCATAGGACGTCTAGGTGTGCTGGATATGAGTGCAGATGTTTGGATAGTAAGTATATGTGAGGTGGAGGAAAGTTGAGTGTCTGAGTGCGGGCGTTTATGTGTCCTTGGAGGAGGGGGGGAAGAGAGGGTGGGAGTGGACAGACAGGTTGTGTGGATGAATGTTGGGGTGGTATCTGCATGTAAGGTGGATGTGCTGCATGTGTGAGTGATGGCGGTTGTGGTGAGTGCAGATGTGGCTCATGGGGTATATGTATGAGTGTTTGCTATTGTGGTGACTTAGGGCAAAGTGGTGACAGGGACTGGGAGTGAGGATGCAGTGCTGGCAGGTGTGAGTGGTGTTGTGACAGCAAGAGAGGATGTGCTAGGGGATACAGGTGAGGTAGTGGCTGATGTTGTGTCTGCTTTGGTGTGTTGAGTGTGTGCATGCTTGTGATGTGATTTGTGGTGCCTGTGTTTGTCTTTGCATACCTTGTCTGTTGATTTGGGTGAGTGCTTGTCTGTATGTGTTGTGGCTTGGCTGAGAGAGGGTAGAGGGTTTTTGAATTGGGCACAGGTAGCAGGAGGGAGGACAGAAGTACTAGGGACACTGGCTTCCATCAATGAAGATGCCAGAGGCTGAAATTATCTCTGTAGGCCAGTCAAGGCACCGTGCATGCCCTCCACGTAGGCATTAGTCTGCTGCATATTGGATGCCTGCGCCTGGATGGCATTCACGATGGTTGACTGCCCTACAGAGATCAACCTCAGGAGGTCAATAGCGTCAGCATGGAGGGCAGCAGGGCTGACTGGGGCAGGGGCACAGGTGCCTGCGTCAAAGGAGACGCCCACATTCCTGGGTGAGCGGGCATGGGCAACTGGGTGGGGAGCTACTGGGAGGGTGGTGCTGGTAAGGGGGGTGGCAGACGAGGATGGTGTTGGAATAGTCCCAGAAGGTGCCACCAATGCCAGGGAGCTTCCATCAGAGGAGGAACCTGTATCAGTGGTATCAGCTCCAGTCTCCCCCGTGGTGCTCCCCTCGCCCTCCGTCCCACTGGACCCCTTGGCTTCAGTGGTCTCTGCCTCCTTTGTCCCGTGGGCTACAGCCTCCCCATTGCCGGTGCCCCTACTCCTTCACCTGCTGATGCTAATGCACACAAGGATAGGATAGTACAAATAAGAGGGGAAGGAGTGAGACAGATGAGAGCATATGGGCAATACCAATCCCCATTGCATGTATGTACATTTCAATAACATGATTCTAAGAACATTCGTGAATGCACTTGCTACAACATTAATGGAGATTTCCCTACACCCTTTGTGCATACACTCTGATGTGCATGCACAATCATGATACCACTACAATTACCCTCAGGTACTACCATACACTGATAGAGTTCTTGTCTACAGCACCATTACTGTGAGAATCTTATCAATGAGTGACATTTGTACATTGTCTTACCTACCCATGCCACCCATTATGGACATGTATAGATAGGTATGGATACCAACGGAAGATCCTGTATGTCCATGTGAAATCCAACAATTAGGCACTGTAAAAATGCCTTGAAAACCTGTTGCTCAGATGTACACCTATCACAGCTGCTTCTGTTCACAGCACAGCTGTATCCTCCCTACATTAACTGTCATACCTACAGTAGACATCCTTGATCTCATGGCTAACACACCCATCCAGTCCATAACAAACTGTACAGGACACGTAGTATGTCACTCACCCCCTTGTGGCTGCTGTGCTCAAGCGCCCATCCAACTCTGGGTAGGCCACCGCCAGTATGCGGGCCGTCAGGGGGTCAAGGTCCGATGGGCACCCCTTCCTCTTTGGGAGGCCGTCCCCAACTGGGCCTCTGCGGTCTTCCGGGCCCAGCATCTCAGGTCCTCCCACCGCTTCCTGCAGTGGGTGCTCCGCCGTATATGGACCCCCAGGGTCCGCACTTCCTTAGCGATGGCTTTCCACCAATCCTTCTTCTGATGGGCACTGACCTTCATGGGAGACACAGAAGGAAAGGCACATTAATGTAGATCCAACAACCTACAACATTCATAGTCCTACCAACAGTAAACAAATCAGCATTGCACACGACTTCACACTTCCACAACATTCCTAGCCTTCACCTCCGTAGTAATACCCTCCACTGTAACATTCTGCAGACATATACTGTTACACACTTACATACCCATGTAGCAACATACATAACCATAATGCAACATACCTGCTGTTCTGGAGCTCCATACTGCTTTGTATACAGCGGTAGGACTCAATCCAAAAGTTTCTCCTGTTCTTCCGAGGTGAATGCAGGGGCCGTATCTTCTGTAACACGTGCCATTGTGGCTCCCTGGAACACAACACTCAGTGGAGGTCTTGATGGCTGGAGAGTCAGGAGTCAAGTGAGATACACTGTAGAAAATGGTGGTCATGGCCGCAGCCGTCTGCATCGTCATTGGTCCCTGCATGCCATAGACATCTATGTTCACCAATGAGGAGTTGTACGATAGTTCCAACCTCCATAACGGCATACACTGGCGGAATGAGCTCACTGACATCTGTCTCCTGCATGCAGGACAGGCAGCAGCCATTTTGCATTACAACTCTAATGAATACATTGATTAATATCGTTACTACTCATTTCCATCATGGGCACGTGATGAGTTAAGCCCTGGGAAAGTGTAAAGTACAATTAGGCAGCCTGAACTTGAAGTGTGCACACATTCTGGTAATGGCAACATGACATTGTGAGAATGAACTTACATATTGATGGTGACTGTAGACTAGCAGTGACAGACAAGCATCTCACTATTGTCATCCATTGTAAATCCCTGATGTATGTGCAACTGACATGGGAATTACAACGCCTCGGCACATTGAAGTCTGCTTTGCATGCAACAAGTGGCAGCCTATGTGATGTTGATTCATAATTAGTCACCCTTTGGAATCCAAGGACCAGGGCTGAAGAACAGTACAGTGAGGCTCACGGAAGGACGAGAAGGAGGTCGAAAGGACATTTGGTCTTTTGAAGGCAAGGTTCAGATGTCAGGAAAGGCAAGGTTCAGAATCGTCAGGTCCCATTAATGAATATGACACCGACTTTCCCATACCATCAATTTCCTATGTGGCAACAACCGCCATACCCATTTTTCCAACCGCAACCCCAGTTTGGTTTCAATCCTTTTTTAGGGAGAGGCCGGAGCAGAGGCAGAGGCAGAAACAAAAGAAGAGGCAGGAACGTGCACTGGGCCCAGGAAGAACCACAAATGGTGACCAGGAGCCGCAGTGCGACACCAACAAACAATCCTTAGTGTTTAACCTGTCTGGCACCATACTATCCCCCTCTGAACTGTCAGTTTTGGAAAAGGGCTTAGGTTTTGTACCTACCCCAAAAGAAGACCAGTTCCGGCTAAATTGCGAAATTTCAGCAATGTTTAGGAAGGTACATTTACACTTCTTCTTTAAGGATCGTATCCCCTCGATACCCCTGGGTGATACGAATTTAAGGAATCCGTCATCCTTCATGCCTCCGTCCACTTCTGTTCCAACAGAAGTTATAACCTTTGAGAAGGCGATACGGCATGAATTACAGCATCTTTTACCTACTCGTCCTTTTCAGAATATGTCTAGATTAGAAAGAACAGCCATTAGTTCTTTATCTTCGAATCCTGACATTACCATCAAACCTGCGGATAAAGGAGGTGCTATTGTGATACTCGATACCACCTTCTATAGACAAGAATGCCTGAGACTCCTAAGTGATGATACATACTACGAACCTATTAATGTTGATCCTACAGCCCGCCTTCAACACATCATTCGTGGAATGATTAGCGAAGCAGAATTAGCAGGTTGGATCACACAACAGGAAGCCAAATTCCTTGACACCAAAGAACCTAGGGTGCCATACTTCTACTGTCTCCCCAAAATTCATAAGGGCACCCCCCCTCCAGGCCGACCGATTGTATCAGGGATAGGATCCCTGTTGGAACCTCTCTCTAAATTTTGCGATTTCTTCTTTAAACCTATTGTACAACAAACTTCCACTTTCCTAAAAGACACTAAGGATACTCTCGTCCTTTTAGATCACATTAACACTACAGGCTTAACGGATATGTTAATTTGTCTTGACGTTGAAGCCCTATATACTAACATACCCCAGGAAGCTACACTTACAGCAGTACAAGACACATTGATGTCCACTCCCTGGACTCGCAATACCCCCATCAGTTTTATAATGCAATGTGCGAGCCTGGCCCTTAAAGAAAATTTCTTCCAATTTGAAGATAACTTATATCACCAGGTACAAGGTACATCTATGGGCAGCACTTTTGCACCGAGTCTGGCTTGTCTGTATATGTACACCTTCGAACAAAACAACATACTGGTTCCTACTCAACCCTTCTTTTCCAACATCAGACTGTGGCGTCGTTATATTGACGACATACTAGTGGTTTGGAAAGGAGATGTGGATCAAGTTAAAGCCTTCATCCAGTGGATTAATACTCTTGATGTGCATCTTCTCTTCAGTGCTGAATATTCTGACAAAGAAGTTTCCTTTTTAGATCTACGGATCATACTTACAGATGGAGTACTACATTCATCCATCTTTCACAAACCCACTGACAGGAATAGTCTCCTGCTCTACGACAGTCACCACCCTAAATCCTTAAGGAACAATCTTCCATTCGGCCAATTCTTAAGGACAAGACGTAACTGTTCTGATTTGGCTGATTTTCATACACAGGCAGATATTTTGAGTCAAAAACTTAAAGAGCGGAACTATCCCAACTCTGTTATAAAACAGGCTAAGAAGAGAACTAAGAATATCCCAAGGGATACATTGCTAGCCACCAATGTCCGAGAACCACTAACCAGACTGACATGTGTCACTACCTTTACTCCTCTGAGTAACCGTGTCAAGAAGGTCATTTTGAGACACTGGAGTATGCTGAACAGTTCGGGAGAATCCCTAGAACGTCCTCTTTTTGCTTTCAAAAGAACTCAAAACATTAGAGATTTACTAGTCCATACCAGACCTGTTGTGCCAAAACCTAGAGAATTGATAAAGACACGTTGGCTGGGGGTCAGGGGACATCATCCTTGTGGTGGGTGTAATGTTTGCTCACTTACCACTACCACCCAAGAATTAGATTTGGGAGAACCCTATACCTGGCAGTTAAGGATACATACCAATTGCCGTACTAAGAATTGTATCTACATGATCACTTGCCCGTGTAAACTACGATACATAGGGATGACCACTAGGATGATCAAGATTCGGATAAATGAACATCGCAGTACTATTAGATGTCAGAGGTCCTCCACAAAATTGACGAAACATTACATTGATTTACATCACACCCCTAATGATCTCAGGTGGGTTATACTTGAGACCATCAGAGACCAAAGAGAATCCACAAACCGCCTTTTTGAAAAAGAGCAACGTTGGGTCTATCGACTTAAGACACATATTATAGGACTTAATGATGACATACCATGGACAGACTTTGTGCATCGGTCATGATTAAGGAATCTCTTGACCAGGTTTAAGTACACTCACTACTGGTTGTGGCTATTCCATCTCTTTCCATAGATTTTATGCTTATTTAAGTCTGAGCAATTTGCCTCTTAATCCCATTCTTTTTCCGACACATATATTTGAGCCTTAGTTCTGTGTCTTTTAAATTGGTTTTCTGTAACACTAAGATGGCCGACCCCTTTCTTCCTTTTTTTTGGGGCTTACATGATGGAGTCCCTCTTTAATTTCTATCCCACTGCTGGACCTAACACAAGATGGCCGCCATTTCTGTCCTCTTTCTATGCTGAGGCTTGAAGATATATAGCCCAGCCTACCGGGTGCTCTTTCCTATTCCAGGAACACCGAGACGGGGCAGGTGATGCCGCAAACTTCGGACAGGTCCCAAGTAAGTGGATGGTAATATTGTTGGGTGTTTAGATGGGAATCCTTAGGATCATTTCACGTTACTTTGGGAAAAGGCAGTTATATACCCTTTGATTTGGTCCTTTGTTGTTTACACGCATTTCCCACCACAAACACTCGTGTGTAGACACCGCCGCTGCATACTTGGCTACAGCGTTTTTGAGCGTGTTATATATACTTATACATATATGTGTCTATGACATTCCTTATATATGCTGTCAACATCTGCAATCAGCACACCACGTATTTTACGTTTATTTGATGTTTTCTCAGCTAAGTGAACTTTAAAAACCTGGTCAGTCATAATATGTGTACCATCCTGCTACATTTGATTATGGGACACGTGAATGTTTGGCAAACGCTATATCCCTCAACTTCCCGGTATTACTGTTTTTGTCTTTCTCCCTAAATACAATCTGATAATTGAACTCACGCATTTAGCTCAGTAGGACCTCCGTTACTTGGTGCTTTACCTGATGCGGCCCATCCACTAGTATGAGGAGGGTAAGCATTTATTTCATCATTATTTTCACATTGATTTACACGTTGATCCACAGTGGGCATACTTCACCTATGTTTGGATTTGCACAGAGCACATTGCTGTTGATATTGTGCATGTGAATAATGTGTTGTTCTTTTTGTTTGTTATTCTTCTCATTTCAGGTCCCTGCATTGTACTAATATTCCTTATTATAGGTTATATTTACACATAGGATTAGGTAGTTTAGGTCCTGAAGAATCGCGTTAGATCCATAGGACATCAATAGCGAGAAACATGTTGACCTTCTGGTGAATCGTACAGGGGATCCTGTGCGTACAATTCCTAACCTCAAATTGAGTGAGGAAGTGAATAATATTTTGGGGAGCATAGACCTTGTTCTTTTCTCTCCCCGCTCTTTGGTTTTAATCATGACAGTGGTTGGATTATTTAATAAAATTTGCCTAACCTCTAGTTATTTTTAAATAGAATTTTTCCAATCCTATACCCTATTCTTTCTAAACCGGGCATATATCTCAAAAGATCTCCGGCAAAGAGCCCCCCTTGAGGGGCCCGTCAGGCATTGCAGCGCCGGCCTGACGTGGAGCAAAGCCCGAGGATGAAGCATGTCACCTTTGGTGAGTGAGGGCTCTTGATCCAAAATAATTAATTTTCCAGGGACCTGGCTTTCTTTCTTCTTTCTTCTCTCTTTTTTACGATCTTTTCCTTAGATCAGGACCCAATGTGGTTTTCCTGATTATACTTACGTTGTGGAACTGTGTATACCTTGTTTTTGTACATGTATTGGGAGCTCTATACACAGGACCAGGATTTTTCTATCCAAATCTCCCTTTTTCAAAACCCCTCTTTTAGTTGGTTTTTGAAGGTTCAGATGTCTTCACATCTCTGGTGGTTGCATGCAGTACTCACCACAGAAGGTGTGCCAGATTGTGGTGGCCTGCTGCATGCTCCACAATCTGGGTCTTATGAGGAACATCCCATTGCTGGAGGATGTAGTAGTAGGGGACAATCCGGTAGCAGAGGAGGGAGGAAACATAAGTGATGAAGATGGGTATGAGGAAGATGTAGGCACAAGGACAGTTCTCATCTAGCAGTACTTCAGCTAAACGTCTGGTGGGTAGTTCTCTACGTTTGACATGTGACATGTTGGTGTACATATTGGGTGTACTTCCTTACCCATCCCTGATATCAGTAGGTGTTGACCCCATTTGGGTTTCAGGTGAGTGGCTACAGGATTGGTCTGACAAGTAGGTCTATGGTGTCACTGTGATGTTAGCTTGTCCATCTGTCTGGGTTACATATGGTTCTGTCATCCTATATACTTCTTCACATATTTGGGACTTCTCCATTCTGGAATCACATTTTCATCGGCATAGTTTGCTGCTTCTTGTGACTTCAAGTGCTGTCAATATTTGGCATCCAAGGGTGTGAGCTGTGTGGTACAACTACAGTGTCTATTACTCAGGTCATTACTGTTAGATGCCACAGTTATTGTCTCATTGTACCTGAACAGGGTTGTGGTCATGTGTGCAATAGCATTGGCTTGGCTATCATTGTGTGAACCTACAGCTTGCAGATGTCCTATGGATGATGTTTCACCACTCTTCCCAGTCTGCTACCTGAGGACCCAGGGTTGTGTGTACACCGACTTTGCTGCAGGAAGCCGGATGACAGCATGATACATGCATATCTTCACTGTGTTTTATGACTCAATTTCTGTGACATGTCACACATTTGTTGCACTATTACAAAGAGTAAACACATGACACCAAAACTTGGGTTTAAGTGCATTTATTTTGTATACCAAAGGGTGGGTAAGGTGCACAGCAGTGAGACCATGGTGATCGATTCCATCAGTCTGTCAGGCCCAGCAGTTGGTAGCACAGGTCTACTCTCCATGTGGCATTTGCAAATGGGGCTATGGCAGTGGGATGTCCGTGTCTCAGTGGCACACAAGGGAGACAGTTCTTAGGAGGTTTTCCTGGCAGTGGGGTTGGTCTTGGCTTCTGTCCCTGCAGGATGTCTGGGTCTGCAACCATGTTTTTTGTGGGGGTTCCTCAGCAACAGGGGGTGTCTCAATGGTGGCTTGTAAGTCCTCAGGCATGACCATCATCCCACTAGCTGTAGCAGATGTATAGGGCTGGTCAGTAGGTTGTCCAGTGGAGAGGCCTAATGGTGGGTGGAGGACTCAGGCAGGTCTTTGACTAGCTCCTGCATCAAGCCTTTTGTGGAGGCCATGGTGGCATTGAGGGCATGGCACTCCTGCATGGTCTCCTGGTGGTACGCCCTCTGCTGGCTCAGGTTTTCCCCCAACAGGACTAATAACTGGCCCATCTTGTCCTGGGATTGGTGTAAGCTCCCAGGATTTGTGCTATAGCCTCATGTGCAGGTGGCTCTCTGGGTTGCCCCACCCTGTAACCCCTAGGTGCACTCCTACTGGCCCTAGCCCCCTTACCTTTGTCTCCAGCATGATGTGCCCACACTCACTTACACCAGGACCTTCATCGTCTTGTGTGGTGGGTGCTGACTCAGGTTCCTGTACAGGTGGGCACAGTATAGATTGACGTGGCCTTGAGACACTGGTGTGGGGGTGTTGGACGACAGGTGTTGTGGTGGTAGAGACTGTGGGGGCTCCTCCATGGTGTCCTGGGTGAGGCTGGTAGAGGTGGAGTGCTGAGAGTGCCCGGATGGGCCAGGTAGATCTTCCTGTTGCAGACATCCTGTGTCGCTGTCATCACTGGGGACTTCATCAGGTGGGGGACTGGCTGTAAGTGGCACTGGTTGTCTGATGACATTCTCAGTGGCACCTGTGGATGACAGGGATTATTATTCACATCTGCCTGATGTACTTTACAGGAACTGTGAGGTGAGTGTTATGTGTCATGCTTCAGGACTCAGGTGTAGTTATACGAGGGGAATGTGCATTGTTAGGTGGCTACAGGGTGATGCATTGTGGGAGTTGTGGTGCTTCATGCTGTACATGCATTGGGTGAATTTGGGAGTGTGGACTTGGGGACTGGTGTTAGTGGGGTAGGGTGCGCATGCAGGGGGTGGGGATGCATGCATTACAGGTATACTTAATACAAGGGGACTATATGTGACTTACCAGTTTCCAGTCGTCCAGGGATTCCACTGAGACCCTCAGGATGCAGGATCACCAAGACCTTCACCTCCCATGATGTGAGCTCCAGGTGAGGTGGTGGGGACCCACTGCAAGTCCTCATAAGGGTGATTGGCTGTCTGGACGCCATGGAATGGACCTTCCCCCTCAGGTCGTTCCACCTCTTGCATATGTCGTCCTTTGTACATGGGTGGCTTCCCACTGAGTTCACCTTGTCGATGATCATCTGCCATAACTCCATCTTCTTTGCCATTGATGTTTGCTAAACTTGTGCCCCGAACAGCTACGGCTGTACCCGGATGATTTCGTCCACCATGGTCCTTAATTCGTCATAGGTGAATTAGGGGTTCTTTTGTCGGGACATTGTGAGTGTGATGTGTGTGTAAAATATTTAAGTAAAGTGTGATGCGTGAGAGGTGTGCCGGTGCCTGTGATGTCTGTGTGCAGTGCAATCTTCAGCGTGGACGTGCAATGTATGTCAGTTGTTTGTCATGGCAAGGGGTTGTGGGGTGTCTGTGTGTTTCATAGGGGGGATGTGGTGTGTGTATGTGTTTGAGGTGTGGGGTATTCGAATTGGCCTATGTGGTGTTGTGTGCAGTGGAGGTTCCATTTTGGCCACCGCGGTCCCGACTGACAATGGATTACCGCTGCGCTATGACCGTTGTGCTGATTTGTGGATTGTATTGGGGGCAGATCTTGTTCTGCTGTGGCAGTGTGGGTGGTGGGACCACATCTCTGCCGTGGTTGTTCGGCCTGACGGTGTCAGTTTTGTGGCTGTGTACGGACGATTTAGTTTTTGTGTGTCGTAATTGGACGGGCACATTGCCGCTGCCACTGCGGTCTTTTGGTGGCTGCAAGCATGGCGGTCTTCGGGAAAGACCACCAATGTCATAATGAGGGCCTATGTCCTAAACAGCCAGGTTTTCAAAGCCTTGTGAAAGGACAGTTCATGATCAAGTTGGTGAAGCTCTAACGGAGGAGTATTCCATAGTTTAGGTGCCAAGTAGGCAATGAAGCGCCCTCCACACTGAGACCTATGAATTTTAGGGATGTTCAACAAGTAGGCCATAGAAGATCTAAGGGACCTGCGGGGATGTAAAGATAAGTCAAAGATCTTAATAAAGAAGGACCCCTATTGTGAAGTGCCTTATGCACAATGCAAAGGACCTTGAAATACACTTGTTGCTCCACCAGTAGCCACGGAAGTACCGCCAGAGCTTTTTTGGCAGACTGATGTCTCATAATGTTCATGAGGAGGCGGGCGGATGCATTTTGAACCACTTGCAACCTATTCACCACATACTGAGGTAAGCCAAGATATCAGGCATTGCCATAGTTGAGGTGCGAAATTAAAAGGGACTGAACATTCAATCTTTTGGCTAGAAAAGGAAGAAGGTCAAAGATTTTCCTGAGCATCCGCCAGACCCCAAAACAGGTGCCAGCAAGCTTTTTTACTTGGTAGTCCATGGTAAGGCTGGAGTCCAGACATTATCCCAAGGCTTTTTAACTGAACCTTTTGGAGACAGGAGGTTCCTCAAACAGTCCGTTAGGGGGTAGGAGTCATGTTACAAAAATGATTGCCCAGTAACATGACCACAGTTTTGTGTTCATTAAGTTTTAGTCTACAGTTGGCCATCCACTTGACCTCTTCCTGAAGGCAAGGAGTCAGTTGCCAGTGACTTGAGCTAGGTTTTGGGGAGATTGACATGACAAGCTGGGTGTCATCGGCGTAAGAGACTAGTGGCAACTCATAGGTACGAACAAACTTCTGCCAGGGGGTATATATAAAATTGAAAAGTGTGGGGCTTAAAGAAGACCCTTGAGGTACCCCACAGCTCAGATGAAGACTTTCAGAAAAGCAGGACCAATCTAGTACCGGAAGGATACAATTCTCCAAAGAGAGATAAGCTATTTTAGTGCTATGCCATTGATACCCACATATGATGTTCTCTGAATAAGAGTGGGATGGTCTACAGTATCAAAGGCTGCACTAAGATCAAAGAGAATAATGGCAGCCAAATCTACTTGATTCAGCTGAACCTCCTTGATCCAGACATCTCTGTACTTCCACCGCTGCCAGTTCTCGTACCTATTTTGCTAGGGGCATGTCATACAAATATTGTCTATATGTCATACACAATTAAAGCAAAGCTTGTGGGACTTCATAAAATAAAATGAGGTAAAATTCAAATGTCATAGACAACAAGAGCAAAATGTGAGTGACATAGACAACTGAGTGATGCCGAAGTGACATCATATGCAATGAACATGATAGGCAACAAAAGCAATGTTTATGTGATGTCCAAGACACCAAGAGCATTGCTCAATTAAAATAGATAACAAGAGTAACACCTGTTTAACAACACAGAAAATAACATAGAATGATAGGTGTCTACCATCCCTCCCATTGCCCTACTTGGAAGATGTCAATATCAATACTTCCAACTGGTACACACGTTGCGTTGTCTGTAGAGATCTGGTGATACTTCATATGTGTGCGGTCCTGGAACTTGCAGCCACCTATGTGTGACGGAGGCAGGACTACAGGGGTATAGCACTGTTCCCAAAGCAACCACCAATATTAGTACTACTGTAATACTAGCATTACTACTCTACCAACCAAAACAAATACTAAAACTAATGTGAATCTTGTAGAAATGCTACTGTTAATACCTTTAGTACTGCTACACAATCTAACACTGGCATTAACATAAATGTTCATGATAATAATCCTTCTATTACTACCAGTACTAGTGATAATTGTAAAGCAGATACCATTTATAATATTAATATGATTAGGAATAACACTACTGGTACCACTAGCATTTCTACATGTAGAGCTACTACTACTAGTCTACTAGCATTGCTATCATTGCTACCAATAGGTACTAACACTGAAAGTACTACTAGCTCCAGTCACATTAGCACTAATATTATTAATAGTAGCATAGTGGTACTTTGCTCTACTTCCATGAATACTATGACTGACAATAGTATTAATAGTTAGTAATTGAATTATATTTAAGTAGTGCAGCCCATCTTACACTAATTGCAATACTCAAAAAAATAGCACTTGCGCTATATTTGCACTGCATGGATAGCTTCTACCAGCAGTACCTCCTGTTATTTGTAATACTTCTTACTATGGCAATCGCAGAGGGTACCAGCAGTCTAGGCAGTGGCTGATAGCTGTGTCTTCTATTTAAGGGAAAATAGTAGCAATAGACTTTTCTTTTCCACTGTTATGGCATCACACCTGCGAAAACAAAGGGCCAGATTTAAGAATAGTGGCCCTACATGTAATGTAGTGACAGGATTTGCACCCTCCTACCGCCACCCTGTGTGCACCATATTTAAAATATGGCGCACAATAGTGCAGGGTAGGGGGCAATAGCATCAGATGCTATTGATGTACTGTTGAGGGTTAGTGTCAAAACCCTGAACTCTATATAGGGGCCCATTGAAAACAATGGCATGCCCCTTATTAATGCCTTATTTGAGCAGGAGTTAAAATGCCAGAAAAATGACACAAAGAAATCTCTTAGATTTTTTTGTGACATTTTTGTGGCACCCTAACAGGGAACGCCCCCCCATGCATACATTATGTCTGGTGCTGGCATAATGTGGCACAAGGGGTTACAAAGTGGCGCAACGCATGCATTGAGCCACTTTGTAAGTATGGCGCAGCATTTTTGGCCATCTAATGCAACGATAGCGTCAAGAATATGATGCTAATGTGTTGTTAGATGGCACTAAGACTCTTAAATCTGAGCCAAAGTCTATTGTGGATCCCTGTGACATCACAGCAACAGTTTAAGAATCTGCTTTTGCCTCCGCTTATACAAGACTGAAACCTACACAACAAATATGCCTTTAAGTTGACCACAGCAAAGCCTGATGTGGTCGTATGCCTTGGTCTTTCCCAGAACACAGGATTGTCAGGTAGACTTACAGGGAAAGCAGGCGAATCCTAGATGCCAAGTGCCTGAAAGCCGTCAGTAGGTGTGGTGCTGAGTCAGTAAAAAGATCATCCTGTAGGGGTCTGGCCTCGGAAATGCTGGTGTGCCTTGGGAGAAGTCGGTCGTAGGTGAGACGATATCAGGCCAGTGCCCAGTGCTTGATTTGTAAATAAAAACCTGCCGGTGCCCAAAGCTCTCCTTTGAAATACGTAGCTATGCATTTAAATGTGCGAGCGCTGAATAATGAGGGAACGTAATCCTAAAACCATCTCGGGCCTCTTTAATCCATTAACAGGCACTTCCTTCATCAGCTCTCTTTTGCAGCTTTCTGCTTTCTCCCTTTGTGACGCTTTTTCGTTTTTTCTCTTCGTCCGCCTTTCCATATGTATCTTTTGCTCGCAGTACATACCTGATGCAGAAAACTAAGAGCCGGCCTTCAAACGATAAGTCCAGGTGTCCCTCACGGGAAACCACCGGCTCAAACTAAGCACTGCCAGTGCCTCGCCAATATTGGTACAGCCCAAGATATAGAGGACTGGCACGCGGATGAGACAAACTCGGGTCAGGATATGACAGGCCATTGGCAATGGCAGGGCAGGAGACGCCCAGGCTATGGCTGGTGATTGTCTGTTATAAACAGAGCCACTGAAATTCTGCAGCGGGAAAGGACCAAATTATGCAATAGGGTTGACTAAATTATACTGCAAAAATGCAACAGAAATGTTAGTGTCTTGTTAACACCTAAATACAGCAATCAACACCCGGAAGCTGACCTGCCACATTAGGGTAAAAAGCTTGCCATGGCGCAACATATAACTTCGATCTAGTTGAGCTAATAATAGTTTTATTTTTGCTAAAACCTGCACCATTTGCAGGAGATGATGGACTATATGGCAAGTACTGCAAGTCCATAATTATGCGGAAAATGTCGCGACAACAGAATCACTTAATTCCAACAGCCCTGCTTGTAGGCCAGTCAGACACGTGTCATTGTCTACACCAACCCTACTAGCTTCTAATTAGCACCAGCCTGTGGGGAATTCTTATGATTTCCTTGCAGGCCGGTCTCCCTCTGGCTGACAGGGTGTGATCTATGTTACTAGTAGGGTAAGTGCCCTGCAGATGGTCTGCCTGCACCCGGGCTTCCATTACAAACAAAGGAAAGTCAAACACCGTTGCTAATGCGACTTGTAACGCGGCACACTTCTTTTGTTCCGCGCTGAATGCCATGAATAGAGGAAAAGTGTGGGAAAGGCAGAGGAACCAGGAACTCACAGAGTCTCATGTTTGGGACACACTGCAGCTCTGAGCCTAACATCTGCCCCGGGCAGAAAGGGAGCGACAGGCTAAACAAACTAGGGGTAGTGTGCTGTGGTGGCAGAGAAGGGGCAGTGTGAGAATAGAAAGGAATGAGGTTCGAACGAAATATGTATCGAGAAAGGTGATTTTAAGCGAAAAAGAAATGCGACGGGAAATGGGTGGAATATCCAGTGAAACGGGGGCAGGTGCCAGGGAGAGGAAAAATATGATATAAAGGAAAATGTGAAGGGATAAGCAGGAAGATAAAGTGGATGGGGAAATAGATTAGAAAGTCAAACTTCATGACGAGATGAAGAAGATGCTAAAGAGGGCGGCCAGGCCTTGACGTTACAGTTCAAGACTCCATTCATAAATATAGGTTAAAAACAACGAACTCAGGCACCTTGCATCACACGTGCCACACCTGCACAACAGCCACTACCCTCCCCAACAATTCTCATTCACCACGCTCATTTGCCATTAAAGTGCAAACCACAACCACGTTTCACAAAACATTACATATGACGTACTCACACAACACACATACATACATATATATGTGTGTGTATATATGTATACATATGTATAAGTATGTATACGTATATATAAAAACTACACCTCAACTCTACAGGTCCGTAAACCTTAAAATATATTTATTACTCCTCAACACTACCAATCCAGAAACAGAAGAAACACTATGCTGACCCTGAGTACCACCCATGCTGATTCCTAAAACCCCCTTACAACACTTATACACCACCAATCCCTTTGCTTAATTTGCACCTGAGTTAGCCTGTGCTCAGTGCCAACACTTATTTCTTAACACTAGTACGTATTTATGAAAGGCTACCACATTTTTTAACAGACGAAGTCAATTGTGTGTTTAACAATTCAACACAGTTTGAATTTTGGGCACCAGCAGTAGTTTTGCAGTGCTCCCACAGTCCAAGGCCTGACTTTTGCAAGCTTTTAGACAGCTTAATTCAGTTCACTACTTGGGCGCCTTGACTAGGCACCCTTCAATCCTGTAGAATTGGAAGGTTTACCAATCTAGTAGAAATGGTGTGCTTCCTCTCAAAGGGCAGTGATATTAGGCTAGGTTGTATGTCAGTTCCCCGCAACACCCACCAACTTTTTGACCTTCAGCAAATCAGGCAAGAAGAGCGATTTCCCAGAACCAATCCAAGGTGTGGGTCAGCTAAGCTTTTCTGGGTGTCATCCCTGATCCTTTTAGGAGCTAGAGTATGGCCAGAAGCCAAGTGAGAGGTTAGTGACATCATGGCCAGAACGGAACTCAGGGGCATGTTTTTATATAAGCGCAGGACAACATTACTTTGACATTTTCCACCTGCGCTCCAACCTTGGCCTGATGTCACTTGGGAAAGCAACTGGATCCATTCTTAAATACCGTCCCCCTCAACCCCTAGTAATGCTAGGGCTAGGGGGTGTCACTGAGAGAGTAGAGGCTTACTTTGCTAGTTTAAGAGGAATAGTTGTCTTGACTGAGTATCTTCTTTGTATTCTGCTAATCTGGTCATATTGGATTATGGTGAGAAAGTCCCTTAACGTTAAGAATTCCAGTAAAAGATTGCAAATAACCACTACTTGATAACACCGAGGTGCTGATTGGAATACCCTCATTCTGTGCTTTTTCACAAGTGGTGTGATCGAAGGATTATAACATTGAGAGAGGGGGCATTTGTTTCTGACTCACTATAGCTTTTAGGAACCTACATTGGAAGGTGTGTGGTGGGCAGCACATCTGGGCTTTGCATCGAGAAGGCTAGTTGTCTAGTTTCATCTCCCAACAGCAGACATGTGAGTGTTTTTGCTTGTCTGTGAATGGATACAATGAAAATTCAGTTAAACCGTTTTGTTGTGAGGCAGTCACCTTCTGGTTTGCAGCAATTGTTTTAAAAGGTTTTTTTCTTTGACATTTGCTAGGATAATTGTGTAAATGGTTGAAGTTTAAATGGCTGACAGGTGAATGATCTAAAAAATTAAATATGACCCATGTTAACCCAAGTGATGGTTGTGTGTTGTCGTCATTTACTCTTTTGAGTGGGATGGGAAAGTAAACTGATAGCATTATCGCCTAGAATTTCTCAGCCCATTTCACCCTTAAGGGAAAAGCGCCTCCCAAGATGGGAGGGTGCGGCCCCTTAGGAGATGGGGCTGCCGAGGCCCAAGAACCCCTTCTCACTAGTTGTGCGTTGGGCTGGCCTGCGACTTCGGCCCCCATGCCTCGCGAGGTGTGGGGGCGGAAGTCTAGAGGTTTTTGGAACGTTGTGGCTGCGTCAGCTGCTGGACGGTTCCAGCCGCCGCATGCCGGTGGGGGGTACTTAAGTGCCCCCCAGGAAGGCTCGGGCTGGCGGACGGCGCGCAGTTGTTGGAGTGGACGAGCAATCTAAAACTTGAAGGTCAAGTCTCTTCGAGGCGTGGGTTCGGATCCCCTTGCTAGTAAGGTCATTTTCCTGGAGCCCATGTGGAGTCGGAGAGCAGGTGGACACATTTTTTAGCTGGAGAGCAGGTTTCCCGGAGAGCAGGTTTCCGGCGGTATTCGTGCGGCGGCGCGCAGTGGGTGTCCTGGATCCCATCGTCGGAGGAGCCAGAGAGCAGGTTTTAGCCAGTAGCTGCGCGTAAGTGGGAAGCGGGGGCTGGTGGCTCAGTGCGGATACCAGTTTGGTTCAGTTTTTAAAGTTATTGTGTGTGTGTTCTTGCTTAACCCGGCGTCGAGCCGGGATTGATATTTAATTGAACATCGCAGTTTCTTCATTTCCTTTTCTGCTGAGGGCAGTTGCACCTCAAGTAATTTTGCCACCAGTTTACCGGGCGTAAGCTACGTATTATAGCGTGCTGATTTATTTAAATTGTTGTTCCCCCTTCTTTCCTTGACGTGCTGGGTTGGGTAATATAATATTAAGTCAAACAATTTAAAGGGTCTCCAATTTTATTATAACAAATGAATGGTTTAGAAGCTGTGCAATAATAAGAACTGTGTCACTACTGGTGTATAAGTTGTTGCTACTATTTGTTCAGAGGTTGGGCCACATTAATTTTATCCTGTTCTCTTACTTTTGTAATGCAACAGGCGACCTCTGACCCTGGCGACCTCTGACCCTGCATCCTTGCAGGCAGGTCGCTTCCTCCTCACCACTGCTCGGGTAAGTGCTGCCATTGTTTTGGGCTTGTCTAGGCTTGTCTGGGCTTCTTGGCTTCTCCTCTCCCGGACGGCCCGGACCCCCTCCGTCCTCCTCGGAGCTCATCCCGCGCCTGACTCCTGCTGCCCCCGACCCCTGCACTCCCATTGGAGGTTTTCCTCCCTCCTCCAAGCTGCCACTCCCTTCCACCTCACCTCTTATGCTGGCCTCAGCTCGAGGTTAGAAGCGACCTCTGACCCTGCATCCTTGCTGGCAGGTCGCTTCCTCCTCACCACTGCTCCGGTAAGTGCTGCCATTGTTTCGGGTTTGTTTGGGCTTGTTTGGGCTTGTCTGGGCTTGTCTGGGCTTCTTGGCTTCTCCTCTCCCGGAAGGCCCCGCCCCCCTCCCTCCTCCTCGGAGCTCATCCCACTCCTGACTCCTGCTGCCCCGCCCCCTGCACTCCCATTGGAAGTTTCCCTCCCTCCTCCCAGCTGCCACTCCCTCCCACCTCCCCTCTTATGCTGGTCACAGGGCGGACGTGCCGCTGGCGCACCGAAGGCGCGCCAAAGGCAAGCCCGCCTGCGCCCGTCCGCGCCAAGACCGCGCCCAGTGCCAGACCCCCTGGCCAACACGCCTCCCGTGTTACCAAACACCTTTACACTGCCAACGAACTCCACGCCCTTAATGCAGGACGCTCCTCCATCTGCTTCCAGTCCACACCGACGTGCACCAAAGGACCCTTCTCCTGTAAAGCCTGCAATTTCACCTGCAACCTAACCTCCAAACTCCAAATCAAAACAGACAACCGCCTAAGATGCATCCTACTTAACAACCGCTCCGTCCACAAACATGCAATTGAACTCTGGGACCTCCTGACCACATACTCGCCCGACGTTGCATTCCTCACCGAAACCTGGATGAATTCGGCCTCAGAACCAGACGTAGCCATAGCCATACCAGAAAAGTACAAGATCACCAGAAGAGACCGAATCAACAGACAAGGACGAGAAATCGCCATAGTCCACAAAAACACCAGAAGAGAACTTCCACGACACCATCAACTCCGCCGAGCACCTCCACTTCAAAATCCACATCAACGCCAACAACACACTCAGAGGAACACTGGTCTACAGACCCCCTGGACCCAGACCGCAGTTCTGTGATGACATCGCCGACGCCATCAGCTCCCAAGCCCTCGCCTCAACAGACTACATCCTCCTTGGTGACCTAAACTTCCACCTAGAAAATAACAACGATATCAACACCACCAACCTAATCGACAACCTCGCCAACTTCGGCCTCAAGCAACTCGTCACTACACCCACTCACTCCGCAGGCCACACACTCGACCCCATCTTCTCAGCCAGCAACCACGTCTCTTTCAGCCACACCACTGAACTCAGTTGGACAGACCACCGCTGCATCCACTTCTCCTACCAAAAACCAGTCACTCACCACCACCGCACACAACCCCCCCGACGCAACTGGAGCAAAATATCAACGGATCAACTGATCTCCACTCTCGCCCGGGCCCCACCCCCTGGCACCCCGGACCCCAACATAGCCTCCACCAACCTGCATCGCTGGATAGAAGATTGCGCCAACACCCTTGCACCGCTCAAAAAAACCCCAACCACCTCCCACAGAATCAAGGCCAGCTGGTTCACCCCAGAACTACAGGAATCCAAACGGCTATGTCGCAGAATGGAAAAAACCTGGCACCTTGACCCTACCAACTCCAACTACATTGCTTTCAAGGATGCCCTACGCAAACATCACCAACCGATCCGCACCACCAAAAGGACCCACTCCAAAAACCGCATCAACGCCAACACTCACAACAGTAAAGAGCTCTTCGGCATCGTCAATGAGCTCTCCACCCCCAGGACCAGTTCCAATGAACCCCTGCCATCACAGGAGTTCTGAAACTCACTGGCAACCCACTTCCGTCGAAAGATAGAAGAAATCCTTAATAGCTTCAAACCCCAGACCCACCAGCTGACTACAAACACCCAAGAACCCAACGCTCCAAGCAACACCCACCTCATCCACACCTGGACCCCCGTCAACATAGAGGACACCGCCACCATGGCCTCCATCCACTCCGGATCACCATCGGACCCCTGCCCACACCATATCTTCAATAAGGCAAACATCATCATCGCCCCCCACCTCTGCAAAACCATCAACAGCTCCTTCGAGTCAGCCACCTTCCCAGAAAGATGGAAGCACGCAGAAATCAACACCCTGCTAAAGAAACCAAAGGCAGACCCAGACGACCCCAAGAACTACTAGCCGATCTCCCTCCTCCCCTTCCCAGCCAAGGTCATCGAAAAAATTGTAAAGAGACAACTATCCCGGTTCCTGGAAGACAGCAAGGTACTCAACACCTCCCAATCAGGATTCCGCAGAAACCACAGCACTGAGACTGCACTCATTGCTGCCACAGACGACATTAGGACCATGGTCGATGAAGGAGAAACAGCAGCACTCATCCTCCTGGACCTCTCCGCAGCTTTCGACACGGTATGTCATCACACTCTTCGCACATGCCTACACAACGCTGGAATCCGTGACAAGGCACTCGACTGGATCTCGTCATTTCTCTCAGGCAGAACCTAGAGAGTCTGCCTCCCACCGTTCCTGTCAGAAGCTTCCAGAATCATCTGTGGCGTTCCCCAAGGATCTTCGCTCAGCCCCACGCTCTTCAACGTTTACATGGCCCTCCTCGCCAACATCGCACGAACCCACCACATCAACATAGTTTCCTACGCAGACGACACTCAGCTCATCCTCTCCCTCACGAAAGACCGTACAACTGCAAAGAACAACCTCCACAATGCACTTCACGCCATCGCCAGCTGGATGGAATCAAGCCACCTCAAGTTAAACACAGACAAGACAGAAATGATCATCTTTGGCACCAACCCCTCAACTTGGAATGACTCCTGGTGGCCCACCTCCCTAGGAACCGCGCCCTCACCCACCACCCACGCACGCAACCTAGGCTTCATTTTGGACTCCACATTCAGCATGACTCAGCAGGTCAATGCCATCTCCTCTTCCTGCTACAATACTCTCCGCATGCTCCGCAAAATCTTCAAGTGAATTCCCATCGAAACCAGGAAAACTGTCACCCACGCCCTGGTCAGCAGCCGATTGGACTACGGAAACGCCCTATATGCAGGAATAACAACCAAACTCCTAACAAAACTGCAAAGAATCCAGAACGCATCCGCCCGCCTCATTCTGGACATCCCACGCCGTGACCACATTTCCCCCCACCTCAGAGACCTTCACTGGCTACCAGTGTCAAAGAGGATCACCTTCAAACTCTTCATCCACGCACACAAGGCTCTCCACAACACAGGCCCAGCCTACTTCAACGACAGACTCACCTTCCACACCCCCACCCGCAATCTTCGCTCCGCCAGCCTCGCCCTCGCCTCCATCCCCCGCATCCGCCGCACCACCGCCGGAGGAAGATCCTTCTCTCACCTAGCCGCCAAGACCTGGAACTCCCTACCGCTCCACCTTCGCCAGACCCAAGACCTCTTGACATTCAGGAAACGCCTCAAGACATGGCTCTACGACCAGTAGCTCCCCCTCCAGCGCCTTGAGTCCCTAACGGGTGATTAGTGCGCTCTATAAATCCTTGATTGATTGATTGATTGATTGGTTTTGATCTAATGTGCATAATGTTGGATGTTTAACTTTGTTAAATGTTGATGTTTTAATTACAGGAACAGTACTAATGCCTTCTGTATACATTGTTATAGTTTAGTGAGGTGTCTTCAGCGTCTCCGCCAACTGCTTGTGTGTAATAAAAAGCACTTTTTTGCAGGGCTTTCTGTGCTAGCCTGGGGTAACTAGTTGTTAAAAAAATATATATATATTATTAATCTGCGCTGTGGTGTAGGCGTCAATAATTTTCTTAGCCATGCCGTTCAACAAGGCTAGTGCAGGAAAAAGAAAGGGGAGGGACCCAAAATTATCCTAGCTTTTGAAGATGTTTCTCACAAAATTAGGCAATGATGAGTCAGACAGTAGCAATGCAGCGTCTGATAATGATGTCAATGGGACTAGTAGTAGTCGTCCCAGGCGCTCTCATGTAGCTCCACGCGCTGTGTCTCCCCCAGTAAAGCGCAGGATTTAAAGGGAGGGCTCCAGCCCCACAGTCCTCTCCTACAGTGGTTACTCCACCTGAGCAGTCTTCTATGCCTGAGACTTCGGTTCCCTCCTCGAGCACGGCGTCTGAACATCATGTGGGGGGTGAGGGTGCGATCACAACACCAGGACAAGGGGTAGCTGACGTCTTAGCCGATATACGTAAATCATTGGCCTCTCTGTCTGCGCCTTCAATGGGGCCAGTGGTCCCACCATCACCCCTGCCAATGATTTCAGCGTCAGCGGCACGACCCTTGGTGTCCCCTACACCTCATGTGCCCACACAGGCCACACAGGCGCAGGACCCAACCACGCACGCCTTGTTGGAGGTCTCTATGTTACTAGCAACTATTAATGTCCCCGCTAGTAACCCCCCCACCTACAACTCCTTGGAATTCGAATGATTCTTTACAGAATTCAGTAGTGGAGCTGAAACGCCAGGTAGATGCGTTGTCAGCGGCACATAGGGGCTCATTCTGAGCCCGGCGGGCGGTGGGAGGCGCCCGCCTGGAGGGAGCCGCCAAATGGCCGCTCCGCGGTCAAAAGACCGCGGAGGCCATTCTGGCTTTCCCGCTGGGCTGGCGGGCGATCGCCAGAGGGCCGCCCGTCAGCCCAGCAGGAAACCCCTCCCCACGAGGAAGCCGGCTCCGAATGGAGCCGGCGGAGTGGGTATGTGCGACGGGTGCAGTGGCACCCGTCGCGTATTTCAGTGTCTGCACAGCAGACACTGAAATACAAAGTGGGGCCCTCTTATGGGGGCCCCTGCAGTGCCCATGCTGTTGGCATGGGCACTGCAGGGGCCCCCAGGGGCCCCACGACACCCCTCACCGCCATCCTGTTCCTGGCGGTCGGAGCCGCCAGGAACAGGATGGCGGTGAGGGGGTCGGAATCCCCCATGGCGGCGCAGAAAGCTGCGCCGCCATGGGGGATTCCCAGGGCAGCGGAAAACCGGCGGGAGACCGCCGGTTTTCCTTGTCTGACCGCGGCCAAACCGCCGCGGTCAGAATGCCCTGCGGGGCACCACCAGCCTGTTGGCGGTGCTCCCGCATTCCCGGCCCCGGCGGTCCTTGACCGCCGGGGTTGGAATGACCCCCATAGTGTTATTCCATTGCAGGTGGCGTCGGGTAACCTGAGTGTCACTCCAGCACCAGGCACTGTGACTCCTGCTACCCCTTTAGATAGATAGGTTGAATGAGATTAACAATGCTCCATCAAAAGATACTTCGTCAACGGAAGGGTCAGGCATCAACGCACTGCTGACATGACTAGGTAATCTTGCGGCACATGTAAGTGCCGAAGTAAAAGAGAAGATTTGGAAAGGGGAATTTGTCAACATTTTTTCTCTGATCAGGGCAAAAAGGAGGGAGGTAGAGAGCAAAGACAAAGAAGTTAAAGCGTCTTCATCTGGGGACAAAAAACCCAGGGTGGAGGAGAACATTACTAATTGGTTGTTCGGTTTCAATGTATTTATGTCAGTGATGCTGGAAAAGAAACCTGATTTGGGTATTGCCATGATTTGCTATTCAAACAAAATATTGAAGGCACACCACATTTATGGTGGTACTTCCTGGTTGGAATACGACAGGGATTTCCTTTGGGCAAAGGTAGAAGACCCATCTATTGGGTGGGACCAGACGGAGGTAAACGTCTTGTTAGAATGCGTGAACAACAAACTACCTGGGAGGCAGCCCTTTCATTCACAATACTCAAGCGAGAAGAAAGGGTCATGCTGGGCATTCAATAGGAAGACATGTTCGTGCCCCGCTGGGTCTTGCAAATTCAGACACAACTGTTCCTTTTGTGGGCATCCCTCTCACCCAGAGTTTAAGTGCATCAAAAAATCCAAAGAGAAAGGCAGAGAAGGGAATAAGCCCAGTAATTAAATCACCTTTGCCATCTCCCAATAAGATTGACGCTCCGCTCCCGTGGTTACAGGCTTATCCTGTGAAAGCGTTTTCAGAATTACTAGCACATGGTTGTTCCTTTGGTTTTAGAGTCCCTGCCACCAATGTACCTCCAGTTGACCATTGCATGGATTTAGTATCCGCATTACGGAACCCAGGAGTGGTGGCAAGAAAGTTATCAAAACAACGTGCCTTGGGCAGATTGGCAGGCCCTTTCCCTTACCCACCTTTAAAAGGTTTTGTTTGTTCTCCATTGGGGGTTGTGCCTAAGAAGGAACCTGGACAGTTCAGGCTAATTCATAATTTGTCTGCTC